>NW_028288589.1:946387-1261850 GCF_059628265.1 Tinamus guttatus
TTTTCTCCTTAAAAAGAGCTTTTCAACAGTCTTTGTCTTTTTTTTTCTTCTTTTGACTTTAATGTGAAAAATTCTGTTCCTAATTTTCAGTCATATGAATAAGTGTCAATTGGAAATTAAAAGTTGATAACTATGTGGCAGAAGAATGAAATTCCAGAGAAACTTCCCCACAATAAGGTAAAAGAAGCAGAAAATTGTGTGTTTAAGTGCATGACCTGTTTATAAAAGGTGTTAGATGATGTGATATAGTGTCAGAACAGGTGACTAAAGCTGTTGATCTGAAAACAGCTTCCCTTTCAGTCCTATGTTCCTATGAAAAATCAGATTGTTTTAATAACTGCCTCAGTACAGACATAGGACTCTAGGTTTTACCTTCCCTTTTAGAAAATTTTAATTCGAACATGTTTCTTTTTTTTTTTCATTTCTAAACTCTCACAGAAAATGACTGTCAATCTTTAAGCCCAGCGCAATCCTCATTTCTGCTTGCACATGTAACATTATATGGCAATGGTTATGATGATCCTAATAGTGGACAGATTAGTCTTTAAGATTTCATCTTGCACCTGGATAGACCAGTAGAGGCTGGAAAATAATATTTTACTGACTCTGAAAGCCTCAGGGTTAGGATCGCAAAATTTCACTATTAGAAGTATTTAGTTGTACATAGGAGGCATGGCAAGGAAGGAAGAATACTCATCTTTGAATTCTAAAACTTCATTTCTAATTTAATTTTAAGGTTTTGGTGATATAATTGTGATGTAAAATTTTAATAGCTATGAAAAGCATAAACTAATATACAATTAAAACAAAATTTAAAAGTTTTATTTCTGAATTTTCTGAAGGGAAACATTTTGAAATAAAGTTAGCTTATTCTCATTTTCCTTAGTAATTACTTTAATTGAAAAAAGGTTTTAGATCCTTATATTTCATTTTTTACATGATTTCCAGTGGGCCTTCATTCATTTAAACACCAAGTTCACCCAGAAGTTCATAACTCTCATATTTACCTGAACAAAAGATGATAGTTTGCTATATTATGTAGTTTCTCATAAAAATCAGGGGATATTTTCACTTCAAGATTACTCTTTTTTTTTTTTTTGATTTATATCATATAGACTTTAATGTAAAATGCATGAATATTAGTGATAGCAGAGACCAAGGACTTCTTATTACTGGATAAGAGCTTTCATCATTAGGCTACTGAATTTTGATCCATTTGACTTGTTCTTTTTCAGTCCCCAGAAGTTTACACTCCCTTCTAAATGGTGCCATAACAAATTGGATAGAAAATCCCTGATTTCTCCTAGTCCTTTCCTTGACAGTCTTCCCAATTTCTTGATCCAATTGCACGACAACAGCGCATGAGACCAATGCCTAGAGATGATGGTACTTTTGTAGGACGTGAGAGAAGTGAGTTTAATCTCTTCTAGACCAAATAAAGACTCAAGTTCAGGCTTTCTGTCTTCTGATTACCTGCTCTAGCTGGTGGATTGCTTTGCAAATTGCTTGCCCACAACATATGCGATATGCCCAAAATATGCCTACCAGTTCAGACTACTTAGGGAATATAGATCTGCAATTGCTTAGTTTACAAATTCCAAAAAGGCTTGGGTGCTAAATCTGGTTAAAGTTGAGTAGTTTATAGAGTAAACTCCTATACAGGCTCTGGATAAGTGGGAATCCTTTGAGCATCCAAAGAAAATGACCGATGAAAGCTAGGAAGCTGTGTTTTATGGCAGGGTTTGTGGATTGCTTACCTGGACTTGGCTGCATAAATCTAACCTGTGCGGTACTTATATCCTTTGAGGGATCTGGATCTAAATAACTTCAATGAACTTTCAGATGTAACATAAAAAGACTCCAGCACTCACTATAATTCAGCTCTAGCCATTATGAATCAAATATATCCCTTCAGGCAATGCATTTACCCCAGAGATGCGGTAAGCCTAGAGCCGCTGAAGCTGCGTTAGTCTGAATACATCAAGCTTACAGAGGGGAGTGTATATCTAAGTAGTTTTGCTTGGAAAAGGCCAAATAAGTAGATTAAAAAAAAAAAAAAGTCCTGCTCAAAACCCAGTAAGCTGCAACCATTGTGTGGCATATTTTTGGAACTCTCACAATCTTTAGTTTTATAAATTGTGAATTGATTTCATTGAATTTTATGTGTGTGAATCTCATGATTAAATTGTAAAGTGACGATAGTGTCTTTCATCTTCCAGATCCCAAACCATAAAAAAAAAAACATCAAAAATAATTCAGACCCACCTACCTAACCAATAATACATTTAAGTTCAGGCTTAACTCCTAAAGGCATGCTTAAATTTTACTAATTTCAATGGAATTTAATCACAGACCTAAATGAAAATCAGGCACATGATTAAGTGCTTTAGTGAGTCACTATCATGAGAGGGGTCATTAAAATTAAGTAGAGAGCTTAATCTCTAATGATGGAAAAAAAATCAAATGTCTAATTTTGCCTAAGTAGTTCCTATGATATACATGGGTTTTTATGCTGTCTCAGCCAAGCTGAATTTGTTCACTGAATCAGGGTGCAGCCTCTTTTTTACTTTAGGGACTCAAAATAAGCATGTGGCTCTCATAATAGAACTCTGAGAAATTCCTGATTCCCACCCCATTAGTACTCACATAAATGCAAATACCGTGTTCCCTGGGAAGTTCTTTTAACTTTTAAATACCGTTCTCATCATTTTTAATACACAAATGCCTACATGTTCAGGCAACTTCCTCATTTTGATCTTATACTTTTCTATTAACAAGCACAAACTAAAGTTATCAGGATCTGCTCCTCTGCTGACGCAGCTAAGATAACTTTGCAGTCCATCATTGCTTAAATGGATGTGAATAGTCATCATGGAGAGCTGGTTATAAAGCTATAAGGTTTTAGTCATGACTTTGCAAAGACTCATGCATTCTGATACTATTATTATACAGTGAGTGGTCCTAGCAAAATCAGTGGGCCATTTAGAGTGTATAAAGTTCAGCTTTTACAAAAGCAGATTTTTAATCTTAGATGCATTGCTCTTTAATTCCTTCACACATATCAGTTGTAAAATTTATTATCTTTATCAAAACAAGACTGAAATTTCCTAGTAAGCTATAAAGTATCAAAGAAATTGGAGTGAAGGACAAAAGATTTCCATATTCATGTTTTCACTAGTTAATGAAAAAGGAAGGACATGGACCTACCCAAGAGATTTTTTGTGTGTGTCTGCTTGTGCCTTTGCTTCCTTCCTCATTTCTCCATAAATTACTAGCTGAACATCATGTTAAGATCTAACTCATACAATTTGTGCCACAGAATTTCTTGTCGAATTGAGGACAACATACAGACAATATCTGTTTGTGTCTCTGATATGATAGTTAAGCAGTGCAAATCCATGTAGGACACCATGTAGATGGCTGTACACTGTAAAATAATAATAACAATAATGAAAATGGCAAACTAAAGTTTTATATCTAAACTTGAAAGTTGGAAGAAATCAGATTTTAACACAAAACGTCAATGTCTGGTAAAAAAAAAAAAAGATAGAGATAACAACAGAAAGACCTACAAAGACAGACATAAGAGAGGGTGAAAGCATGGATCTTCATTAAATCAGTGGATTAACTACCACTGACTAATGAGCTTAGAGATTGAAAGATTGGTCCTGTAAAAAGTCAAGAAAAAATCTGCATCAGAATACCTTAAGTATTTCAGGGCATACAGTTTGTATCAACCCTTTCTGATTAGATCTGTATGAAAAACAGCATTATATTCTTGGTCTGCCTCTCTAGATACTGTACAAAAAGAGCATTAAACATGAACAATGTCCTTGAAGTAGAACTGTCAGTTCCACTGTATAAACTGTGCTTTTTATGAGACCATCCAGAGTTTGGCCAGCAACGAGAATTCTTCATTGCGAAAGAGCTCACATTTAGTTAGCAACATGTCTGCATTTCCCCATATGGTTTCTTCCAAGGTGTTGTGTCATATACAATGATGTCACATTTTGGAGGAAGAGGGAAAAAAAGGCCTTGAGCTGTTTTCTTTTTTTTTAAAGCTTCACTGATTATGTGGTAGCTTTAAGCAGCCTGCTCATCCCTGACATGCAGTTGGTTATCTGCTCTCCCTCATTTGAGCCTGCATGTGTTCACACAGATTTAAAAGAAAAGGAACAGAATTTCATACCCAAGTATGTCCCAGTGTTTATGTACCCACATTTTGAGTCCAACATATTTCCACTGGCTTCTGAGGTGTGAGATTTTAAAGGGCACAGTGTAATAGTTTACATCTTTATCCAAGCTGCTATATTTACATGCCTTGTAAAACTGTCGTGCTTAAGGCTTTCGGCAGCATTGCTTAGATTTCATTTGTGGTTTTATAATTATTGTTTTATTCTTAGGCATATTATTCTTGGAAGATCAGCTTTGTAATGTAATGGGAATGTCCAGGAACATCCTTTGTTCTCTTAGTAATACTACTTAGACATGCGAATGTACGAGCTGCACATGTGGTTTACGCAGAGTGTTCCCCAAGTCTAGAAGAACTGCTTCTAGATAAGAGACTTTCTGTCCCTTATTCTTGACCATAATACATTCACCTCCTTGGTATCAGTATGTCTTCTGAGTTTTCATCTGATTTTCATAACAAAATCACTTACTGGATACTAGTGCTGATATACAGAGTGCTTAAGGACCCCACCAGCTAAAGCAAGCAGAAATCTTAATTCCTATTGATGAGATCATGATTCTATTATCTAAGCGTGCAGTAGGATATGAGAAGTGTTATTGCATCTAAGACATTTGGACCAGACTGGCAGATACGACTTGCACTTTTCTGGAGCAGCAGAGGAGGCCAACTATGATACTCCAAAGCACCTAAAATGATGCTAGATAACCTATACCTGGCAGTGGAAGACCACTTTGCAGACTTGTTTCTGTTGCCTAGACATTGGTGCCATTTGGGATGACCTATGGAAACTGAGATTTTTCCACAAAGCTAACAGGCAAGACACAGATTTGTGATGGGCTTCTGCCCTTCTGCACCAGCAGTCAGGTGGCTGGCTGGGCCACCAGCTACCTGTGCTGATGCATCCTAAAACATTCTGCTTCGAGAGATGGAGGAGCATTCAGCATATTTTTCAACCAAGTTCACTTAAGTTCTGTCATATTGAAAATATGTTGACTCACCCCCAGTTTCCCATCATATTTGAAATATCTCAGCTTTCTTTCCTGTGGAAAATCTTTGCTTGTGGACAATACAAGGGATAAAAGCGTTTTTGTAAACACAGTGTCTGGTGGTTGCAGTGAAAAGACGATGTCAAGCCAACACTGGTTAAACCAACTTTGTATTCCTCAAGTACTTCTTGGTCTGTTGCATATTCTCAGGAAAAGCATTTAACCTACTATTATTATGTTTTCCCTGATTCTTGTATAATACCCTTCTTTCTCCCATTCAGTAAAACTATAAAAAAAGAGTCCATCTTTCCAAACACAGAGGTCAATACTGCAGGCCTGCATAAGGTCTAACTTGTTTCAGTTGCCTACTGAATAAACAGAGACAAAGCAATGTGCCATTTTTGCTCTTTCAATATAATAAAAAAATCTAGGTAGCTAGCTGTTCTTAAAATGTTTTCATCATAGAGATCTACAGTCTTGAAAAATAAACACAATTCACATCCATCATGAGAAGTATCTTTTTCAGCTTTTCTGTGCCTGGTAGATTACCAAGACCCATTGGTCATAAATACTTATGACCCTGGTAGGGGCTTGTTAGTTGAAGAACTGGCTTTGCCATTTAGAGTAGGTGTGCAGACTCTACTATAAAGAGTAGATATGTTGAATTCACCTGGGTTACAACTTACATAGACTATTAATGTAAAATTATATATAAATTTTTGATATATTGATACTCAAAGTACTTTGAGATGTTGGATAAAAAGATACGAAGACACATGTTACCAATGTGAGGACTTCTATGAAACTGAAATTATGTATACAGTCTGTGGAATCAAAGCAAAAAAGTCCTTTTTATGTTTGTGGTGAAGAGCAACTGATTTCCAGCATGCTGCCTTTTTGGGGGGAAACAAAAGGATTCTTCAAAAAAAAAGTGGGAACTTATTAGTATGTTGCATATAAACTCCACATAATACAATAATCAGCTAGTGATATATTTTAAATGAAACATTCTGTTTGTGGAGCTATGAGTACCAGCAACTTTTACTTTTTAGAGTTATTTGTATTCAAGACACTTTTATGACAATGTGATGCCTAAAAATCAGGCTGAAAGGATACTCTAAGCTACGTTGTTTTCTTTCATATTCTGTAGGCCAAACCTTACCCTAAAGCAACAATGTCAACAAGCATTGGCTGAAAAATGAACCTAGGACATTATAATTATTCTTCTAATTAAGGAGAAAAAGTAAATTGATGTGGATTTCAGGAAAAAAAAAAAAGATGTGTCTTTTTAGTTAATAGCTGTTGCACTTGCAAGAATATATAAAATGTAATAATATGTTGATGTCAAGTGGCAGCACACTTCATGCTTAATTTTGCTTTTCTCTTATCCATCTCCTCCATCCTTCCATAATGATCTTTGTTCTGTGATTATTAGTATTTTTTTTTTCTTTTTGGAGAGAAAAGGACAAGGAGAGGACAAGAGATTCTTTTCTGTGGACTGGGTCAGCCATGGTTTCTGTTTTCATTCTCTAGAGCTGTCTGCAATAAGTCCATAAAAGCCACTATGGTTAGACCTCTCGGAGCCTGGATTTCAGATGAGTATTTAAATTTCTGGTAAAATTGATTTCTAAGAACCTGGAAGATGAATTAGCATACAACAAATCTGTCAACTCAGAGTTCTCGTACATATGTTCGAAGTTTTTACTGCCCACTGCTCATCAAAGAGAAAAGAAACCTAATAGGGTCCTCAGAGTAGAATTCTAATCTCTATACTTCTCATTTTGCTTTATGAGAATCAAAAATCACAGTATAAATAGACAGGTAGACATTGCTAGATGGTCTGCATACATGAAGGCCAGCATCTTCACAAGAGATAAAGAGATGTTGACACTTTTTTTTTTTTTTTTTGATTTTAAAAAATATTCCTCTGAATGCTCACTAAACAGTAATTAGAATCTGGTCTGTTGCAAAGTAGGTGCCACCGTGGTATCTGTGACACTGTTCCTATCTGGAGACTTTTACTAAGAGTTGGGGACCTAAGTTCCAGCAAAGAGTAGAAAGTCAATGTCACCCTCCATTACTATCCTGGGAAATCTAAATGACCAATAAATAATGCAATGAGGCTGGTTAGAGAGATATATGAATTAAATTTAACATCAGTGGATGAAAGAAGGGATAGATAGAAGAGTATCAAGTAAACAAGTGGAACAAACAAAACTGGCAGCTCCTTCATTCATCTGAAGGTGTCTACAACTTTGGAGCCAACTACATGTTGTTGAGTTTTAGCTGGTAGTCCAGCATATGGAGTCTTCAGATCTCCTTGGCACCACTGTGTTGTGCTGTGTGGACCTGTCCTGCACAGTGTGATTTGCAGGTTTCTTCTCATTACCTGACAGACATGGTCACCAGCAGGCACATTCTGTGTTTGCAAATAGCTGGAACTAAAATAAGTGGGAATGTCATCTAATTCACCTAATAATGGCCTGACATTGCACATCTGGATTCCACCTAGCTTGCACATCTGGATTCCGCCTATACTCAGAAAGCTTATCAACTTGGTCACCTCAGCTGCTATAGGCTACCTGTCTAAGAGAAGACATGAACAATTTAAACAACCATGCAGAGCTGCAAGTCCTCATGTCCCCATACACTCAATAGCTTGAGGGTAGCCATGATGCCTGATGTAGATGTACCCTCCCAGGGGAAATACGTAATTCTCTCAACTGGGTCATGTGAATAATGATAAAGACTGGTCTTTTTTTTTTTTTTTTTTTTTTTTTTTCCAGTTTTGCATTGCTTTCAGTCTTACATCATTGCAGCATTACATTACTGAGTCTACCGGCAGGCATCTACCTTTGCAGCTCCTTATTGCCTATGTGGAAATCAAAGCATATGCACATAAAGCTTAAAAAGTCTGCCATTTGGCTAGGAGATTTTCAGTTCCTCTTGATTCAGACTTACACTAGAGTTTGTATAAATCCTGTGAATTGAACAAACTTCCCTTCTCATTTTATTCCCCCCAAATAAATCTTGTTTCTTTTTCTCTCCTTTTTTATGTTTTTTTTTTTTCCTACAGATGAGATAAGATTTAAAAATACTTTTAACTTTTTGCTATAAAAAAGAATGGGCATCCCCCACTTCTCTTAGCTTGCACTGAATTATTCATGACAAAGAAAGAAAATCTGATGAAATAGAAAGGAACAGCCTCTGCTCCTTTCCAGAATAAGAAAGTTGTCAACACACAGACCCTTACGGTCTTAGAGAAAGAGCTGATGCTTCACACTTCCATGGAAATGAAGATGTTAATGAATAAAGTTTAGGGAGTGAGAAAGAAGGAAAGAAGGAAAGAGAAGGAAGGAAGGAAGGAAGGAAGGAAGGAAGGAAGGAAGGAAGGAAGGAAGGAAGGAAGGAAGGAAGGAAGGAAGGAAGGAAGGAAGGAAGGAAGGAAGGAAGGAAGGAAGGAAGGAAGGAAGGAAGGAAGGAAGGAAGAAAGAAAGAAAGAAAGAAAGAAGAAAGAAAGAAAGAAAGAAAGAAAGAAAGAAAGAAAGAAAGAAAGAAAGAAAGAAAGAAAGAAAGAAAGAAAGAAAGAAAGAAAGAAAGAAAGAAAGAAAGAAAGAAAGAAAGAAAGAAAGAAAGAAAGAAGAAGAAGAGAAGAAAGAAGAGAGAAAGAAAGAAAGAAAAGAAAAGAAAAGAAAAGAAAAGAAAAGAAAAGAAAAGAAAAGAAAAGAAAAGAAAAGAAAAGAAAAGAAAAGAAAAGAAAAAAGAAAGAAAAAGATGGCTTCTATGCCATTATTTTGTAAATATTTGGACTTGTGCAAATTTGCTAATTGAGGCAATTGATTTTTGCCTGAAAATGGTAGCAATATCTAATTCATTAAAGCCTAAAATAACATCCTTTGGGATAAACGGGGTCATTTCATTTGTAACCTTTTAGTGATGTATTAACAATTTGGAAGCATTTCGGTGCATATCTTAAAAAGTGCCACATTAACAGGAATGGGCCTGAAGAAAGGGGAAAAAAAAAAGAAGTTACAAACACTCGCGCGCACAAGCATACACATACACAATATATATGGCCTGCAGCCCCTGTCCTTCCTCTTCTGCAGCATTTTAAGGTCTGTGTTTAATATTGCCAAGCCTACTTGAGTGATAAATGCAACTGTATAAAAATTACTTATTACAAGCTGTCATGTTGCCTCACTCACATTGCAAGGCTAGAGGCACTGTACATAAAGCTAGAATCTCCACCTTGACAGCATCAGCAGCGCTGGCTTTAAAATAAAATGCTTTCAGTCATGAATACAAAACATAATTTACCTTTTCATAATGCTTCAGTTTGGAAACGCTTTGGAAAGCTCATGTTACCATCAAACCTTTACCTGAGCCGCACTAGCAAGCAGTTAATTCCGAGTTGTCAATTTACTTCAGCGCCACTTTCTATTGCTTAGCCTTTGAAGAAACATTAAGCTGTTCAAATTGCCATCCCTTTAATTTTTTTTCTTTCTCTTTCCTTTTTTTTTTCCCTCTCTTTTTTTCCAAGTTATATTTATCCTCAGTTCTTTGGCAGTGAGTAGCTGACACAATAGGATTATTGCAAGCATTAAATTATGATTTGGGAGAGTGCCTGCTCGGTGCATTTCTTTTGCAGCAAGGCCCCTGGCTCACTGGGTGTTCACAATTTTAAAGGAAAAAAGGGTGCTCCCTATTCCCTTCTCCCAACCTCTACTTTTTTTTTTCTTTTTTTCCTGCATTTACATAGAGTCCAGTTATACAATTCCCCTTGAACTGCTCCTCCCTTGCAACCGCTGGCTGAGACTGGAGGTTTAATCCTGTCGTAACCTGGCCGCCCCTTTTACTCTTGCATTAGGACTGCAGCGATGCTTAAATATAAAAGCTCACTGTAAGCCAGGGATGTCAGAGAGATTGAAATTGAAAGTGAAGGTTGCAGGGAGACCGGCTGGGTAACAACTGATGCGTTGTGACTGCTTTTATAGTCGCTCGTGATGCAGACAGTATGTGAAGTTCCCATCTGTACTGGTGTCTGCCCACCAGCCACCCTGCCACGTTCGCAAAAGTGGCTCCAGCACCGCGCGCAATAAGAACCGAGCTACAGATGCCTCCTTTTAGCCCAAATTCCTTCTGACAATGTTCACATCCAGTTAGGGCCCAAAGTGCCTGTACTTGTCAGGAGGGATAAGCAATGAGGAAAGTAGTCCCTTTGCGAAAGCGGAGCAGAATTGCCAAAGGAAATATTTTTTTCTTCTTCCCTCCCTACTACCCCTGCCTCTGCAAATCCTCATCCTCCCCTGCCTTTCTCCAGCTATGCAATGTTCAAAAAAAGAAAAGAAAAAAAGAATAAAGACGTAGATTTGTGTCACCAACACAGGCCCACAACAACCGTGTTCGCTCTCTAGCAATCGGTGGAGAAAGAGGAAGCAGAAGATAGCAGGAGGGGAGGCAGATTTCGCATTTTACAGTGCTGACTGAAACAGCCTTCACAGAAGATGTGCTGTGCCCAGGAGTCCTGTGAGATCTGTGTCCCCTGGAGTGATCTTAGTTAAGGGCTGAGAATGGGTGTGGGTTTCCTGTGCTACTTGAGCGTGTTTCAATTCTGCCCATTCAGATAAGGACTTAACTGCTTGGTTCAAAGAAAATCCAATTCCCTTCTTATTCTTACCCCTTTTTTTTTTTCTTCTCTTTTGATATAATCTAAACTTTACCTTACTGATGGACCATTTAACAAATAAAGGCAAGGATCCTTTTGTGTCCATGATGAAGAGTGGAAAGTCAAAGGCTTTTTGGTTCTAGCATCTACATCCATAATCACCACGATTGCTCTGGCCACAGGTCTGTGCCTCAATTTCCATGCCTCTAAAGTAGCAGAATAATACAAAGCTGTGTTCACAGAGGTCCCTTGGTCTTCTGTTGTGAGGTATTCTGGTGACAGATAGAGTTAACACTAGAGCAGATTTCAACAGATAAACCATTAGAATGCATCAAGAATAAATGTTTAAAATCAAGCAAGTTTGACAGCGATGACATTGCCTCTATACTCCTCTTGCAAAGTTCCCTTATCCAGGACTCTCATATGTCTATATTTGATATAAAAGGAACTCCAGCCACTAATTCCAGATGATCTCTGGAGAGCTTTTCCTTCCTAAGTTATTCTGTAATTCTACAATGGACATTAACCAGAAACAAGCTCTGCAAGAAAGCTCCAACTGTAGTAGACCATTTGGCTCTGAGGAAGGATATTGTGAGGATATTTTATGTTCACACTGGACTGAAGTGCATTTGAGAAAGCTGGACTGATAATCCAATAGCTAAATAGTTTATTTTACTATTAAAAGAAAAAAAAAAAAAACTCTTCCCCACAGTAAGCATGTAGCTCCTTCTGAAGAACTATCTGGCCGTTGCCTCTTATCTTTTAATAGCAATTAAATGGGAAATTAAATGACCAATAAATGTAGATTCCTTTTAAACTATCTAAGTATATCAAAGCAGATTAATAATTTTAGATTGATTTTCATAGAATTTCATTTTGATTTAAGCATCCTGATGTCACTGAAATTTGATGGACTTTAGGCATCCAAATGCCTTAAGTATTTCCACACTGCAAAAAGAATATTCTCAATTCTGGCAGGCATAATCATCAAACTGAATGATTTGAGATTAAAATAGCAACAAAGTCAAGGCCATCCTGTTTTTGATTTTGAATTACTATATCTTATTAACATAAAAACAAAACAAAAACATGCAGGAGTCTTGGGCTGAGTTCCAGTTGGTTGGCTACCATGATGACGACTTTCATGTTATTTCATCCCTTGTTGAGAGTAATCGTGCTACAGCTGCTGAAATCCCTGGCACATTGGACAACAAAGGATATAATTTCTGGGTGTTGCATGTTCCTGAAGAGGAGCCTAAACACCAATACTCAGGGAAAGTAGGCTTAAGTAGACCTTTTTTTTTTTTTTTTTCCACTGTTGATCCCCAAGAATCATAGAATCATAAAATCATGGAATCATTAAGGTTGGAAGGAACCTTTAGAGATCATCTAGTTCAACCCTCCTGCATGTGCAGGGTCATCTAGAGCATGTTACACAGGATTGCGTCCAAGTGGGTTTTGAAGATCTCCAGAGAAGGAGATTCCACAACCTCTCTTGGCAGCCTGTTTCAGTGCTCAGTCACCCGCACTGTCAAGAATTTTTTCCTTAAGTTCCTGTGGAACTTTTGGTGCTTCAATTTGTGGCCGTTTTCTCTTGTCCTGTTGTTGATCACCACTGAAAAGAGGCTGGCCCCATCGTTCCAGTTTTGTAACATGAGCAAACTTGCTGAGGGAGCACTCTGCGCCTTCATCCAGGTCACTGATGAATAAATTGAACAGGACTTGGCCGAGGACTGACCCCTGGGGGACACCGCTAACTACAGGCCTCCAACTAGACTTGGCACTCCTGATGACCACCCTCTGAGCTCTGCCATCCAACCAGTTCTCAATCCACTTGGCCGTCCACTCATCTAACCCACAATTCCAGAGCTTGCCCAAGGGGATGTTGTGAGGGACAGTGTCAAAAGCCTTGCTGAAGTCCAGATAGATGACATGCACCACTCTCCCCTCATCTACCCAGCCAGTGATACCATTATAGAAGGTTATCAGTTTGCTTAAGTATGATTTCGCCTTGATGAATCCATGTTGACTACTCCTGAGCACCTACTTGTCCTCCACAGGATGAGTTGTTTCATCAGTTTTCCAGGGAGAATGACATTTTCTTTTCCTGATTCTTTAATGAGAATTAAAATGTGGCACATGACAGCTGGGGGACTGTATCCAGGTAGTGGACATATTGTATCCACATGACTATGGACCTGGAAATTAGGCAGAGAAAATAAGAAAAAAAAAAAAAAAAAAGAGAGAGGAGAGGAGAGGAGAGGAGAGGAGAGGAGAGGAGAGGAGAGGAGAGGAGAGGAGAGGAGAGGAGAGGAGAGGAGAGGAGAGGAAAGGAAAGGAGAGGAAAGGAAAGGAAAGGAAAGGAAAGGAAAGGAAAGGAAAGGAAAGGAAAGGAAAGGAGAAAAGGAAAAGGAGGCATCCCTTTCTTTGCCCTAAGACTTTGAAAATAGTTATGAAGAAACTGGTACCCCAATGTGTCCCAGATCCCTGCGCTTTGTTCCTATAATAGCTGAACGTGCTTTTCTTGCATATTATCCTCTCCACCTCACATTTGATCTGACCCATTTAGCCATTCCAGAGTCCCAAAGAGGAAACATAGGGAGGGCAGAAGGCAGCAATCTGCAACAGTATCCAGACTCCATGCCTTTCTAAATCCGCTTTTAGTCTCAACATCTGCAGGGATGTTTGTCACAGTGTTTTATTCTATTTTTTCCAAGCAGCCCTCTGATGAGATGAGCTTTGCTAATTTATTACCATAGAATTTGAAGTGAAATGAAATCACAGAGTGGTCGATGTGTGAATTAGCATCCTCCCCCTTCCCTTCCCTCCCCCACAAAAAAGGACAAAAAAGTAAAAGAAAAATCTAATGTCACTGGAATAACTAAAATACTACTTTCAACTTTAACCATTAATGAAGTTAATAGAGGCATGAGTTCCAGAAAGATGTAGTTTAATGCATTCAACAGCCATTTTTTTTTCATTTCTTAATTTGGTACAAAAACAGGGGAGGCAAAACCATGCCAGCCTAATAAAACAATCATCACATATGTTTCACTCATTGGAAAGCATGGATTTCACTTCTGTGACACACAGGAATTCTGCTGCATCTGGGCAGTGCGATGGTTCGCTGCTTTAAAACAATTTCATCCCGGGAACTCAGATGAACTTTAATTAGCATCTTTCTTTCTTTTTGTATAGTTCATTGAAAAGGAGGGTTGATGGTAAATTAAGCTGGAGATGAACCTATTGGCAGTTCCCTGAGGTTCTATATACCTTAATTTTCCAAAATCTATGTATGCATAACCATGCTACCACTCCTTACATGTAAATATAGTTTCAGAAGGAAGATGACCTTCTGTTGAAGGATTAAGAACACAGGATTAAGACCTCAGTGGCTCTTCCCTAAGTTCCCTGCAGTTACCTTGAAGATAGCTTTGTACTTTAAATTGTTATCAAGGCTCCTTCTGTACCCTGGAGAGAGACAGGAACCGTGAGATGGTAACAGAGATGGATGGGAAGATGTATCTTCCAGAGCTGGCTGTCTCTACACACTTTAGCAGGTGCTAAAGACCTTACTGTGCATTTTCAAAGTTACTTCAAATCATCCCAGGAGGGAATAGCCACAAGAAAGTGTTGTCCTATCTTTTCTGTGATAGAATATCCAATATAGCCTGTCATAGAAAACTATCCAACAAAAGAAAATATAAATCTTTCTTATGATAGGGTCCCATATTTCCCCCTTTCTTAACTTCTTTTCATGATACCCTATTGCTTTGATGTTCTGCTTTTCTGGTTCATAGTGTTGCAGTTACATGTGGCACGTGAGCAGAGCAGAACAGATTAAATATGTGAACTTCCCTTTCAGCCCTGACCTGGAGGGACTGTCCATAGAGTGAAAACCTCCACACAGACACTGCTCATTCATCTTCCATGCTCACTGTACAAAGACGGACATCAGGAGTGCCAGCCCACACCGACCCTGTGACGTGCCATTTATATGTTCAGAATTGAGTCTCACAAGTCATTTTATGCAGTGTAGGTCATCAAAGAAACCTTTGGTGAAAGCAAAGTTCAGCCTTTATATCCTGAGACGAATATAAGCCATCAACTAAAGTAAAGCACTTGCTATCTCATTACAAATTCTCTTGAAGTCAAGCAAGGCCATTACAAGTCCCTTTGGCTCTTTCTGCTTTCAGAGCTATATTCTATTCTTACTTGAGATGAATTTAGGCACATTCTGGGCCTTTGATATGAATCTATTAATCAGACCTGCCACGCAGCATCGTCTTTTGGATCAAGGCTAGGAGTATGAGCTTTTCCATTGACTGCACAAAAGGAAATGTTGATCCTTCCTACAACACAACTCTTTTTTCCCCTTTCAACATAAAAAAAAAAAAAAAAAAAAAAAAAAAAAAAGTGAGTGATCTCTCTTCATTAGCCCAGTCTTTGAATGAGGTTACTTCTTCAGCTGGCTGTATTGGATGGCAGTGGGTAGCAGCCTCTTCAGATGAAGCCCTGTTTCTTCTCTGAGAGCAAAAGCTCTCAGAGCATAAAATTCAAGAGGTTTTGAACTCAGTTCATCCTCTGTCACTTTTGTCTTCTCATGAAAATGAATAAAAAACACACCATTTTCTTGTACACAATCATTTTATATTATATCTAACCAGTACTGGCTCTGTTGCTCATTGTAGATAAATTAGCATAATCATATGCAGGTGACCAGGGTTAACTGGTTGGAAAAACAATCTCATTACAGTCAGGTTTGTTTCTTTGTTTTTTTTTTTTCTTGGTACTGTAACTTTGTTTTCCTGAACATCAAAATAATTAAATGAAGCATGGTTTGCACTACTTTTTTTTTCTTTTTTTTTTTTTTTCCCAAACTCTAAAAATGTTGACACTATTATTTAAACATTGAAGTCCTGCTCCAGTGAATGACATGCTTGGCTTGCTGCTGGGTAAGGTGCAGTTCTGCACTTTGTAGCAGCAAAACTGAAGAAAGACTTGTCACAAACTTGTGTTACATTATTTCCTAGGTCTATCTAGTGAATGAAGTTTTGGGGATCTGAAAGAATTAAGCCACTTAGAGAAGCTCAACAGTCTCAATGCTATATACTTTGGAATGACAGTATATTTGAAGGCAAGGAATGCACCCAGGAAAAGTTTATTTTCTTTCTCTTTCTTTTTCTTTTTCTTTCTCTTTTTTTATTTCCTAGTCTAGGAAGACTACGGTACTGGTAAATGTCTGTCCCCAAATCTATGTCATGCAGTGAGTGTCTCCATTTTGACTTTGGAAGGTCTTGAATAGGCTGTATACACCAAAGCCTAAAAGAGACTTGTGGTTTACGTGCTCAGCACCAGAACACCTTAAAGTTAATTTCTCCAAAATTTACTATCTCTGTTCCCCAAACAACAGATAGTTACATCTGGTTAGCTTGCAAAAACTTGGGAAAAAGTTAAGTGCCTTATGCAGTTGCCTACTTACTGGTAAAATGGCCGAGCCAGTTTATTGGAAGAACTGAGAGAAATTATTGTCCAGAAACAATCTCCGTGCTTCAGCTTTGGGGAACTCTGTTAAACTGGTATTTAAGAGCAGAAACTTTCTTCCAGGTGTAATTCTCTAGGTCAAACTGTTGGATGTGGATAGTGAGAGCTGTATTTCCACAACTGTCAGGAATTGCCAAGACTCATCTTTTACATAATGGTCCCGTGGTTACACCGTTGTCCTGGGAAGCTCAGCAATGGAGTTGCAGGGCAGCTATAGCCTGAGAAAAAATTAAATCTGCTCTTCCCATACCCTTGCAGCTTGCTTTAACTGTATATATCTAATCCATTCATAGTAAAGAGAAAGAACCTTCTCTCCTTCCTGTCAAAGACAGCCCAAGAGCAACCACACAGGGATCCACAAGAAAAGTGGCCCTCAAGAAACATATATTGTGGTTTGTGGGGTAAGAGTCCCAGCCAGGAAAGAAGGATTACAGATTCTGGTGACTGCTTCTCCAAACCACGCTTGTTAGATTTGGTATTCAACAATTGCTCACTAGATGGCTAAGATAATTTCCCAAATTGTTCTTTATTAACTTGCACCCTTTCTGAAGAAAAGAGTATACTAGCAGTAAGATGTGCTGGCTACTTAGTTAGCTGTTGCCTTCATGACTAAATATCTGCCATGAGAAAATCTGGGAGCTGATATTAAGCCATCAGATCTTAATGGGCACCAACTTATGGTTCAAAGCTAGAGTAAACCCAACTTTAGAATTGTTAGTATTATATGAAATGTATTATGGTCACATGATGGAAAGAGATGGGAATATTTCAAACTAAAATTAGGACGTACATATAGAAGCTTACATTCTAGTAAATACATATACGAGTATGTACAAGCTTACATTCTAGTCAATGGAGGTCTAGTCAATATAGTCTGTGGAGCATAGAAAAGAACTATCTTGGATCAGATGATTTTTTTTTGTCTGTGTGTGAATATCCTGCAAAAGTATCAGCCTGACTTATGACTTCTACTAGCTGATTGCCCAAATAATGAAAAAAAAAAAATAAATAAAAGGTCAGCCTGCTGCCTAAAAGGAAGAAATCTTTGCTATTTCTATCATGAATGAACCAAAAGTGGCACATGGACATCATCAGTTGACTTTTAATGCAGAGCTGCTCCTTGAAGAGAAGAAGCTATGCAATTTCCATACACTCAATCCAGACAGAAACGCACACACATATACAGTTATATATATACTGCCTATGTATATGTGTATCTTCATATATATAAAATGCAGAGCAGACTTTGGCCATCATTTTTAATAAATTGGATAAAATAAAATAATAATTAATGATATAAGCAACATCCATTCATGAAGTAGCATTTTTTTTAAAGAAAAAAAAAAAGAATAGGCAATCATGCAATTAAGGTTTGCAGGAAAAAAAGATACATATTACAAAGGGGAAACACAGGGGAAAAAACTCTAGCATTTAACTTTAGAGTGCTTCAGTGGCTTTTCTAATCCGCTTTTAATATTTGTATTTAAGGGTGGGTGGGCATTTAAATGGGTGCATGTAGAATAAATCAAAATGGACAAAAATCAGATAATATAGCTTCTTTTTTTCTTGATAAATATTTAAAAATGTACTTAAACACAAAAGAGTTTTTTGACAGATATTCAGAGGGATAATTCTAGATTTCATCCATCAAAAACATCACATGATCATTGCTAAAATTCTTAAAAAATTGTATGTTTAGAATATAGAAAAATATTTGGGGTACATGCATGTAGAAGTATTATTTTTCCCAATTTCACTCTTGTGGTAGTCAATCTACCATTCATTGGAAGATAAACATGTGATTTCTTTTTTCTAATTTAATTCCTAATGAAGTATAAGGGGTTATACTGAGTATCTGAAAAAAAGATAAAATAAAGAAGGGAAAATCCCTTGCTTCCCATTTTTTATTTTCATTTGAAAAAAAAATAAAATAAAGAAGGGAAAATCCCTCACTTCCCATTTTTTCTTTTCATTTGATTAAAAAAAAAAGAATATGAAAGAAAAAAAGGGACAAATATGGTCAATTCTGTCAGAAACTGAAGAAAATCAGACCTTAGCAGATGGAACATGGTAATAATTTATTTTGTTATAATGAGACCCAGTGATGAGAACATCACAACAGCCATCCATGAATTAAATATGGCCTCTGCAATGTAGTAATCAACTCAGCATTATTACATTTTTTAAATTAAGAAGAAAATATTGAAACTTCTAAGTCATTGATGTTTTGGAAGTACACACGCCAATATTCACAATTGTCTCTTTCCAGGATCCAGCAAAACAAAACCAGCAGCACCAACAGAGAAGAGCAAATACATTCCAGTGCTCAGGGAAGGAGGCCAGTTTTGCAAATTCATCTGCTGTGTTTTATGTGATCTTTCATATGCTGTTGACAATTTACAGGGAATTGTGGCAGAAACCTGTTGGAAAAAATATGCTGTGACTAGCTAATTTAAGATCAATCTGAAAAGGAGATTTATTTGAAGCTCATACAGTGTTATTTATTAAATTGATTGTTACAAGATTCCTTTTATAACAAAACGGAAAATTTTAACCTTTTAAAAATGTGCACTAGTGACATATTTAATATGAACTATTACTATTAATATTAAAAATGATAACGTTTGATTTTTAATGACTGATATCAAAGAATAGTTTCATGAATTAATTTGATGACAAAACCCTGAAGCAGATCTGAACCAAGTGAAGTTTGCTCTACTCGGAAAAAAAAAAAATCATTGTAAACGTGTGCTATTGAGCACAGCGGGGGAAGATATAACTAAACAACATAGGACTAGCAACAGAACTTGTGGCTAAGGTAGAAAAATAAATAAAATAGAATAAAATAATCTTTTGGATGATATATCTATGTCTTTGGAGAGAAGGAATTTTTAATCTATTCTAGATGCATTTTTTCATCAATATAGGATGTACCTACTCTAATACAGTTTGCCAATGTAGTTATACCTGTACAACCATACTAAAGGTAGACCCAAACCCAGCTAAAATGGGAGAAGCCAGGCAGTTTCAAGGGAATTTCAGCACGAGAGCACACAACCAGATCCAAGGAAAAGCTTTTGGAGAGAGGTTCTTGCTTGTCCCCTTGCTCTGGACAGGCATGGGAGAGGATCTGCCTTCCCCTTTCCTGGCCATTTGATCTTGGTTCTTTCCAGATCCATTCTTTTTCCTTAGATATGTTGGATATAAAAAAACAAAAGCACAATTTAAGCATTCTGAAATGGAAAATACATGGACAGACATCTTAGATATTTCAGCAAAACTACAAAAGTTAAATATATATATATGTACATATACATATATATGTGTATATACACACACACATCCTGAAGGGTGTGAAGTTGCCTGATCTACTCAGTTGTGATATCAAAGTTCACCAAAAACTGTTAAAGCTGAAAATGTCAATAGTGAAAAAAGAGTTGCATCTCATTGGTCCCTTGTGGCTGAAATCTGATAACTTCTAGCATTTTTTAAGAGCTTCTTGTCCAATGATAAATCTCAAAAGCATCTCTTTCCAGACAAAAAACCTAAAAGTCCATATGCCCAAAAATACATATATAGTTGTAAAGAGAACTGCAGATTTTTCCCCAGCTCTTTTCTTTTTCTGCGTGAAAGAAAGCAGAATAAGGGTCCAAGAGCCAAGCAGAAGAGGGTTCAGTATCTAGTTCTGTAAATCTTCTACCTTGATTCAGTTTGAATATCTTTAAATACTGGACCACTAACCCTAAAAAACAAACACAAAACCCCACATAGATAGATTAGAAATTGTAGCCCAAAAATAACTTTGCAGTACATGGTCCATTTTGATGAAATCTTCTTCAGCTTAGCCTAGGAAATGATGAGAAATTAGATAATGGAGGGAGATAGAAAGTATTGAAGGAGTTTTCTAGATCCCAAAACTGTATTATTTTCACAAGAAATTTTATTCTTAGGCTAGATTATAGCAATCTCTAGCCATAGTCCCAGTCTGTTTATCTTGGATGTTGTATGAACTGCTTTTCCCTGTCCAATTTTTCAGCTGACAATCAAAATTGTCTGTCAGAGAAAGTCGATCAGCATAACTCCGAAGGAGTTCTCTCCTTCTCTTTCTCTCTCTTTCTCTTTCTCTCACTCTCCTTCTCCTTTCTCTCATATGAGTTTCAAATTTTTAGGTACTGTATTTTTATACTAGTATTGCTATACTGGTGGTTTGTGTTCTCCTACTGAGATCCAAATAATAGGAGGAACATCTGTCAAAACATGATTGGGAGACTCCTTTGGGAGGAGATTCAACTCATCTTGGTCAATTTGATTCCTGATGAAAGAAATCTCAGATAACCATTGTCAGATTCTGCCTCTTGGCACTACAGGAAAAGTTACCATTGTTTCCTATGTGGAAAAAAATACTTAGTGGGTCTAGTAAATTAATATGTTATTCTGGAAACTGAGCCACTCTTAAGTCTCCTGAAATCAAGAAAGTCATAGTTTTCTGGTTCCAAAAAACGCTAAAAAATCCCACCACCACAAACAACAAATGAACAAACAAACAAAACAAAAGCAAAAACAAAACACCTATTTTGGCATTGCTTCTACATGCCTAATTTGCAGATTGTTTGCACCTACCATCAATAAAAGGCTAAGTGAAACTGCAAGCCATCTGTCTCTGATGTGCCTCTGAACTTTATGGAACATCTCTTCAGCCATGGTAACTATTAGTCATTGTGTGGCTATTCCACATGGGTGCAAGGTGGTGTAATTTTCTCCAATCCCACTGGTAGATGACAGCACACGGAAGTTGTAAACAGAAACAGTTTAATGTTACAGATAGTTTAAAAACTTGAAGGTTGGGGACTATCCTGAACAGTCCTCCTAAACCATTTCCCATGAATCTTGAAGCACGCGTCTCTTTGGCTTTCTATTCTCAAATGACACC
Organism: Tinamus guttatus; assembly: GCF_059628265.1. NCBI lineage: Eukaryota > Metazoa > Chordata > Aves > Tinamiformes > Tinamidae > Tinamus > Tinamus guttatus. Next base: position 967,705 of record NW_028288589.1, read on the forward strand.
TGCATTCAATAAATCAGAAAGTTCTCAATAAAAAATTGTCTAACATGTTCTGTTACAACTGGGTAACTTTTTGCTGGGTAACTTATGGACTTCAAACAATTGTTTTCTTCCTATAGAAGAATCTGATGAGTAATGACTTCTATAATCATAAGGATACATTTAATCCACAACTGGTTTCAGTGTTTCTTAGACAAATTCTAGTCATTTTTAATGAGTGAAAGGGCCACAAATAACTGCCCAATATAGATCCTGCATTTTAACAACAGCACATTTTCCAATATCATCTAGGCAGCAAGTGTTTTCACACATGCATGCAGAGGTGCCATGATAAAAATATGACTTCAGAGGAGCTAGGACATTAGCATATTTTTTTAAACTTCTATATAAAGGAGATCATGAGAATATAGAGTCTGGAATTTTCTCTTTTTTTTTTTTTTGTCTCACTTTTTTAATGAGATTTGTGCAATCATATCAACTTTTTCCAGAGCCCGAGCATCTGAGAGATTTCTTTTTCTGAAGTCCTGGCATCAGTTGGTGGTGGAAACTTGGATTTTTTTCCCCCCACTCTGTGCCACAGACCTGCAGATGCCAAATCTGCCATTTGCATCCATGACAAGTATGCTGCCTTGCCAGCTTGTTTCACTGAAATTGGCTCCTGCTGGGAGGATCTGCTCACAAACGTGTTATGTTGGCACCTGACCATTTTTTGGGTACTATCTTTAACACAGCACATCTGTTGTAGCCACAGATATTCTTTAGCTGGCATAGAGGACCACGTGATGGAGTGTCCTATTTTATGGAAGTTATCCAGCCTTGACACACTCTTGGGTACACAGCTCAGCAATTCTGCAGTCTTGGTTACACTTGACAACCCAGGCTGACATTAGCAATCTTGTCGCTCTTCCCCCCCTTTCATGAGGAGTAATCACAGTTGCCTTCCACATCCTTATGGCTAAAACACAAGGCTAAGTCATATGGTTGTCGAGTTTGAGACATATTGGGTCTGTTTGATAACTCCTTCTTTTAAGAATCTCTAAATAGTGCGGAAAATTCTGCTGCAATGAATTTTGAAAATGTAAGTATCTATTAACTGTTTAAGCTCCGAAAAGAAAGCAAGATAAATGGTTGTCAGGATTTCCTTAATTTAAGTTAATATAATTACCTTGAAACTGGATCAATAGTTGGAAAGAGAACCTGGGAGATTCTTTAATTTCCCCTTTCATCGAATCTCTTTTGCATTGTGAGAATTTGGGGACCTTGACCAAGTTGCATACATTATTCTTCGGCAAGAGATCATGAAAAAGATTATTGAGGTTAAAATTGCTCCTGCTTCTTCAGCAAGACTAGAGCTATTCAGGTCTGGAGGAAAGAGTAGCAAGATGCTGAAGTATTTCAGTCAAACTGAGTTCAAGAGAAAAATGAGGCATTTGAGATCTACTGGTATCACCATGAGGTGTTGCAGAAATTTCTAGGTCTGTGACAGATGGTCAACCAGGCATCTATTTAACTCATTCTTTACCTCTTCCAGAGATAGAGATTTCTTTGAGACCACAGGTCCACCCTGATCATGCAATGGAAATACATACTGAAAGTCTGATATTAATTAGGTTAATTCTGAAAGGAAAGAAAAAAAATATCTCTCAAGAACCTTTTAATTTGAGTAAAACAGGAACAAAGGAAAAAAAAGCTTTAATGATCATTGAAAGTTATGTGTAGTTGTTTTCAGAATGAGACATAGAAGGCAGCATACAGCATTGTCCCTATGCATGAATACAAAGCCATATATCTATGTACATACATACTCATGCTGACATACTGGTGCCCACACTTCATTTACTGTGAAGGTCCATATTTACATGTCAGGTCACATAGGATTATGGATATAAATATGAAGTGTTTAGATGGTAATAGAACAGGATAAAGTAAAAAGCAATATCACTGCTCATGTCCATGACATCAGTCCTTTCTTCCCTGCGCTATAAACCTTTCCTCTTCTCTGTCTTCATAGACTTATTCCAGCTCTCCAAATCCTTTTATAACCTCTTACTATTTCTCTCTTATTAAAGAAAATAAAACCTAGACACATAAAAATCTTTTCCTTCTCCCTCCTAAATGTGGATTTCCTCCTCTGCCCTTCAAAAGTAAAATTAAGCCCTAAAACAATCCTAAACATGCCAAAATCTTTATAATCAAATATCCTTTATCCCTTAAGGGCAAGAAAGGGGAAATTCCTTTTTGTTTATTTGTTTTTTCCCAGTAGTCCTTTGCACTTGTTTCTAGCCCATGAAGAATCCACAATACTAATTTTGAAAGTTGGACCATTTTCATTTTACAAAATTCATCAGAATTCAATTCCATCAGTTTTACAGAATTCATCATTACTTTTTTCTTTTCTTTTTATTTTACATCCTGTAAGTACTCTGTGAGTAAAATGATAATGGAAATACAAACATTGAACTCCATTTCGTCTGTAACACTAGTTTTAACATTGTTTTGCCATTTAAGGGATATCAAACACAGTTTGAAAAAAACTTTAAAAAATTGTGTTAAGTGCTCTCCTCCTTATGTATTATACAAAAGAATGCATATGTTCCCATTCTCTATGTCATTAAAAAGTGCATAATAGACATTTTATTTTTACTTATATTTTTCTTTTGAAAGAAAATCAAAATAGCATGAACAAACATGATTCTCTGAAACTATCATTCGGGTGGAAAACATATGGAAAACATAATGAAATTTAAAATGTATAGTACAGTGTTAATTGGTGATCTACGAAGTCTGTAGGATGTACTGACGTAAAAGGTCCCTGTATCTTTATCTCTCCCTCTCTCTCTCTTTTTTTTTTTTTTTTCTCTTTCCCAAAAGAAAGCAGTAGAATGGAAGATAACCTTGAACATGAAATCATACTCTATACATGTATGTGGGAAAGGGAAATATCTTCACCGTGTCTTTAGTATAAAGTGGTTGGCAGAACCATGAGCAGGAGTAGCTGTTTCCTGTTATCCATGAGCTTCCCATATGTTTTTGATCTGGTTATTATTTGAATATAATTTTGGTCAAGGTTCCCTTATTTATATCACCTACTTAAAGCACTTAAGAGTATCTCCATAGGCTGCTTCTTTAGTAAGTAGGTAAGTAAATAAATAAATAAATAAAGCATATTCATGGAATGATTCAGATCTTTAGTGGGCTTTAGTGGGCTAATTCATTCTCTATCTTTCTTCACTGACTAGATGATGGGCTTACAGCAATTCAGCTGCCTCAAGTTATACAAGACAAATCTGTGTTCCTGTAGGATGAAGAATCAGATCTACAGTGGACTGTCTGGGTGACAGTATAAGAAGTAATTGTACCTTTCTGTCTATTTACACTTTAAGCAGGTACCAAGAAGGCCTTGTTGTGTGACTTTCCACCAGTGATTGCAATATAGGATGAAAAACGTTTTTGGCAGTCCTATCTGAAGAAACAAGGCCTCAAAGCTCGTCTTTCCTGACTCTTCTCTTCTATGGCATTCCCCACCTTTCATAGTCAGATGGCAGATTCTTCCAAACCTCACATGAAATATTTTCTTGCACAAGCTGCGACACAGCATGGAAAGATCAAAGACTCCTGTCTGACTGCTCTTCTCTGCTTCTGTTGAAAATATTTTCCAGGTGCAAAAAAGGCATTTAACCCTTTCTTCAGCTTTTATGTTAAAGAGAAAATACTTCTCTAGTTCTTAAGTTGCATTAAACCAAGATCCAGTGTGTGAGGGAGGTTTGGGGAGCTTGAGGGTGGCAAATGACTAATTACTTTTGTTGCAAAGGAGAAACACTAAGGGATGCTGTAAGAAACAAGAGAGTAAATAATGAAGATTGGGCCAGCCAATGTCAAGTTTATCTAATCCAAAGTAGAATTCTTAACCTAATTCCATACTATTTCTTATCTATCGCTGTGTGTATCTTTTTAAATCTTTATTATCTATGCATATTAATGGCATAGAATGTCCTGCTGAGAAACACAATGGGCCTGCATCTTTAAAAATTAAAGAAAATCTTGCTGAAATAGATTTGAAAAATCATCGGTATCTTGTCCTGATGCAAAGCAAGACATTTAATAGTTTGTGACAAATATCTAACCTATTTCAATAATTTGACATGCAAATGGTTCTGCAATTTTCCTACCATGCAAGTTTATATGCTGGATGTCGTGGCTCACCACATTTCACAATTATCTCACACTGATAGGATATATTAATGGTGATTAATGGTGATTTTTTTTTCAAACTTTGGAATTGCTTCATATCCAAATGAATTCAAAACCAGAAAGTTATCACTTCATGTCATCTTGTCCCGATGTTTGTCACCACGATATCTTGTTATAAAATAATTTGATCAAAGAATCCCATCCAAATTATTCATAACACTAGAGCTGTGATATGAGCAGCAAAAGATTTTTCTTGTAGGACCTAGAAATGAGATAATCAAGATGCAAGTCTGCATTTGTTATGCTGGACTTCACAGGAGCAAAGACTAAGGCTGTCTTGGAGATAATGTACTTCAGTAACTCTCTGAAGTTGTGAAGTCCTGGGTAGGGAGGAATTAATGTGACCCTAGTGTGGCACTAGAACCTACATTTCTTTTCTAGCTCCACAGGTATCTTCCTGCATGACCCTGTGGCAACTCACTTCTCTTTCTACGTTCTCCCACTGTTTGCATTGCATCCTTCTTTAGATAATACATTATTTCAGGTGGTTCTGTGTCTCCTTGCAAATTTCTCCTGTGCCTAGAACATTTTGCTCTTATCTGAGGTGCACACATGTTGACATCCTGGTGTGGATTTATAAGGAGGGCTGGAGAGAGCTTTTAAAAGCCTGATCTTGCTATCTTTTTTACATGCCACTGTGTTGGGTTCCTAGTCAGCATGTGTCAAACAAGCATGTTGTGGGAGGAATGTGGTTGAACTGGAGAGAAGCAGAAACCTTGCAAAACATCTGTTGGCTAATTTCATCCCAATTTGACAGATGGGGTACAGATTGCAAAGATATTACAGACTTTGAGTCTCATAGAAGTAAGTGCCCAGGTAGAAGAGCTATCGCTAGCACACTCTCTATACTGTAGGCTCTGTACAGTAGAATGTTATTAAAGATATCAGGTAATAAATGAAAGAAAGAGAAGTTTTGAATGTTGAAACTATTCATAGGCTTTAATCAGAGCTTGCACCGTATTAAAGAAGCAGACCAGCTACCAACACAAATCCTTTGACAGCCTGGCTTCACTTGTCCTACTGCAGAGAATAACTGACTTTGGAGCATTTCTCTTGTCTGTCCTTGATTTACCCTATCTCTTCTTTTTTCAGAGCATCTCAGTAGAATTATTAGCCTATATCTCTCTTATAGAGAAGGAGGTGACAGCTGAAATGGGACAGAGAAATTAGTAGTTTGGGTAAGAATTTTATTGTAAGAATAAATAAAATCTATTGTAAGAATAAAACAGGGGAACAATTAAAAAAGGTTAAGTGATTTTCCCAATGTTACACAGAAAACCAGTAGCAGAGATCAGTAAAGACAGATATTTTAGAGCCTAAAACCAAGATAAGAAAGATGAAATCATCCTTTCTTTCAAATGGTAAAGCAGTAGAAAGCAATTACATTGGGCTGTAGGTCAGGTCTTGAATTTGGAGCACACAAGTATTTCCAAATACAGGAGAAAAAGGATATATTTAACTCTTTGGTACTCAGGTAAACATAGACTTTGTGTTGGTGTCTTAAAACAGAAATCTGTGACTCTTGAATTCCAGAGCCCTACTAACTTTATCAATCTTATAGCTGGGTCTAACGGATGGTAAGTGTTTTTAGGTGTTTAAATAGTTTTACATCTTTATCCTGTATTTGTGGATCTGGTTCTGCACTCACAAAAGATTGCATGAGTCAACTGGTGGGAATTTTCCATTTATGCTAAAATAGCACTTTTCTTTGTCTTTAACACTAATAATTCAGGCCCTGTGTCTCTCATTTCATAACCCAGAGGTATGGAAGCCCTACTTGCATTATGCTCTGTCAGCTGTGTCACAAAAATACTGATTTAAAGCTTTATTTTTCCTTCTTTTGCATGTTTCCAACAATGTCTGGATAAGAACTGTCTACAGGTGCCCTTCTATGTTTAAATTTCTCTCAGGAAAATCAGTGCTCCTTAAAGAGCAGATAGGCTCAATTAAAAAAAAAAAAAAGGGAAAAAGAAAAGGAACAAGAAAGAACCCTTCAGGCCACCTTTCTTTCACAAATTACTGTGATAATGAAGAGGAAATGCTGAAGCTTATATTTTACTTTCTTTGGGGTTCATAATTTAAGCAAGCAGTATTGGCCTTCTCTCTTATTGCAAAAGGGCTTGTTACTCCATCGCTCACACCTGGAGGAGGGCAGAAAGGGAATTAAGAGAAGAGGGATAACCAGAGTTGACAGAAATAAGGAGCGGTACCAGTAGCTGATTTTGCATTTCCACCACCATCCCGTCCAACCTTGCTGTCTATGTATTTCTTAGGCAGTGCTTTTTATTGGAGGTGTCTTCTCCCACAGATGTCTACCTCCAACAAATACTAGAAAAGGTGAAAACAGATAAAAATATCTATGAGGATTTGGCTGTTGAACATACCTGCTAAACAGATGCACTATCACTGAAATCTTTTTAACTACCTTGGTGAAAATTCAGATTGCTTAACAAGAGATACTTTTCCATTGATCTAAAGGCACGAACAAGTTGCCCTACGCCAGAAGTCTCTTCTCTCTATATATTCAAAGATCTTGGAGTAGAACAGCTGATAGCCCAAACATTTCTTTTTTCTTACTGAGATGCTTTATTCACTAGGTAACATTTGCCATGATCAAGAATCTTTTGTGCATTTCACTGACTTTACTGAGATTAACCCTACCTAGTGCTTGCCCCTGGAAGTCAATACAATATGACATCTCCTGAAAATATATAATAATTATAGGGTCTTTGATTTGACACTTTTGAGGAAAAAAATGTAAATAAAAATAGTTTCTCCTACTACCATAGGTGCCTTTGAAACATAAATTAGAATTTCTTGTCCTAATTTGCCGTTGACAAGTCTTAGAGGCAGAGTTAAGACAAAATTCTTGAGCCAGCAAACTTGCTTCTACAAGTACAAAGGAATTTAAAGAGTGGCCTCGGGAAGAAATGGATGTAGCTGTCAGTCACATGAAAGAATTTAGAAACAGAATGAAGTGCTTTGTCAAATGGTGGGATTCAAATGTAATGGCATGTCGTTGACCCTGGTGCTCAGCAACACATATTTCAAATCCCTGAAGATTAATAGGGAAGATGGTTACAGCTCTCACAACAGCTGCTGGAAAGTGTTCCTATCTCAGGTTTTAATTACATGTATTTATACAGTAAAAAAGTCCTAAATGCAATATAGCCTGTAGTATGCAACAATTTTGAACATTTATGAGATTCAGGCAATTAAGAGTCTAAACTTTCAAATGTTTCCAGATGGCACACTGATTAACAATTGTGTGAATTTAATATTTGTTTAAATGTGCTGCTCTGTAAAATATTTCTTAATAGTATATGAATGCATTGCTATGAATCTAGGAGCAACTTTTCTTTAAGCACAACTTGCCTCATTGCCTGGAGAGGTGGAAATCTCATTAGCTGATTATATAGACCAAAAGCAGTAGCAGAGCAGTGGTAAGAGATGAAAAAGACGAAAAAGAAGCCAAGCTATTTCTTAACTAATGCGTGTTTCTCCTTTCTCTTCAGATGCAGGTCCCATGGTATTCATGCAAGGCACTTACAACATCAGTCTCACAGTTCTTGCAAATGAACTTACTCATAAAGACGGTTCCTTGGGGCTAACGTAATTATGAATGTTGACGTCGGTTGCATACAGTAAATAGAAGGTGAGGATCTATGAAAAAAAAAAAAAAGAACGTAACTCTTAGAGCTTTCAGTGGGCTTAAATCCAATAAATTCCTTAAATAATCTGTCCACACCTTCTCTCGATATTGCTTAGCCTTCCACCTGTACCATTCTTTTGTTGGTGAAGCCTTGAATCAATACCATCTCCCAGTTACATACACTAAAATCCTGATGTTTGTAGGTGAAATTTATTCTAGTATAGGGAGAGAAAGGGAGACAGCTATTGATGGCAATGATGAAGGTTGTAACTATGCATCTAGAGATTTCAGAGATTTCTGTAGGAGCTTATGGTCTAGTTTGGAGCTGATACTGGCTGAGAGAAAACAGGAAAAAAATGAAAACGGAATGAAAATATAAAAAGCCTTGTAAATCCCTCTAAAGCCTGCAAATAGAGAAGAAAACAACAACAACAAACTACTACCAGCCATCTATAATGGTTAAAACTCTGTCTTCTGCCATATCCAGGAAAAGTTGTTTTTTTCATTATCTACATTACTTGCTATATGTCCAAGTGAGATTTGTCTCACCTACCATCTGAGATTTACAATCTAATCATTTAAGCCTAAAATTGAGTCATATTAACTTCCTTCCATGGTCAGTAGATGAAAAAATGTGGGCTTCCAAGGGCAGATTCTTTTCCCCTCTTTTCAACCCTAGGAGGTGATGAACCACATCCTGAAAGTGCCTTTTGTTCTCCACTGTTTGTAATGCAAGTCCTAGAAATCCTAGTGATAAAGGATATAGTTTACTCTGAATTCCAAAATAAATGTAATAAATTTTGAAAATCATTCTTTTTGTGTGTGTGTGTGTCAGGGCTAGCATATACAGATTAAAAAACCCAGTGTAAGCTTCCAAATTCTAACTCACATCTGACTTTGAACCTTAATAGAAACTATTCAATGCATGTTCTTTCTAAGATGCAATTTAATCAGTTAGCTATAGTTCTTCCCTCTGTTTCCCTCTGTTCCTTTTTCCCTTTTTTTCCCTTGGGTTATCTATGCAGGATGCAGAGCTAGTATCATTCATGTTGGTGCAGCATTTGAATTTCTGCATAATCTCCTGGTTTTGAAATTAAGCAAAGGGAGATTAGTCATCCCTAAACCTGTAGGGAAACAGAAGGAAACCTTAAAAATTAAAATAGCAAACTGAAGTTGCACAGAGTGATTTTAATAGATCCAGGAGAAACAACGGAAACCTATGCCCTAGGCCCTGGTACTTGAACACCTGTAAAGGAAATTTATGAAGTGGATTTTTGTGGTATGTTGGGTGTGATTTTTAAGGACTGTGCTTCTAGCTTGGAAGCGAGAAACAGAAAGATCATCATTTGCTTCCACGTGCAGCTAAAACACAAAAGGATAAGGTGGGCAAAGTAGACAAGGAAAGATAAAACGTGGGCAATGACTAAATGAAAAGAGAGTATTACAATTTTCTTTTGTTTAATGCCAAGTTATTGGAAGATGGAGTTGGGGATAGCTAATTGATTTAGGGCCCAATGCCTGGACATTGTGCTTGGTTTTGCAATTTACCTGACACCTTAGATAAGTCACTTGACTGTCTTCAGATGTTTTGCCTATTTGGGAAGCAAATACATGATTGATGGAGACAAGAGATTTGCTCCTGCTATTTCTTTGACCACAGTCTTGCACAAGGGTGCAACTAGTAAAAATACCTAACATACTTTTGATACCACTGAAGGCTCTGTTTGATGACAGAACTGAACTTTTCAAGATCAGCTTATTCTCTTCTTGCCAGGGATTGTATTGTTTTAGTGGAAGTTAAAAAAAAAATAGTATACACCCACACATATATGTATATACGTATATATATATGTCAGCTCTACTGGTCATTAAATTGTTGCATCATGGCAAAGAAGAAGAAATTTTGCCAGTTCTATTTTTCTTCCACAGATGTTTTACTTATTCCATTTCTAGAGTTTAAAATGTCAGTGGATGCTGATTTTGTCTCTCTAAATTGTTATAAAAGAAATGAGATTTTTTTCCCCAGAATTTTTCCCCATGAAGAGAAAATCTTGAAGACAGTGTTAATTAGCCAGAGAAGTTGGTGAAGGTAAAGAGAAAGGGGAACATGAAGAGAATGTTCTCCACACTCCCAAAAGCAAACACAGCTACTTCAAATTACTGATAGAAGAGACCTGTTCTGGACATGACCTCCTGCAAAATCTTCACATCCTTGTAGAGTTCTGTTAAAAACCCTTGATTTATACAAAATATGTTCTGGATAATCCTACTGAAAGAAAGAATCACATCAAATATAAATATTGTTATATGGCTTCTCACTAAAGCTAATCTCATGAAGGAAAAACACAAATCAAGAAAACAACGCTCTCCACCTACAATTTTGATTCTTGTAGTTATTTCCAGGAAGAAACAAACATTTTTTAAGGTATCAGTTTGATTAGCATGGTCTTTAATACTTGAATTCTAACGAATTAAATCCTATTTTTCTAGTGTATTTTCACCACTCTCTTTTTCAGATCTTTCATATGATATATTAGTCTGTTTGGATTTGATAGGCAATAAAAACAGACCAGTCAGTCTGTTAGTTCTATAACCTTCTTGCATTTAAGAAATAATATAAATAGCATCAAGACAGAGAAAGAAATCAATGTGTCAATTATTTATATAGAAAACAGTCTACCTAGTAAAATGAAATTGCTTAGTTCCTAAAGGGCAGAGATGAACTTTTTTTGGCTGCTTATGCAGAAATGTTATAAATATTTAAATATAAATAATAAAATCTTTACATGCATAAATAAACATGAGACTGATATTATACACATCACAGTAGCAAAATATGACAACTGCTGCATCTTCAGAAAAATAGATATTTTCTATGACTGAATTCAGTATAAACTCCAAGCTAATAAGATACTTCTTATGTGCTCTAATTTTACACTGCTTTAATCTCAAATTCCCTTTACTTGGTCTTTTTCCAGAAATGGTCTGTATATCCTTCTGGAACACACATTGGAAGTGAAACATAACATAGGTTATAATTTCATTAAGCACTGGATACTAGGCTTAGCATGGGGCAACTGAGTGAATTCTAGCAGTTGGTGGTGTAGGGGAGAACAGCTCTTTTGACGTTGTTTCTGTTCACATGACTGAAAGGATGAAGAGGTTGACCAGGTTGCAGGTTAGGTAAAGATCATGAGAGATGCACCGGGAGTGGAGACTGAAGTAGGGACATTTTTGCAAAAGCGACTTTTATTTTGCTTCCCTCTCCGGTTATCTGGCCAGAGGAGTGGCCCCTGATCCATGATTCATCTTGCTGTCCTGAGCTGATGTTCCTACTGTCTTACTGGACCACACAACCAGACTCACCAATATTTTCTGCCCCACAACTCTCTTCATGGTCACCTGCTGTATAAGACACACTTCAGCAGAAGGAGCCGTTCCCATGCTATTAGCACTATTTTACTAGGAGGGTAGTTTTTGGACCCTTGGTTGCATGCATGCTATCAAATAAAACAGGTCCTGGATCAGTCAGAGCTCGGTCTAGGACTGCAGCTAAGGGGAACAGCGTGACTTGAAGACACGTGCTTAAATTCTCTGACTCAAGGTGGCTGTGTCCAAACCACCTGCGGGGATCAACCCTGAGCATGTGTCATTCCTTGGGCCATGCCCAGCCATCATCCAGGAGTGTAAAAGCCAATGCAACCCAAAACTGTATGGAAACCATGCTAAGAATTAAACAATTTGGGTAATTGGACATTGGTGTTTGAAAAGATGCTTGGGCTTGATTTATTTATTGGTGTAGACATAGCCTTTGCTTCCAGTGGAGAATTATGAGGTCTTGAATTAGAACTGCATGTTTACTAAAACACTAGAGTCTAGTGCTAAGACTACAGGAAATTCTGTGAAAAGTCCCTCCATTTAAGTTATTTCCTCTTGCTAACTCATTTATGAACTCATTTTTGTTGTATAACTGTTCTAGGTTCTTAATCCATACTGCCATCACTGTAAATTCACCAACAGTAAGCGTGACTGTAAACATGCAGAATAGAAGAATACTCCAATAAAGCTATATAAGGAAGTTCAGAATTAACATTTGACATTAAAAGTAACAGCCGCAGGGAAAAAAAAAAAAAAAAAAGTCTTTGAAGAGGATCAGAAACAGAGTCTCTATCCTTGGTGTTGTTTTAATAGCAGTCCCAAGTCCAAACACGAGACCACCTGCCCAAGTGAGAGATGGAAAATGTTCAGGACTATTGAGCACTCCACAGATTTTCACAGTGGCTCGGCAAAGAGTTATTTAGCACAGGTGTTTAATTACGACACATCAGGGAAGCTCACGGTGCTCTGCGCTCCTTAGACTCCGCTTCCACCTGCGCCGTGGACTTATGTCAGCAACCAGGGCTGAAAAAGCAGGTACAGTGCAATGCTCACAGGCTCCAAGGCTGCCCTGGGGCTTTTCCGTCTTGGTTGGAGCAACTAAGCTCATTGGAAGAAGCCACAGGGATAGACCACATGAGCACAGGCATAACGCTCGATTAGGAAGTGCTCCGAAGTTGCATTTTTTTTTTTTTCCTTTTTTTGGAATTGGAGGGTGGCTCATGAGCAGTTTGGGTTACAACACCATGCTGGGACTTTGTGTCCAGAAGCCTTAGGAATGAAAGAAGCATCTTAAAAATTCAAGAAAATGCTGCCTGGAAAGTTTCCAATGCAAACATTTTTTTTTTTTTTTCCTTCAGAAAATGCAGAGAATTAAATGTGTGGTGGAAACATTCTGATTTCAATTCATTTTAAGCTGCCAAAAATATAAAAGACAAGAATGGAATGTCCTTATAAACTTAAAACACACTATTTCAACCTTTTTTTGAGATGAGATAATCTGAGTTTTCATTTTTAGAATTTTTTAATTTTTAAAAAAATTGTTCTAAATTTAGCTATAGTCCTTCAGTGTTACCAAAATAAAATATTTTACTCTGATTCCATCCCTGTTCCATAATCTTGTTTCATCCAATTTTTTTCTTTGATCACCTTGGTTAATTTTTTTTTTTTAATTTCACGTTTTTTAATTACATTGAAACAAAATCAAAAACGTATTTCCTCCCTGGATCTGACCCTGGGTGTTAAATTTCTAAAAGGAGACACAAGTGTATCTTATTAGCACAAGAACCCAGATAATTTAGGTTCCAATTTCAATTTAAAAATAGAAACTATTATCTTCAGAATCATGAAGAAGTGGATATTCAAGCTGGATTGTTTCCAAAGTTCCTTACATAGTTATGAAAATCTGTGTCAAAACATAGAACCTATTGAGTTGATTTTTGCAACAAAAAGGAATAATAATAATAATAATAAAAGATTGGGTAGCTGTGCCCTTGAAAAATATGTAGACAGCATCATACACAGAGCCCGGAAACAGTTCTTTGATTTTGATCTCCCAAGTGAGATACATCTCACCTATCCTAAAATAATCCAGAAAATAGTCTAAATCAGCCACCTAGGATCTTTCAACAGGTAACATTGAAAGACTGAAATCTTCAGGTGATTCACCTGAAGGTGAATCTCAGGTGCTTATCCTGGGATAATGTGAACGAACTACGATGGACTGTAATGAGCGGCTGGATGATTTGTATAGACAAGGTGTTTAATTCTAGCTGAATAGAGTTCAGTTGGATTTTCCCAGTGCTGTCCCAGGAAAGGTTTCACCTCACCTAGCTTCACATAGTAACAACGATAGCAATGCTAACATCTGTTTAACATCACCTTGGTTTCTGCCACAGTGAATGATACTCTCAGGGCAGGATTCAACAGGACGATACAATTTTCATCTAAATATTTCCATTTCTATTTATTCATCATAAAGCAAATTTGAACAAGCTTCAATGAGAATGTTCACTCTGAAGATTTCTAAAGTTAGCCAGAAGGCAATCTCGCCAATAGTATCTTGCATCCTGCCTATGAAATATCAGTGACTAGTATTTTTCTTTCTTTGCGCATGGATTCTGGTGGTTGAACCTGTTATGTGATTGAAGCACTTGGATATTAAGTTTCCATGCCTCACAGTAAAATATATAAATAAATGAAGACATAAAATATCTTTCCATCACTTTGGCCTTCCCATCGCTTTCTAAGGTTATGAAATAGTGTCCTTTTCGCAATTCTTTCAGGTTTGTGCTTACAGGAATGCAGATCTCCAGGCTGGATCTTTAGGTCCAGCACCTAAGCAGTGCTCTTACATTTTCTGAGGTATGAGGGGTGAATACCGTGGGCTGGTGTAAATTCCAGAAATGTGAACTATTTTTCATTACACCTACCTGTTTTTACACAGACACCATATACTCTGGCACATCATGTTCTTCTAGGTATTTATCTTCCTGGTCTAACACACTTGATCCACATTTTTTTTTTGTTTTGTAGATAGGCTGCCAAATATCTGTGTGATCACCTTGTCCAAATAGCCCCGTAAACAAGCTGAGAAAAATTAAGAATGATATGCCAGCTTTGCTTTCTGGACAGATTTAGACCATAAGACTTTAATGGAACAACAGGGAATCTTGGAAATCTATCCAAGTTGTAGAAGGTGTGCTATTTTAAGAGTTAAAAAGCTAAATTAAGCTTGAAGACAGCATGAAAATTCTTCTTAGAGAACTTTGAATTTTACAGTGTAAATCTGAATCTACACTTTATTTTGTCAATATGCTTATATTTGATAACAAAACATTGCTTCAACACTTTGAGTATGAAGAACCTTTACATAATTGTGAATTATTTATTGCTTCTGTCATTGCAATTGATTTATCAACATCTCAAAACATTGCAACTTGGCTTTTTATTTAAGTGAGCCTTCCCAACTTTAAATCTGATATCTTGAAGTTAAACTAAGATCAAGTAGCAGCAATTGAAATATAGCCATTTAACATATAACAGTTTAATTACATTGCCTCTTTCCTGACATCATCCAGAACTTGTGAATACAATACAGTTCCTGCTAAAATTACTAGCATTTCCTATTAACTTTGATACATCGGGGTGATATGCAGGGATTTCTAAATGAGAGGGAACATGTGTTCCTCAGCTCAAATATCTTCTAGTAGCTCCAAAGGCCATCCAGGTTCCAATATTTTGGCAAAGATTTTCTTTACAATTCATTTTTAAGCTGTTTGATTTTGTTTCAGTGGAAATTTTTAAAGCAGTACCTACATCGCACCTATTTTTTCTTGCCTGTTGTAAGACAATATCTGCAGTAATGCTGGAAATGAGGATGGGATTCAGCTTCCTTGTTACTCAATGGAGAAAGACAGGCAGTTTTAAAGGGTGACTCATCCCAGAATCTAGCGAGATGATGGTCACCTTTATGCTTTGGAAATGCCTCTCTATAGAGGGAAGTTTGACAACTGACTTAAACCAGATGTTAACTTACAGAAAGCTAAAAATAAGCCTAATGAATCCCATTATCTGCATCTGCTGCACACAGAGACATACAAATCAGGTCAAATTTTATTTATTATTACTGCTACCTATTTAAAAACAAAACAAAGGAAAACAAAAGCCCTATGCTGTGCTTATTGTGAGGGAGGAATGCAGTTGAATCTTTAGAGTGTTCTAGTTTTCAGCACCAATAACACAACCGTGTAATTGTTTAGTCAGCATCTTGCGAGGACATGTTTAATATTAAATCATTTAAGAAAAGAAAGCAGTATATTTTAACTGGAAAATGCTACAATTAAATATCTCTCCTGCTTATGTAACCAGCTTACTCTATCTTGTTCAAATCTTGGCAATAATTATCCTGAAATTACCGTAGTTGTTTTTAATACAGGAACGTGTTTACTTTGACAATTTATATTTCCTTGTTGAGAATATGGTAAACAGTTAAAACTATGACAGTCCTAAGTGAAGAAATGAAGAAATTCTGTTTTATAATTTTATTTCTTTGGAGTCTGAATTTGGAGAGCACTACTAGGAAGAGATTACTAGATGGTAGTTTTAGCTTATACTGGTCTTGCACAGAGATTTAGAAGAACTGTGAGAGAAGAGCTAGAATAAATCATATAGAGATGTTTCGTTTGCCTCTTTCCACATCAGAGGGTCCAAAAGGTGCTAGACCCATCACTGAGAGGTACCCTGCAGGAGAGAGGATAGATGTAGGCATGGTTTGGGTTCAGGCTTGTTAAGAGAGAAAGCTGAAATATGTAGTTAAGGTTTCAGCACAGGCACAAAGAATAGGAAGATGATGGAGATAAGGTACACAACATAGCACTATCACAATAAATAAATAAATAAATAAAATCATTGTTTAGATCTTAATTCCTTCCCAAATCTACAGCATGCTACAGTTAGACTTAGAGCAGTTTTGCTTAATGAAGACATGAATTAAGAACTGGAAAATAACATATTGTGCTGTATGTAAAATGAGGAAAATCATGCATAATGCTTCCCCTCATTTGTACGTATTACATTTGCGATTGTCAAAAACAGGATTAACTATCCCTCTTGGGGTGTGCATTCCAAAATGCTTAATCTATTCTCCCCTTGATACGACAGAGTAACTCCCATTCATACACAGGCATACTGAAAAGAGAATCTACTCATTTCACATCTCTCATTAATTTCCTGCTACTTTTCATTAGCACCCAAAAATCACCGCACTTCTCATTAAGTAGAAAAATAATTCACCCATATAAAATGCTGCATAATGAAAGCCAAGTTGGGGAAAAAGAAAAAAAATCCTAAATTTCAGAATACATATATGCAATAGTTAAATATAGATTATTACCCTTTAAATTCCCTGAAGGTCTGAAATTCCTTTCATTAATGCCTGTAAATTCATCAAGATCTGCTGAAAGGAGGGAATGAGGAACAGGAAAAGGGCAGGAGCAGCCATTCTTAGTGGATGATGTCTCTAGCAAAAAATTCTTCCATCTAATTTTAGGCACCTGAATACTATGAATTAGAAACCTCACATTCTAGGCCCCTCATATTGCTAATGGAAGAGCTTTAAGTTTGAAACTAGGTTTGATAACCTCAAGAAATGATTTTCCTCCTCTATAAGGAGCTTTGAGCAACCGACATTGTGGACACCTGACAAGGTACCCACATTTTGGTGAGATGAACCATGTGGCCTTAGAGGTAATTTTCAAGTGACAGAAGAAATGCACACACAAGAGGAAGAGTTTCAAGAAACAGAAAGACACATGACTGTAATCTGTATTTTAAGAGCTATTTCTTCTCCTTAAGGTACCTTAGCAGAAGAGAGACTGTAATCACACAGGTATAAGTCCCCAGTCGTAACATCTTCAGCAGCTGGTATACATCCAGGGTAACCACTAGCTCAATCTATCTGTGAGATATTTTTTCCACATATACGAGTTTTACTCCCCAAGATTTGAAGCAGTGCTTCCTCAGCATTACCCCTCTATGATGTCTTAACCTTTGCAACACCAGGTTTCCAGACTCCTTCCGAAATGCCCAAAGATTTACCTTCTCATTCCTGAAAGATTTTGGTTTCCGTACACATCCTGCATATTCCAAGCTGATATTGGAGAGAGTCCAGCGCAGGGCTACAAGGATGATCAGGGGCCTGGAACATCTGCCCTATGAGGAAAGACTGAGAGAGCTGGGCCTGTTCAGCCTGGAGAAGAGAAGGCTGAGAGGGGATCTAATCAGTGTATATAAATACCTCAAGGGAGGGAGTGCAGAGGACGGGGATGGTCTCTTTTCAGTGGTGGCCACTGATAGGACTAGAGGAAATGGCCGGAAACTGAAACATCAAAAATTCCATAGGAACTTAAGGAAAAATTTCTTAACAGTGAGGGTGACAGAGCACTGGAACAGGCTGCCCAGAGAGGTTGTGGAGTCTCCTTCTCTGGAGATCTTCAAAACCCGCTTGGATGCAGTCCTGTGCCACGTGCTTTAGGTGTCCCTGCGTATGCAGGGGGGTTGGACTAGATGATCTCTAGAGGTCCCTTCCAACCCTAAGCATTCTATGATTCTATGATTCTATGATTCTATGATTGCCTGAAAGGAGCTTTTCTGAAATCTGTTGCGTTCCTTACTTAAGTAAGGCACTCCATTCTATTTTATTCCTATCCCCAAGTATCTAGGCAGACAGTAGAGGAACACTATACATAGATAACATCATCACACCCTCACGTTTTGATCACTCAGGCTGTTTAACAGGGATCTGATTCTCCCACCCAACTTCAGGCACTTAGCTGAGAGGCTTAATTCACAGCTATCATCATTTTATCCTCCCTCTGTAGACAGTAGAAAAAGATCAGCTCCTGCAGGGGCAATTCTGGCCAGGTTATTTTATAAATATCTTGCCCTCCCTGATTGTAGAGAGCATCTTTTGGGGCCCTAATCTCCATTGCTCAGAAAATTAAAGTCAGGTGAGATGAATAACTAATTAATTAATCAACAAGAATGGGTCCTCACTGTGCTGAAGGTAAATTAATGATATTTTGGAACTCTAGACACATTTCATCAGAACTTTACAAATTCCAGGGATTTCAGATAAGCTAATCTATTTTATCCTGACTGCAGTTTTTCATGCTTGTTCTTAGTGCTTTCTTACTAGGAGAGGGAACATAGCAGCAATGACTCAGGAAAGTGCTAGCTAAACACAAGATTCTGGGTTACACTCTCCATATCTGTAATATGCAATATGATTAAGTCTCTACTAGAAAAAAAAATCACGTAAATAGCAATAGGTGCAGGTGTCTTGTGGTCCTCTGATCCAGTTACCTTCAGGAACACAAAAAGCTAGAAGGAAGTCATGTGAGAAATAGTGTAATACAAGAGATGTGCTTGCTATTATTCTCTTAGAAAAGAGATTCTCAGCACAATGTATATTTGAATATTTGAATTCTGACTCTTCTTCATCTTTCTACTTTAATTTTAAAAAAATGTAATCTTGTTTTCTACATAAAGGCAAATGCATCCAGACAAAATGCTTTAAAAGAATAAATATACAAAAAAACTGCAAGTGTTTCAAGTCAGCTGAGGATATCTGGAATATGGCAGCACTGTGGCTTTGTGCAGTGCAACACACGAATATTAGCCATGTTGCCGTGTGAAATGCAATATTCACACTTTTGATTTTTCAGATGATAATTCAAATTATCTCATTTTAAGAGAGCCCAAATCTGTTAAAAAATCTATGGAAAACTGAGAATCAGATATTAGTTGTCCTGGTACAAAATAATTTGATTTCACTTATGATATGGTAGATCAGAGTCTGGTTTAATCTTAGAATCACTTTGGATTTTACGTTGTGTCATTGCTCAGCACAACTCAGACTACCTAAGGACAGATATATTCTACTAAACCTTGGAATGTGGAAATTCTTAAATTTACATGTATGTTTACAAAACCATACATTTATATTATATTAGAATGGTGGTGTGTTATGTTTTATTTATATTCAAAGCACATTATGACTACCCAGTTTATTAAGCAAATAGAATAGTGCCTATGGTAGTGCAAATATTTATAGCTGTGTTTTTTCACTCCGCAAACTAATTTGAATATCTATATATCAGCAGCAAGTTAACAGGACCAGAGACCTAGAAACTCTGAGTGGACAAAAGACACCTTAAGAAGCTACAAACCAACAACCAGAAAAAGCCTTTTAGCTGTAAGTCAGCAGACTTTTATGTCAAGCTTGGCTGACTAATTATTGCTTATAATTTGCATTAGGATTAATTAACTAATTAGAGAGGAATGTCTGAAGGCAAAGTTATGGCTCTGCTTGTCAAGCTGAGGACTTTAATTATTCTGATATTTTTAATTATAATCAGCTGCTGAATGAGTATTACATTGTCAGCTACTAGAGCTGAGGCTGCAGTGGGTAGGAGAACTGTAGGAATTGTGGGTATTGTATTAGCACTTCCCCAAGAACCAGAGAAAGGTGATGCCAACCACGCAAATATAATAGGAAAGCCTTCTGGCTTCAGTATTCCTTAAAAGCATGTACACAGCGCTATGCAAACTGTGGCAGTTTAGGGTTAGGTATCATTTTTAAGAGTAAGATAGAAACTTTTCCTCAGGAACTCTTCCACGTCTTTATTTATTTGTCTTCTTATTTTAACCCCTTTCTGGTGAGACTAGGTTGTCTCCTGGTTGCTAGATTCACATACGTTTGCATACCAAGTAATCGGGAATTTTCTAGGCTGTAGGGATGAGAGGCCCTATCCTTTGTGGAACAGGATCATTTTTTGAGATTCAACATATCTGATTTGTTTACCAGGACTTCTGTGTTATAGTGGCTTAAGGGCTTGATCTCACAGCCCTGGCAGCAGTAAGTTTGTTCAGCAATTTATTGAGGCCACTCCTTTCTTAAGTCTTTCTATGATAACCATCATCATAGGATATGCTCCTTTGTTATCCTCAATAGATATAATCATACAACCCCTGGGTCAATACTCATATTTTAAAAATTGGAGCAGGGAAATAGATTAACTAAAGGCTGGAGTGTCAATATAAGGATTTCGATATAAATCCTCTGTTTGTTGCTCCATTGAAACTTAAGCCTCTAAATGCCAAGGGGTAGAATCCAGTCACCTGGTTTAGATCCCAACTTTGACAATGATGTTTTAGACATTTGGCCTAGGGTGATTTGGTGGACCTAAAATAGCTGCCTGTGTTCTGCCTAGTGGTGATGCTTCCCTCTTTGACCAGGTGCATTTGCAGGGCAACTCAGTCTGAATCACTTCTGCTGAGATCATTAGGAATTGGTACAAAATGTTAGGTGTTTTGTGTTGCCATGCATCTATTCCCCTTCAAGGGGTGAGGATACCATTTTACCTTCCATTTATTAAATGGTAAATTGGGAGAGCTGAGTTCTGTGTGCTGAGTATCTGGAGGTTCATTAAACCCACTTCATTCAAGCTGTAAGCGCTCTGATCACCAGCGTCTTCTTTTTAAGGCACCGAGGAGTGCCAAAATTCACTGGATTGTAAAGGAAAAGGATTGGAGGAAGCTGGCTGAGCTGATAGATACGATATTCAGCTGGAAATGGGAAACAATACAGCCTAAAGTCCCCCAAATGTCTTTTACATTAGACCTTCACAGATTAAGAAGCCAGCTCGGTCCTGGAGTGTCCCATGTTTCTCCAGGCTGAGTATGTAAGCAGCAATTTGTGTCACTTTCACACCAAAGTCTACCTGAGAGATCATGTCCCACCTACATCCAGCCTTTCACACACAATAAGATTCAGACACTGCTCCGAATAAACTTAGATTGGAATGTCTGTCTCCAAAATTGGCAATTCCAGCTACAAATGGATAACTGAAGTAACCATGAAATTTCAGTGGAGCAGGAAGGCATTTAAGTATGTTCAGCATTAGGCAGTTCTGAGAAATAAGGAAAGTGGATCATTGTCTAGGGCTTAAAGCCTTTTGGATTAATGCCTAATTTAGGCAGAACTGAAGATGATTGAATTCCACATCAAATTTCTCTTTGCCAAACCTTCTCAATGCCTACAGTTCCACATACAACTCCCCATTAGGAGGGCAAGCAGGCCCAGCTAATCTCTGAAAACACTGTGTGGATCTGTCCCCTGTGACCACCAAGGGAGGCTGGAATGACTGTATCCCAAACCAAGGCACTCAGTCAGATGATGAAGGTATAGATCATACCTTCATATCTGGTTTGTACATAGGACGTATAAACCAGATTAGGATTCACAAAATAAGCGATTATATGATCTGTCTTGTCTATTCAGTAGCTATAGGATTACTCTGACCTAAATTTAACCAGGTATCCTGCCTGCACATTCCATTCTCATGTCACTAAAGTGTGATTTATCTTATTCTACAATGAATATCTGAAACAACCCACAGGAATTTCACTCAAAATCTATACAGAGAGTCTCAATGCCCATCTCAAATGCAAATACTCACACTCAGTCATTTGTTTCCTAAAATCCACCTCCCCTCACACAGAAGACAACCAGGGGAACCGTTTCCTGACCTCTTTTAGCAACTAAGTACTGATGTGATTGCCTGAGGAAGCCTACATTGAATTATTGTTATCTGGACAATAATCCCTGGAAAGCACATCAGTCCATTGGAAAGCAGCTATTCCGTGGCTGGTCGATGACAAACTTTTCTTGTGGCTCTGTTCAATTCTTGAAAAATAATTAATTCTTCATGAGAACAAGAACTCTTTTCCCATTTCAGAGTAGTGATCTAACCACATGAGTAGAAAGAAAACAATTCTTTTTAAGTTCAATGGCTGTGTAATTGCTTTCTGCAAAGTGGAACAAGTTAAAAAGTACTTATAAGTTATCTAAGATCTCCCACTGAAACCAATGAGCAGACTATTTGATAAAGCATATTGTGCTTTAAAAAGTAGATAGAGGTTTCACCTATCCACCTTCTTCTGAACCAAGGAACATGTTCCCACATGCACCCTTCAGCTTTGACTTCCCAGTGCATGAGATATCACTTCATAGATTCATTTAGCCCAATATTGCTCTTTGTTCCAGTTAGTGGAATCTTCACTGACATCAACAAAGTTTCTCCAAGCTTATACTGTTCCCAGTTAAGATATTGGGACTGTTCATTTTTCTGGTACCCACCATGTCAAGTATGTGGTCTTGTATGCTGCAATAAAGAAGTGAGTAGATAAGAGGCAAACCATGAAAAACAGACTGCCATTTGACCTTGGACATGCCCAACATGTCATCCTGGGGAAACAAAATTCAAACTTACCTGTACTGTTTGAAAGGTTTGAGCTATCTCTACTGAAGCAAGAAAATCTCTTATGTAGGCCTTTCCTTGATCATAAACAGAGGAACTCAAAAAACCCTGCCCAAAACACAAAAACCTTTCCACACTTGTATAAATGGAATGAATGTGTTTTCATTTATTTACCAACTGAAAAAAGATGAAATGAGCATCATCTGGGGGTCCATACTCTTGTGTGAACACTGTGATTTTCTACGATGTGTAAAATAGTGTTCATATGTGTAAGACTGAGATTCGACCCTAAAACAGATAATATATTTTCATTTGAGATATTAAAGGAAACCATAGCATGGGAAAGACATTTACAGAATATGTTACGTTCCCAATGTATGCGCTTGTTTAAAAAGTTAATGTCTTAAGCTTTCTGCCTTCTAGTTATGTATATCTAATCTAATTAATGCTTTCCAACCAAACATGTCCCTAAGCAGGCCCAGAGTACATTGACTACTCAAAAGACATTGCTTACCTCAGGCCTCTTCCGTTCCTTATCCTATCCTAAATTTTTTGAATGTACCTTGCAAAAAAACTGCTTAGTTTCATAGGTTTGTCACTGTTTCAGCTTTATGTTCCTACAGGTGAACTCAAAATATCCAGACTTCTCATTCAGATCAGTCCATCTTTGTCAGTGTGAGTGAAAAGTGAATCGGATATGCTAGCATTAAGGCAATCCAAAACACTTGGTAGAACCATTTATCACTAAAGCATAAACTAAGGAAGATTAAGACGCTATTTTACATTTTTCCCCTGGCACGATAATAGTTGAATGCATGTCCACCCTTTAGCTGATAGGTTCTTAATCATCTTGCCTCAGAAGTGCAATGCCATGAGGCTTAGAGGCTATATATATACCATCAGTTCTTGAATCCTTGGTTCATGTTAGCTCAAGTCTTTGCAAAGTTGTGTCTCTTGCTTGCAGTATAGACATACCCTCAAAAATGTGGTCCCAAGGCAGTGGGGTGAAATGTGATTCTGAAGAAGCTGTGATGCTCAGGAAGTCACTGACTTCCACCATAGACTTCTTTTCATGAATTCAGATTCTCAATGGATTCGCACACAGTGTAAACCTTCATGGTGACTACCCTGACTTGACTTGCTGCTGGTCCAGCTAGCTCTGTCAGAACACAGTGACCCTTGTCAGATGTATGTACATTATCTAACCACATTTCAATGCACCCAAGCAATTCTGTAAGATAAGTAATAACAACATTAATAGTATATTAGCAGTAATATAATTATTTTTTATTCTAGTAGAGGGCATTTTTCTGCATAATGGCCTAATCCTTTAAAATATGTTTTCAATTTACATTGAAAACTGTGAAGTTCCCAGGCAATGATGATAGAATCAGAACAAAATTTTTGTGTTTACTTCAGTTTCATTCTCCTGGGATATCAGACAAACATAAAAACTCAAAATTGCACAGCAACCACTCCTTGAAAACATTTCTGTTTTGGATATAAACATGATTATTGTGAAATCTGAAAGCAAATAATAAAGTCTGGGCATTCAAGTCCCAGAAAGAAAGACAAACAGGTCAGAAAAGGCAGAAATCACCTAATCTAACTTTAGACATTTTTACGTGATTCACCCGTTTAGATACCTGTTTTGTGATGACATGAATTGCATTCTAGTAGTTCCAACATGGATTGACCAGCTCAAATATAGGTATCTACAGTTTGAACATGTATAGACATTCAGGACAAGTACTGCTATGCTGCAAATCCCACGTAACATAATTTTAAGAACAAACTTTCTGAGGTTAGGTGAGGTAAATGTCTCACAAGTCCTGTAAATGAATGCACTAAAGATAAACTGGCTATTGCTTTTCTCAGCAAGCTTATTTCAGAGGCATAAAATGTCAATAGAGAGAAAGTAAAGGCATCATAGGGCTGCAGTGACTAAGAAAGAAAAGGATTCTTTGGTAATTTGAAATTTGTTATATTGACATTTCCATAGCTTTGGGAAACAAAAGGAAAATACTCAGTAAGCAGGAACAGGCTATTTTGTAGATTCATTTTTGCTTTCATTGAAGGACTTAGTGGCAAGCCAAGCAACGCAAGCCAAGAGGACTCCATTATTTCCACTTTCTCTAATCCATCTAGGACTTACAAAGGAAATAACAAATGTTTCCTTTCAATCTAAAGAATACGGACTAAATGTTTTCAGTGTTTTTCAACATGGTCCATCAAAAGAAGAGGAGTAGAGAGAGGATGGAAAGGGAGAGAACTTATTGATTTAAATGGTTTAACCTTTTCTCCTTTTAGGACACTTCTTAGCCTAAATATATATATATATGTGCATATTAGCTGACCAAAGATGACCAAATGGAGCTGATGTTGATCTCGGGGTCAAAGAGAAATGTATTTACCTACTTTGAGATAATCAGAGCCTTGGTGCCATAAACTTTATTTCATTGATGTATTTTAGGTGATGGTGAGTGTTGGAAACTACACATTGTGAGTCATGGTTTTCAAAACAAATCGAAGTTTAGGACACAAATTTTTGACGGCTTAAGACAATTTGATTCACCAAAAGGTGATAATATATGCTTTCTAAATAAATAAATTAATAAATAAAACATATCAAGATTATTCCCATTTAGCATGCTAGGAGTGCGAAGTTAAGAATCCCCCACCAAGAGCTTAGACGAAAATCATAGGCACAACTTGACTTTGTGTAAATATTTCAAACATTTGAAATTAGAAAAAGCCCAAATAAGCAAACCCTTTCCCTTTCTTTAATGCTCCCTAGTCTCAGCCCTGATGTAACATTTGTGTAAGTTAGAGCTTCAAACTTAGTGTTTTAAGCTAATATCTTTTCTGATACTTTTGTTCTGTCATCTGTTTGAGTTTGAGAATGTCAAACCAGTAGCAAAATCTTTATCGGTTTGTTAATTCTTGTCTCTCTTTTCATTTGATCAATTGGAATCTAAAATCAGAAGTGAAATAGTTATCATGATGACTTCATTGCAGGTCAGAGAACAGGTACAGTTGTTCATCATAAATTGATTGCATTTTTTTTTAAAAATCTTCTTCTGTTTCTTCTTTTGTTTTAAATACAGCAAAATTAAGTATTTTTCAGTCCATAACCAGACAACCACCCAGAACTTTATATGAATGTCAGTGCTCAGTATAACTACTTCAGTTTTTAGTGGCTGAAAATCTATCTGTCTTTATTCTCTTGTTTCATAGTTTGTTTTTTTTTAACCATCTGTCAGTTTCTTTTCTTTCTTTGTTGAAACTGTTCACATCTTTAATAGCAATCTGATGTGTGAAACACCTAGCTGAGGAAGTGGCTGTAACAGAATTTCAAAAAACTGAAAAAAATATGTTAACAAATTAAAAAGCTGTGTAGTTCTGTTTCAAAGTGAATAAGGCATTTTACATGGATAACAATCAACTATTTGGCTTTGAATCCAACAATATACGTCTTTTCAATTACAATGTTTCTACTTTTTTTGAGAAAAATCAAACATTTAATTAAAAACCTATTTCAAACAAAATACAAAGGAAAAAAATACTCTTTACTGTTTGTGAAAATAAAAAAAAAATCTCAGGAAGTATAGAGTTTACATTTCTTCAAAAAATTGCTACTTTTTTTTCACTCCCCATGAGAAAAACCCCAATAAAATCAAGAGACTCTTGAGAAATCTCAGTATCTGAAATTTCAATTTATACCGCACATTTTGTGAGTGAAATACCCTGCCAAATGAGAAATAATGCACAATTATCCAATTGATGGTCTTTTGATCTGCTTCCTGATCTTTATGTTTATGTTATTTTATTTAGTTTAAATTTTATTCAGAAGGTACACATGCATAGACAGAGGAAGATGCAATAATGTCTGAGTTGAATGTTATTGAGTAGTGCATGACTCTACTGGTAAGAAAGTACTTACTGATTACTGCAGGATTGGATGATGCTACGAGAAAAGGAGAAGAACAAATGCAGAAAAGGCACAAGTCAAAAGGGGTTGATAGGCAAGGCAAGGGTATTCCTTTCTTTCCAGAGTAACCTGGAATCAACACAGAAATTTCTCCAAAATCTTTACTTTGGATTCACTATCAACAGGAACTCACTAGCTTTGATTCACCGGGGTGGTTATTTTTCATTGCTAGTAGGAGGGCATTAATTGCAATATTCTCCTGACATAGATATGGTGATGTTGAACAGAAACAATAGCAAGGAAGAGAAGGGAAGCCCATGGGCAACACTACTCTTAAAGTAATGCTTTCCATCACCAAGCACTTTGGCATTCCTACATCCCTAAAAATTAAAACCTACAAATTTAATCATTTCCTTTAGATAGTTAGATAAATCCTTGCCTGCAAGATTTGTGTGCCAGGGGGTGTTGCTTAATGCCATATAAATACTTAGCCACAGGCCTGCCTGTGTAATTATGCCTAAACTCTGCCCTGAAGGAAAACATCTCTGGCTCTGATGAACCACTGGAAAGAGCAAATTGCATGTTTAGATTAAATATATTTTGTAGACCTTTTCCCTAACATTTGGAATTATCTTCTCCAGCAGGTAAAGTTTGGGTCTATTTTAGTTTTATTCAAAATGAAAAATATTTCCATTGATGCTGGCTATACCATATGAACCATTGGTAAAAGTAAGATTAGATTTCTAGCATTGGTGATTCTAAGTCTTTTTCAAAAAAATTTGAGCCTCCTCACATGTACCTCAGGCTTGATAATGAATTATCATTTGCTGTATGCCAGCAAGGACCTTGGGATATTTTTCACTCTCTTCTAATGCACTATAAAAACATGAGGTCTACATTTGCTGCACAAAAGATTTTCTGGGCATAGATATTGCTGGACCACCAGTTCCTCTCATCATCAAAGTTGCTTTCAATGTATTTTGATTTTCTTTTAGGAAAGTGTGCAACTGCATTCCAACTAAACATGAGAGAATAAATTGTATATGACTTTTGCCCTTTATTCTTAGAGAAAGAATTCGCTCCTATGGGATGCCCATATAGGATAGAGATCAGTCATTAAAGGCCTAAACTTATTTTTCCTTCTCCACTCATTTGATACAAACCCTTAAAAATTCTCATCTCTTATATTCTTTGCCCAGATGAAAATTCTCCGCACTTTTGTCCATGTAAACACAGAATTAGTCTCCTGCAAGTTTAGGTGGTGGCAGTTCCTGAACACAGTCATATTTTGCAGATAACAGGATTAGCTTGGATGTGGGTAATAAGTTGGTGAATCTCCCCCTGGCCATTTCTCAACACTGTGAGAGCACTAATCCTTTATGCTTTGATGTCTTCTAGTTTTCCATCAGGTGCAGCTCGGCACTTTTGTCCTGGGGCAGTCAGCACTCTTATAAGATCTCATAGTGTCCTCATTAGCTGCGCCTATTTACCCAGCCAGCCTGTTGAACCCAATTTATAGTTTATGTGATTAATTCCCAAAGTACAGTAAACCCTAGCTTTGAGGCTCTCTATTATATGACTGCATTTCATATAAGGGCAAACACTAGCTACTGCTCTTTTGTTATATGGCTTCCCTATATATAAAACTGTAATAATTTTGCTCTCAACTACACATTAAACATCATTATATATACCTCCTTTCAGACATACAGCCTATAAAAGTGTTGCACATTGGATCATAAAGAAACATGCGTGCCACGAGTCACTTCTTAGCTCTTTTCTATTTTTATTTTCAAAATCTATGTCTTTTACATTTTATATTACAGTTATTTATGTTGTTGAGTAAGTTAAACAAGGCACATAATTTATAACTGTTTATCTATGGAATTGCAGGTTACAGAGGCTTAGCAGTCAAAGTAGCAGCCTATAACCACTGGCATATTTCTATTTTTTTCCTTTTTTTAAACATGCAGGTTTTGTAGATAAAAGACTTGTGTTGTGAATTTTTATGCAATCATTTAAGCCAACTGATGACATCTGTCAGCTCTGCTATATTTCCTCCTATTGGGTATAAATTATGGGAGTTGGACCTCTGATAATATGTATGCAAAATAATATTGTATTTTTTTAAAATGGATGATCATTTTCAGCCATCTCTTCTTGAGGGTTCATTGGGAGAAGCATCTTGAAGATCTTTCTTTTATATTTTCTATCCTTCTGGTTTCAAAAATAACACAGATTCTTGGAATTACACTAGATGATCTCTATCATAGAAAATAAAAATAAAATCAGAAAATCAGAGTATATTGAGCTAGATGCTGAAAATACTGGGTAGACAGCAGAAAATTTTTGCTGTAAGGACACCATTTTGTATAAGCACAGGTGACCAAAGCTGGTTGTTTAAAAATAAAAGACCCAACTTTCCACATGAGAAAAATGCTATGTTTGAATCACATAAGTCAGTTGCCAAAACAAAACAAAACAACCAACCAAGCAAGCAAAAAACAAGAAAACCCTAGAAATCACAAATAGCCAAATTGTGACTGTCGAAAAAAAGGCAAACATATATGTTCGACCACTGAAAACATGATCCTGATTTTAAATGAGGTTAGATCTCTGTTATTTTCGCTATTATTTCCTTTCTGACAACCAGCATGAATTCCAGCTAAAATACTCACTTCAACAAAAATCTTAGGGAAAAGATGCTGCGATTCTGTGAGTTTTCCTTAAGTTATATAAGCCTTGAACTGGACCTGGAGTGACAAACCCCCTGGAAGAGCCAAATCATTAATTAAACTTTATGCCTTTTTGTCCCTTAATATTTCCAGTTAGAATTGTGACAGCTATTTACAAAGATCTATAGAGGGACTGTCAACATGTACAGTCTCACACACTTTTGCATGTATACAGAGTATACATATAGTGGTTGTTTCAGGGTACCTGAGCCTATTTTTTGGAGATAATGAATATTTTTTATTCAGGAATTATTCGGAAGCAGCAGTTCCGAAGTTCAAAAGCTGGCCTATCATTGCTTTACACAGTAAGCATGTTTTCCTTCTTGCTCTAATGTTGGATTTCACATTGTCTGCTCTGAAGGATATACCATGTCTTTGAATATATTCAGCTAAATTAATAAGTCCAATAAGAGAAGCAGATAACCTTATCAGCATTTCCTTCTGTTGGATCCTAGACTGAAAGAAATGAGCATTTTTATGAGGTTTTATATAACTTTATTTCTTCAAGAATATTGCTGAGTATATATCAGGAAATTTAAAAAGATATTGCATATATTATTGCAGCAAATTTTTGTTTTGTTTTCAAAATGTATGGCAATTAATATTTTGTGATATTTACTGATTCTGGTTATGAGCAACCCTCTGATTCACAGAATCCCCTAAAAAAATGACCATACGTAGGCTGCAGAAATGTAATGATCTATGAAGATGTTGCAGCATTTGAGTAAGTAACATAGCTGAAATTTTCAGAAATAAATGAAAAAATGTGATGTTGTAAATACTTGCTGGAGCACCATAAGAAGGGATGTATTATTTTGCTATAAGCAAATGTCCTCTTCATTCTGGTAATATAACGCCCTCCCATCAACCTCTGTCCTCCGTGGAAAAGGTATCAAAAACACTACAAAGGTGTGTGGTATTGAAATAAAATATTTTGGAGTCTTGGCACTGAAGTTGCTGTGAGTAGAAAATTCAGTGGGAATGGTAACGAATATCTTGTGCATACCCAGTTTGTTTAAGTACTCCCTAACCTGATCACCCTACACTGTGGGAATGTCTTCTTTGCTCTGGACCTTCCCCTCAGCTGAAGGCAAATCCTATCAGTAAAGTCCAAGGTGAAGAAGGCATTCAGTATCTCGGCCTTTTTATGCCCATGTCACTATGCCTCCTGCCCCATTCAGCAGCAGGCCTACATTTTCCCTAGGCTTTCTTTTGCAGGCAATATATCTATAGAAACCTTTCTTGATGTCCTTTATGTCCATCTCCAGATTCAACTCCAGGCTGGCTTTGGCTTTCCTAGCCCTGTCCCTGCCAGTTTGGACAGTGTCTATATTCCTCCTGCATCTCTGCACCCATAAATACAAATGATGATAACTAGCAATTTTATCCTTCTGCTTCACTTATTTTCATAATTCTTGACTATTTCAGATCTATGTATATGAAACATTATTTTCATCACAATTTAGTTTTGTAGGATACTGATGCAGTAAGCATCTCTGGCAAAAACTGGATATTCTACTTTGCACAGTTCTTTTTTTGACTGTTTGCAAAATGATTTTTTCCATTAAATTAAATTGCAAGAAGTAATACTACCTACTACGAGGCTATCAACAAAAGTCAGAAAAATTTTCTTTTTTTTTAAACTTAACTTTTCATAACACTATTTCATTTTTAAAGCAATCTCAAGTAAGGAGATGGAAATATTCTGTTCTGGGAAACTAGGAAAGAAAAGTCATTAAAATTGGCAGTTTTCAAAAATATGTCCATTTTGGAGACTAACATTTTCTATTTAAGTATATATGTATGCACACATGCATTTTTTTACATGCATATCTACACATATATTTGATCAGCTTCTGATGAGAGGTATGAGTGACTTAACCTAAAATACACGACTATATTTCACGTCTTCCAAATCTAATTTAAGGTTATGAGCAACAGAAGTTCCTTCATGTCCCTAACAAGCTTTCTTTTTTCAAAAAACATTTCAATTCCTTTGAAGAAGATTTACAGTACAATATAAAAGCACATTGCAGTAATTTATGCTTTTGCATATAGATATATAGGTATTAAGCATTGGTGTGCTATCAATTATGGGCATAAATATAGATATAAGCGTATGTATAGTCTTTCTTATTAAAAAGAATGATTTTTGGAAACTGCTAAAGCATTTTCCTCTAACCTAATTCCTAAAATGCTGTAAAATGTAATAGACAAGGTCTGCGCCTGTAGGGAGAATTTCTTTTCATCCCAACTTTTCCCCGTCTTCCTAGGGCATGTCGTCTTCCACCTCAGAAACTTTCCCTGACTCTTCCAGTTCTCTCCTCCTCATTTGTGCTTAATTCACTTCTCATCTGCACTATATCCCTATGGCACTTATTCTGCCTCCACCTCAGAGGTTCGCAGTCATAGTCTTTAAGCAACCACTTTTCTAAGCCATTCCCATGCAACTGACATGTCCTGCTTGGGGGAGTATTTCTTCTTTGCATGTTTTACAACAACCCACAGTTTCAATGATTTTGCCATTTTGCAGGCTTTTGCCAAGTGCTCTGTCTTTTCACATCCTGTTACTCACCCTGTCGGATTGGTTCAAAATAAAGGGTTTTGGGGGCCATACCAAATTCTAATTACTGGTGCCAAGAAAGACCACTTGTTCTTCATAGTGTGATTTTGATCTTATCTTTCATTACTGAATCAGAAATAAAGGTGTACTTTTTGACATTCATGCTTACTGAATTGTCCAACTGATTTCAGTTTAACAGTGCCATGAACTATCTTCCATGTAATGGTATGAGAAAGTACCCTTGATTTCTTACAATAAATAGAAGGAGAAATAAATAAACTGTGAAATATACTGTGCTTTAAGGCCATATTCATTTATGGAGATAAAGAGCCCACTGCTAAAAGATTTGCTCATTTTCTGTAACTGGAGCTTATTCTGAAACACTTAGAAAAACATCCTTTTATTGCACATTGAGATGTAATTGTTCATTATTTAAATACATCTATCTTTGTCTTCCATGTGCTAGGAACACCATGACAAGGCAGTGGTTTTCCATCCCGCTCAGGAGAAAGGAGAAGGGAAAGTAAACGTCCAGGTAATGTTGTGATAAAGCTGTCTTTGACACTTTGTCCCCTAGAAACAATGACTTTTAGTCATCAAATATAAGCAACGGGTGGTGAAGTAATCATCAGCTGATGTTTATGCAGTACTTTGAAGATGAGAAATGCTTCTCCATGCTTCTTCTTTTTCTTCTTTATTTCCCCACTTCTGGCAGTGTTGTCAATGGGACATTTTTAACCCAAAGCGCTATTTTATCCTTTTATTTTACAAAGAGAAATTAGACATTTTATTCCATTCTTTCAAAAATAATAATTAAAAGAATAGAAAAGTCTGATTTGATTCCTAATATGCAGTGAAAGCTTAAGCTGGCTAATAATTGCTAATATACTTTGTAAAGCTTCCTCTGACTCAGAGCCAACTGCAGAGGGCAAGTCAAAACAGCCTTGGATAAATAATTAAAGTATTTAAGGATATTAGGCTTATATTTTGATCCTAATCTTTAGCTGGTATAAATCTGTCCAGCTCATAATAGCTGTGGTAGCAGCAGACTGGGTCTTATTTTCAAAACTTCCACATGTCCTAAATTAGTAGAATTTTTTCTTCATCAGTATTTCTAAATCCAGTTATTTATTTCCTGCTGATCAAGAATGTGTGAAATATTTGTTGAATTGAGGTATACATAGATTATATTGCTCTGTTTTCTGTACCAGCTGCAGAGTTGGTTTCAGGTAGAATAGATATGTTGTACTTTGCAAGTTGGATTCACCTCCTGTAACTTTAGCTGCCTGCTGGACTGACATATGCATCTAAGCTAATTTCCCTGGACTAGTTCTAGACTCAGCAGTGACAAAACAATTCACCTTTTCTCTAATAAACCTCTAAAATATTTCTAATGATCTGAGATGCAGAAGTATCTCTTTCTACCTACTGATTTTAACAGGAGCAAATATGGCTAGTTCATCTGTTTTCATCTACATCATTGTCCCTAAATTCAACTGGGATGAAATTTTAGCCACCAAACTAGCTTTTCAGTTAAATGCCCTTTGGTTTACACAAGGCCTCTTTCACGGAAATGCTCCCAACCTAGCAGAAGAGAGAAAAAGCTAGTGCAAAAGTCTTCTTCGGAATGGCAAGTTCCTCTCTAAAAACAATTATCGAACTGGTTTGTTTCACCTTTCACGCCCTTTGCTTTCCTTCTTCCCACAATATATTTTTTAGTTCAGACAGAACCCCCGTATTTTTCTCACCATTTTTCAGGCACTTTGAATATCAGTGAGGATTTCCTGAAACCCACTGTCATGTGGGATTCTGTAGGGACAGTGGTCAGATGAGCATGGCATGGACCAGGGACAGGACATCATTCCACTACTAGAAAGCTTTTTGCCTTATCTATAGGGGGAAGACAAGTCTTCTAAGAGCCAGAAAATGGCCAGGACTCCACATTTTTCCTTTATCAGGGCCCTAGAAAGCTGGATTTACTGGATTCTTGCTGCCAGGGGAGGAGACAGATTAGTTGAAATAAACAGTTTGTGGAAGTGTCCTTCTTATGAGTCACAACCATTTCATCAGAAGCAGGATCAAAAATCTCAGATCTCCAGGGCCTTTCATCTCATCTTTCTCTTTCCTGTGATTACTGAAAAATCCTATTCTTTGTGATGGCAACATTCAATTTTGTCCACACTCCTTCGAGGGTTTGAGTTATGCTTTGAGGGAAATGTATCAGCTGCAAAATGGAGCTGCTTTTGCCTTACAGGCCCACATCCTCCTGTTGCTCGAATTGTGAGATAGAAGAGGAATTCAGAACAAAAGTAAAATGAGATATGGCTGTTATACTACTGGAAAGCTGAGATGCCTTCAGATGGTGGGTTGCTAGCCCAGGGAGCTGTTCGCTTTTGGAAATGAGTATTCTTCATTCACTGCTTGATGCATTTATTTAGTAAGAGACAGCAAAATAAAAGAGTTCAAGAAGGAAACCAATTTAATTTGGCCTGTAGAGCTGCAGATTTGAACAGAATACACTGAAACTTTTATACTAATTATGGAGATCACATTTGTAACAGTAATTATGGCAAATCTACTATATCATACAAACATGATATTCATCCCATAAACCCCAGTTCTACTCTTTGCGCTTAAGTACACATAAATATGAACACAGGGTTTGCAACATTTCTGAATAGCATTGTCCAGGTGATTAGACCCAGGAAAGCAATTGAAAACGTTCTGCTCATGACTTGGAAGAGAATTGCCCACACCAGTAAAGTTCCTCACATAAATTTCAAAGGTTGCAATCTTTGCAAAGTATAAGTACAGGGGACCCTGTAATTTCAGAATATAAATTTCTGAAATCTTTATTTTGTGAAAATTCAAATATGATGTTCTTTTCCTCAAACTTCAATGTCTGTAACTTTACTACATATGTATGAGGCATCATATGAAAGGGGTCAGGAATCAGCTCTATGCACAGACACCTAGACTTCTACACTTAAATGGACATACATACTCATCTGTACGAGTACCAGCCATCTAAGTTTCCATTAGAGTCAACAGAGATCTCATCCACTCACAAGTCAAAAGATCACAGAACATCATCCAGCTTACTCTTGAGTAATAGGTTTCAGTTGCCTAGACATAGGCATCTACTGCCATTCCAGATGTGTTTGCACAGACATAGCAGAAACGATATAGGATGCAGGGAGACCTCATGATCTTAAACTGGCAGCTGGAGAACAGGTAGAATAACACCTATAATTAAGCATCTAAATCGTAGTTCTCTATTTGGAGGTTTTCAATCTGTAGAGAGTTCCATTCTTACTATTGCAACTTTAACCATTTGGAGTAGAGCAATCAGAATGAGTGCTATGTATAAAGATGAAAAAGAAAGAAGTGAGACAAAGGAGTCCTGAGAAGACTGAAGAAGACATACTGATAGTCTTCAAGTAGTTAAAAGTCAGATATAAAGAAGAAAGAGAAAGCCATCCTCTATATTCAACAAGTACGGACAAAGTAATTATGATATTAAACTGCAATAGGGAGAAATTTCTAATAGTACGGACTATGAAAAAGCGGAGTAGATCACCTAGAAAGTTTATATAGCATCTATGTCTGGAATTTTTGGTGAACAGGTGGGGCACATAGGTGTCCTCCTGTGGTCTATTCCATCCTCCTTTCTAATGATTTTATGCCTGTATTTTTCTATGCCAGGGAATAGGAAAATCGTCCCTATGTGTAGAAATGGACCTACCCCCATTACATAGGCCTCCTGACACCACCAAATGAATTTTATATGAGGAGTTAGACAGTCTTCAGTCCTTTAATAGGGCTTTTATGCCAAGGGGCCCAACATGTTTCCCATAATGAGGCTAGGATGGGAGGAGAGAAGAGGAAAATTTGTCCATTCTTTATATTTCCATAGTATTGTGTAATTAATTTGATGCTTTTAGAGAAAATTAATTGGTTTTTGATCATGAAATAGAAAAGACTAGCCAGACACTGGCAAATTAAAAAAAAAAGTATATACATATACCTATACATACATATACATATGTATGCCTAGTAGGCCCTAACGTCAGATTGCTAATGCTGACTCCCTCAGGTGTTTAAGGAAAAAATAGCCCAAGAGAAACTGTGAAAGTACTGGGCAACTTAAGGGTTAATCTGCCTTTCTTCCCCATTCTCTACTCTCTCACAACTAAAGCTAAGCAGATTAATTAAAACTTAAAAGGATTCTGATTTAGTTATGAGTAAAAAAGTGAAGAGCTGTAGCCTCACGCCTATAATTCACCTTTGCAGAGTGACATTCGGACAGGCCTAAGCTATAATTAGCTTATGATATAGTGGGTTCCCAGCAATTCCTCATAAAGCCTTGGCCTCTCTTTTAGTTTTTTTTCCTGCTTCCCCTCTTCTTCCCTCTCATTTCTCCCCAAGATGAAGGCATTTAAAAGTGGTAAACATTAATTTGTAGGAAGATGACAGCTGTGGGTCAAACAAGAGTCTGATGAATCGGCTCTATAAATCCAACAGGTATCTGCTCTACTTCATTTGTCATCCCCTGGTGAAACAGAAATCCATTCTATAATACTTCTGTTTAATATTTCATTTTCTTCAATATATTATCTGTGAACAAGCAAGCAAAGGCAAAAAAAAAAAGAGATCCAGAGTCAGGAGTATCCTCCCCATACACACTTCACATTATGCTGAATATTCATGGAGTAAGTTATTTATTTTCCACACATAACTTAAATTCCCACATTATTTACTGTAGGGAATCATTTATAAATTTCTGTCATCATAACTTTCAGCCATTAAGATCATAAACTGTAGGTACAATTTGTTCTCTGGAGTAGAAAATCTATACTGTTAGCTGAATTTCCTTAAAAATTTGTGAATGAAAATTCTTATGTGCATAATGTACAGTTTAGCTCCTCGCATAGAGGTGATTTCACTATCTGAAGCTAATCGTGCTGTTTGGATTTTGATAGGAAGCTCCACTGAGGTACTTCAAACAGGATAGACCTGTAAAGAGATCCAAAATACTATCTGGATAGATCATTCCCTATGTGAATGGGAACATACTGCACTGCCAGCTTTAGCAGATGCAAGTTCTCCAGCCAGACTTTGTTGAAAATAGTCATCTGGAAGCCTTCAAAAAACAGAGGTAGTGCTACTTCAAATCTTACAGCTTAGTGGCTAAAATATTCACCAAAGCCTTTGCAAATGCCAATTTATTTCTTCCTTTGTTTGATGGATGCAGCTCGCATCTCTCACCTTCTGGAATCTCTTTTAAATATAGTCTTGCAAGTATTTCTAAGGAGAGTTAAATGTGGCAGATAAGTTTTGAAATTGTTCTTCATATAAAAAATAAATCAGGACACACTAAGCCAAAGGAAGAGCAGCAAATGAGCATGACTTTAGGCCAGCGTTTAGGCACTAAGAGGAACTTCAAAACTTGTTTCAAAGACTGTTATATTTTATATAATTTATTTTGCAATTTTAGTTATTAAGTTACACCATTTAGTGATATGTTTTCAAATATTTACTGGTCGACTTTACTCTGGAAAAACCGGAAGCCACGGCACTACATACTGTGCTCAGTCCAAGGCTTGTGTGATAATCTGAGGTTTGACGTTTTTATAGTACACCTGCTGGACTCAAATGCCATGTAGAAGCACCTACTTTCTGAAAACCGTCTGGTCCTGCTGTAGAGTTTTCTGTGTTTTAATGTGTTCATTTCATCTGTGACCATGATGAACACTGGCATTATCCATAAGTATGATCCACCTTAGGACATCATAGTGATCACAAGGCAGGATATGGAGCTTATATCTATTGGGAATGGAATATGCTTGAAACTTAAAATGAACTTTGTGCTTGTTTTTAAACCTTCTAAAAGAAGTAGCAGATGGTAGTAGCAATATATATATATATACATATATATATATGTAAATATACATGTGATCTGGGCTGATGATGTAATTAGACTATTAAGGAGAATTAGTCATCTTTTCGTAAATCTTTCAGGTTACCAGTGCCATTTGGTTTGCAGTAGTTTCCAATTGTGTCTTCAGAGGAGCTAAAGTCTTCCAAATATCCTGAGTCAGATCTTGCTGTCCCTTGCAGATGTTCTGGACATCTTTAACAACTCAAATTGCATCTACACTACTACTTGATATCTACACAAAGTAAGGAAACTGAGTCCCATGTGCTTGTTGGTGACCAAAATACCTTTATAAATCAACACAGGATGCATAATTTGAATGTGATGTGATAAAGAGAACCAGTACTTTCACAGTTGTTTGAAGGTGGATTCAGAGACCTCAGTTCATGTCATAATTTTGATACTCAATGAAAAAAAGCAAAAGTTTTCCAGTATGAAGATTTTTTTTTTAGGATGAATCAGAGACAGCAACAACAACAAAAAAATATAGACTTCTGGAGAGATGACAATGCATTTGTCAATACTAATAACCTTCCTTAACCTCCATATTTCCTACCAATCTCCTAGCAAGAAGCAGACTTTCTTGAAATTGTGAAGATCATTCATAAGAAAAAACAAGTTGTTGGATCCTTCCAAATTCCTTTTTATCAACTATCACTTCAAAAGTAACTGCTTATAAAACTGATCGTTGGTTTATCCTCTTCTATAGTTTCAGAAGCCACCATTGTTGCTGTTTTCATTTTTCATCCTCAAACTTTTCTTCATATAAGTAACAAAATTATTTTCTTATTATTTCTAGATTTCTTATTTATACCCACGCAATGTTCATCACTGGCATATCTTTTATTAGAAAAGTTTCAGTATTTGCTATTTAGATGTCTAAAACAACAGTAAAAAAAGAAAAATATTCAAAAAACCCTATGCATGTGTTCAGCTTTAATGGTAACATTTCTGCAAATTACAATGCATTCATTGTAATCATTATGACATTTGGAATCATTATGGAATCATTATGACATTTAAATTTAACTCTGTACATAACATTTGGGCAAGTGCTTGTGTTTTTGTTCTACTACAGAAATTGTGATCACTTCTGGAGTCTTTTTTTGAGTTTTCTTCAGTTGCTTCCAGAGCTCTGAGCTTTGTCAGGGAATGGCCCGGGGGGTCAAGACGATGCCTTTTGCTGATATTGTGAATGCTACTCAAATCTGACTGATTTATATACTTCTGAAAAGTATTATTTGCCCACTGTGGCTTGTGTTTCTATGCCAGAATCAAAGACGTTCATGCAAAGTTAGTTTTTTTACCTTTGTGCTGATGTAGTTGGAAAGCATTTCGAACTATTGGGTTTATCGTTATTTCGCTCCAGGCACCTGTGCATGCCTTGGGGAAAATGACTGAAATCAGACTATGAAATCAAAAGTGCTCTCATGGACTATGAGTCCTTCTCCATGTAAGCCCATCACTAAATAGCAACAACATCAGCATGTAACCTTATAAATATGAGTACTTTTTGTACAATTCAGCCCTATTTAATCAAAAAGGATTTTTTTTTTTTTTTTGATTTTAAGCAGGAATTCCTCCTCGATCCCTAGTTTCCTTTAGGAAGCTTTCAGTAAAAGTACATAATGATGAGTGTATGTAGCCTGATGAAAAAGTAACCCTCACGTAGACCTTCTTAGAAGACAGTCCTGTCAAAGGACTAAGACTTCTGTCTGTTCCCAAGAGTAATCCTGTGGTAGGAAGCAGCTCTTCAGTCTCATGTCTGGCACTTTGTACCTTGATGTCAGTGATGTTACCTCCGCTTCTGCAACTTCCATCATGGCACTTCCTGCTCCTTTAGGCAGAAAAGGTCTTTCCAGACGATCAAAGGCATCTGATGTCTTCCTCATCATGCGACCCAGAAAAGCGCTGCCAGGCACATTGCAGAAAAGATAAACTTACAGGGATTTGTTCAAGACCACATGAAAACATAGGATAAGTATGTAAATTACAGAATATTTCCTATTACTGTAGGGTTAAGGATTTTGAGACTAATTCTGTTTTGAAAAAGAAGATGTACTCAAGAAGACCAAAGAGTATCTCCACCAGCTTTCTGTCTCCAGCATTGGCCAGTAATGACTGCTGGCTGGGAAAGAGCATAAAAAGAAAACATACATTGATGTTCCCACATTTTAGCTTTGCAGTTTCCTGCAATCTGTGGCTAAGCAATTTCCTGACCGGGGGGTTATTCCTTTGTTCATCATAATCTATGGTGTTTTTTCCTCCCGTGCTTGTATCTCATTGATTTTGGAACCTGCGAACACTCTGAACATTCGCAACACCCTGTGATGATGAGCTTCATAGTATAATCATGTGCTGCATAAAGAAGCACTTTCATTTAAACATTTAGAACACATCTTCAGATAACATCTGACACTTCCTCAGTTTTCTTCTATGGGAAATAACAGAGATTTGTTCTTTTTTCACTTCCCTTATGCTTGACATTATTTTATAGAGCTGTCATCCTTAAACAGCCAGTCTTTCTCAGCTGAAGAGTCTCAGAGTCGTAGTTTATCTCCCTAAATGTGAAGCTCATTCCGCACTCCTAAAGATCTTTGTTGCCCTTCCCTATATTTTATTAATTCTTCTATATCTATAAATACAGATAAATATGTATAAATAGCTATATAAGCTATAAGGTAAAAGTGACAATATCATTTTGTCTTTGTAGTTCTGGAATATATTCCGTTATTTTTGACAATAAATATGCAAAATGATGCAGAATTTTTGTTCTCCATATTCAGTAAATAATGAGCAGTTGCCATTTATCATGGAAAACATCTATTGCGAATTGCGATGAATTCTGGATTACAGATTTTTTTTTTAAAAAAGTATTTATTTAATATTTGCTTTGATTATTCCATCTGATGTTCTACAATCTGGTAGAGAGAAAACAATATGTTCTGCTAATGACTATGTTTTTAATGTCTGATGAATTTTCTTCTGTGAGAGAAGGACACAGCTCTTTCAAACTCAGCAGCTGAATAGATCCATACGCCCTCCGGCAAAATGTTGCCAGGATAATGACACAGCTAATGTAATTAATTAACCCTTTTGAAGTCTTAATGTTTAAAAATTTCAGGTAATGGTATTTAGGTAGGTATTTTATTTTATTTTATTTTATTTGGATTTATGTAAGATTGCAATTTGATACCTAAGGAAAAAGCTGACAAAATAAAACAGTCTGATCTCTCTAAATGCAAAAAAAAAAAAAAAAAAAAAAGGAGAAATTAAGTAAACGGAGAATCATTAAGCTATAATTTTTTTCATTTGCATTTTTCATGTTGTATACTGAATATAAAGCAGAAACATTTTGCTTTGTTAAAAAAAAGAGAAAAGAAATAAAAAAATATTGCTTTGATTGTGAAACTTGAAAGATGTGTTCAAAGTCTAGATGTGCTATGGACTGCAAATTGCAATGTGACCTTAGCTGGAGTGTTTAATTGTTCTGTGCCTCGTTCCGCAGACTTTAAAAAAGGGGACAATCTCATTTCCTTGTCCATGATTTTTATCTGACTCATTTATTCAGACTGCAAATAGGACAGGCTCTGGCCCTTTTTGTGGTAGAAGCACTGGAGATACAGTGAGGTTTTGAACTTGATTTAAGTCTTTTAATACTAAGTCCTGCTAGTGAGAGGGCACTCAGCATTGATAAATATGTCTAGGCAACTGAAGTAATTTCGAGTTGCATTTTAATTCAATTCAAGAGAAATAACTGAAATTACCATTTGATTTATATTGGTGAAACTCTGGAATAACTCTACTGAGCTCTCTGGTGTCCTTCTCTTTTACACTGAAGTGACAAACCCCTGCTTCTGTCTGTCTTTGGTTTTAGATTTTTAGAGGAACCGAAGTTAAAAATTTTGAGATTATATTTGGTGTATTTTTTGATTTATAAAGAATAAGCTTGACATCACCTGTCAAGCAATCCACTGCATTCAGAGTCACTGTATACATGAAAATATCTATATCACAGATGATTAAAAAAGAAAATATCAAAGATGTATAGATGAAAACTTTTGTTTGCTACCACCTACTATTTTAAAGAGCTATATCTCTTTCCCTAATCAATTCTGCATGCTTTTACCAGAGAAACTACAAATGTTTTCATTTGTGACTCCCAACATCCTCACCGCTAAAAAAAAAAAAAAAAAAAAAAAAGGTTTTTTTTTAGGTCTCCTGGCATCCTTGTATCTTTCTTACCTTTCTAATTATGCCTCATATAAACACTTCAACTGGACTAGTTGTATAAAAAGTTTTATTTCACAGTATAAGATCATATTTAAAATTTTTTTTTGAATCAACGTATTTTATTCTGAAAATACTGAAGTATGTGATTTTAACTTTTTTCTGTAAAATTTACAGAACCTTAGATGACAAGACACTTCTTAACAAAAAACAGT
The DNA here is from genome assembly GCF_059628265.1 of Tinamus guttatus. Lineage (NCBI taxonomy): Eukaryota > Metazoa > Chordata > Aves > Tinamiformes > Tinamidae > Tinamus > Tinamus guttatus. Next base: position 1,009,916 of record NW_028288589.1, read on the forward strand.
AAAACTATAATCCTTAAAAATATTCATTTTCATTTCACTTTATTTTTTCTAAAAAAAAAAAAAAGCAACTGCAAAAATCAACATAAAGGTGAGAAATATCCACGCTGTCAAAACTGATACTTTCAGCACTGGTCCAAAAGGTGCTACTAGGATCTGGTAAGTATAAAACTTCTTGAGTTAAAATCCTGAGTGGGAGTCAGGCATCTAAGAGTAAGAATTGGATGTATTTTGGATGCAGTGGGGTATCCTTCTTCACCTCTAGTTACTGTTCCAGGATCCATAGGTCTTCTGGGGACATTTTAGATTCCCTAGCTTGCTCAAATTGCATTAGACACCTACATTTAAGCAACAAAAATCTTCTTCTTATGCCTGCAGTGTAATTCCATTGACAAGCAGCAATAGGAGACTGTTACCCTTTTTCATGGATTAGAACCAGGACTAGGTTGGAGGGATGACAACTGCATTTATGACTTACTCCTCAGGTAGAATTGTGCCTCTGTCATTAGCAATTGGAATTAGTAAATCCTGTAAGGAGAAACCCATCCATCTGATATCATGATTTTCATACTCCAAGGCTCTACATAAACTCAGGAACCATTCAAGATAGATAGAAATGATGTAAATACATGGTAAATTTCTTGAGAAATTTACGCACTAGGTGAGCAAAGATGAACTGTGTTTCTCAGAGCGAATGCTACAATCAAATACAAATCCTATGGCAAAATTGAGAACTGTGCCCTGAGCTCTTGAGACTCCAAACCTCGGCTCCAATGCTGCAGTTCCTTCTTGACTATATTCCTTCCTGGACAAGGAATTTAACATAGCCTGTTTCTACATGTTACTCCCTTGCATGGCAATAACCACCATTAAATGTTTTCTGAGCTGATGGAAGTGATTCGCTTGTTGTGAGTCAGTTATTTTGTACAACATAGCTGTTTTCTTGCATTTTTTTTTTCTCCCCACTTGGTTTTGGGGCCTTTTGTTCTCTCCTCTTAGGGAAAATTTGACCCACTATTAGCAAATTCATGATAATCTAACAATATTTTTTTTCTATAATTTCCTATATTTTTATTCCTTCCCTGAGCCATACTGAGATGTTATATGCGATACAGCCCATCTCTGTAGGTATCAGGTGATATTTTTATCATCTCTCTTTAGGAATAATGCAGAGCAGTCTGCAAAGTGCAGAGCTTCACCAGTCTGGCTGTGGTTCCAGGGGCCACAGTTCAGCTGAGCATTGAACATTACTGATATTCCAGTTACACTAAGGCAAAATATTACATAAGAGCCAGGTACACTAGTTTTATAGCAGCTGAGAGCTTGGCTCTGCCAAGGCAACACAAAAAGTCTGGCCCTTTGGCTGATGCTTGGAGCATCTTGGAAAGAATCCTATTTCCACGTTCCATTTTTTTCCTCTGGAAATAATCATTCCAGTGAGTGTGTGTTTAGTCATATGTGCATGCTTTACTATCACAGAACACTGGCACTAATCCCCTTCCGATTCTGATGGCAGTATCAGAGTATTAACAGAAGCTTTTTAATTGTGAGCTTTTAAAAAGCCATATTAAAAAAATGCAATATAATCTTGCCCAAGTGTTATTTCAATGCCAATAAAACACAATGAATAGGCCGAAGACCTTGGTAAATAAAACCCTGTTATTTTACTTCAGGGATTGCGATTGTTGGCCAGACTCAGGATTTTTGCTGAATATGAGATTGGCAGTTTTTATTTTAGCCTGAGTAGATAATTCACACTGAAAAAATAGTTCAATAATTATTCTCATTAGTCAACTAGGACAGAGCAAGATGTAATGGATTTAAGCTGCAGTGTGGAAATTTGGGTTAAATTTTAGTACTTAGAGAGAGAAGAAGAAATGGCAAGGAAAAGGAAAATAAATCTAACAATTTGGGGTACAAAATAAGTTGTAATGAGAAGAGGTGATGTGATATGTTGAAGAAATGACAAATCTTTAGGACTCTTTATTGGGTAAGATATTTCTTAAGCCCGATGAAGACATGGCAGCATACTTTCTTAATTTACTCATCTTTGCTACTATTTTTACAAAGTCATTTTTTCAAGAATCAGGCCTTATTTTGATATTTCTTCATTAAGTTACTCCCGTACAGATTATCATGGAATTTCCACAAATCTGAAAGGAAACAAAGAGTGGACTGGACGGGAGATAGTTATTCAAGGTGGGATTACCACATGGAGTGTTTTCACAGAATCTTCACCCAAAAATTAGGTGTTCCTTGCCCCAAAGCCTTAACTATCACAAAATAATGTAAGAGAAAGTAATATGATGTCACATACAGAAACACTGAGAAATCTTTAGCATATTCTGGATACCAACAGCTCACAGTTTTGAGAAAACATCAAAGATCAATATTCATTATAAAATCACTGCAACACTGCTCTATTTCCCAGCAGCCCTCACAAAATGATACTATACATGATATGCAAATGAGTTTGAAAACAAGAATGTGACCTTATACCTTTAAAATTATCATGTTATTATATTTTGGCAATTCTTTCAAGGCTATTATCTATTGCATCATGCAATCAAACAATTAATCCCTTGACCCATCTCAATGAAGTGTAGTTTTGTAATAGTAATGTGCCCTAACTAACTTAGCTGGTCAGCAAAGAGACACTGGAACCTAGAGAGAACAATTCATTCCAACATAAAATATTTTTTTCTTTTAGTTGGAATTGATTATTGCTTTGACATATTTATCTCCTACCAGTGGCATAGCAGGAGTTAATAAAAATAATTCAGACAAAATGTATAATTCTGGAATTGGTAAAGTTAAGGCAAACAAACAAACAAACAAACAAAAAAGAATGACTGTCACATAGAGTGAAAGTGCAAAATAAAATTTTTGATTGGATCAACAATGGCTGTTGCTGTCTTTAATAGACTGTCAACTGATGACTGCTCTTGGACATATATGAATTTTTTATTTACATTGGAGAATGTGACATTTCCTCTGTTGTGGCTGAGCTGAAACAAGAGGTACCATGATACCCCCTTCATAGATAACCACCAGATGCCACCACAATGGGCAGATGGGAGAAGAGGAACTGCAGCCTTAATTCAGAGGGAACTAAAATAAGGAGAGAACTCAGGTTAATATGAGTGAAGTGGTGCTGGATGTGAGCCAGCAGCGTGAGGATGGGGAAACGAACACTCAGAGATGAAGAAATGCGTCTGCTGAGGGAGGTCACAGCATTGGGACAAGGTTATACCTCGACTTTGGACTGCTCCTAGTGACTGAATCAGGAACCACTTCTGCACCTTTTGGTCTGATAATGAAATCAGAATGAATGAAAATAATCAGAATAATGAAAATAAAAAATCACAGGAAATGAGATAGAAAAAAATCTGTTTTGGTACATGGGAAAAAGAAAAGATCAAACTTTGGAAATATAAAAAGGAATCAGAAAATACATAGAGACTTTTCTTTGTGCTGGGGGAAACAATGTAGATATTTTTCATAGATTTTTCCTATTTTAGTCCAGCTTTACTTGAGTGACTGATAATAATTGTCTCTCTTTGGTCTAGATGTTAATGATAGCAATCTTTGAACACTAGACTTCTGATAGATACCCATAAAGTTCCAAATTTCATTGGAGACAAATTGTGCAAAGTTGGCACATATGGAACAGAATATTTCTGTTTACTTCTGTGCCATCTGCATTAGTCCTTCATAACTCCTTATGCCCTTAGCCCATTTGAAATACCGTGATTGCTACCGTGATATATTGCTAGAGGGAAAACACTTGAACTCTTTTTCCAGCAACATGGAAGTTCTTTGCAGTAAGGCCTTAAAGTTCTGCACCAGCTGAAAAGAGGAGGCAAAGCACTGTTGTCACTTAATCCATAGATATGTATAGCTCAGAGAAGCAGGAACTTGCAACAGTCTTTTTCATTCTGCCTATAAAAAGCCTACATGCATGATGTGGATTGCATTAATTTGTCTTCCTAGTAATATTATCATTAATATACATATACAGAGGAGCATAAATATTTTTGAAAAATGATTAATTCTTAATATATTTTTTCATTATAACTGCTTAAGTAACTTGAGGGTAGCTTGAGAAAGGGCTGCAATGTTTATCTAAAAGCAGAGATCTCCTCATACATATTTGTGCAGCCCTGACCAAGAATATTTACAAAACATAATGGCAAGTTTTTCTGTTGCTTGTACTATTTTTAAGAAAATACTTGCTGTGAAAGCAGCCTTCCAAGATGTGTATGCCTCTTTCCTCTCCTAGTTTCCTGCTTTACCAGTGACACGGGTGATTCTTGGTCTTGCAATTTCTCTTCACTTCTACAACCTTCATGATCCAGTTGTGATGCTGAGATGTGAGTCATTACTTTGGGATTAAACCTAGGAGAACTTTGAAATACCTTCCTACATCGGGCCAGAGTAGAATATCAAGCAAAGAACAGGATCATTTGCATCAACTTTGCACTAAAGAACAAATTTGATAATGTTCACTCATCTGACATCTATCTCTGTTTCACTCTTTGTTCCGTAGTCAATCCTGTGATTGTTTGTTCCTAATAATAACAAAACAATTTTAAATGAGCATAATGGAGTGCATCTTAACTGAATATCTAATATCAATATAATAATTTAGGGTTTCTTTTGATACAGCTCTAATCTTGAAGGGTTTAGGTGAGGTGAAGGCAATTGCGGGCACACATGAAAAAAGTCTTGATAAAACTGCAACTTGTGGTCAACTTTTTCTTAATCCAAACAGTTCATCCAATATTAACGATACGACAAAAAATAGATATGTGTATATTTTTTCTAACAATAATAAAAATTCACTGTTTGTCCATGAGAAGGATAAAGTAACATTTTTCCAAGTAGTCTTTGAAAATGAGTGAAAAGTATGCACCGCAGGAAAAGCAGAGAGATTTTTCAACACTGGATTTTATGGTGTTTTTTTCCTGGTATTTGCGTGTTCTCAGTCCAGAAGTTTAGATGATAAATTTGATAAATTTCAACTACAGTATTCCCTTCCACCACTTTTTTTTTTTTTTTTTTTAAACATTCGGAAACCTCCTACATCTCTGAAAATGTTAATAGGCTAATTATCACTGAGTTAATTTGCAAGTCATATTCCCTCCTGCCCCCACATTAGAAAAAAAAAAAATCTCCTCCCCCATTTTATTTTTCAGTAAGTCTAAAAAAAAAAAAAAAAGAAAGAAAAAGCGAGTGAACTTAGCCACAAAATAAGTCAAGGGAAAAATGAAGTACTAATTAAGAAAGCTGGGGTTTTATGCAAATGACTTCTTCACCGAAGACAGTCTAATGAATGTGCCCTGAGTCGATCCGTGTGCGTTTTCGCCAAGCTGACAGCTGGCTCGGAGGAAGGTCAGACAGAATCAAGCGTGCACAGAGCATAATCCTTCAGATTGGCAGCTCTGCCCCCTGGTCACTGTTTGATTATCTCCCAAATTGCTGTATTTCACAGAGATAATGATTTTTTATGGTCACAGATTTGAAGACAACTGCTGTATCCTGAGGGGTGTCGTTCTGCAAGGAGACACTGCTGCTTCCTTCAGAGGAGAAGAAGGGGGGAAAAAAAAGTTGCTGTCTCTTTTTTCTCTTTCTCCCCCATTCTCCTTCCTCCATCTCTCTCTCTTTTTTTTAATATATATTATATATATTTTCCTGCAGTCAAGGAGGCACAGCCCCTGTTCCTTCCAATTAGGAAACTCGTCCCATTCCCATGTCTCCTGCAGGAGGGCTGTGTGATGCTGCAGACATTCCTGTGCTAAGCCCGGTCACATCTCATGGAGATAACACAATTCTCCAATGAAGTATGAAAGAGCAGGCGCTCCAGAGGGGAGGGGGACAGGGACAAATCAGGGGTGCTCTAAAGGAATTCTCCTCACATGATTACTGCTCATCGCGGCTTGGTGGCTGGCTGTCCTGATCACCAGACATGGGCCCTGGGGGCTTGTAAAAAAACATCAGAGGCCGGAAAAGGGGACAAGTGCCAGGGGCAGCTGTGGTGGGGACAGGTTTTCAAGATAGCCCAGGTGCAGATGTGCAAACATCGCAGCGTTGCACACTGCTCACATGCCTCATGGTGGCACCTGTGGATGGATTTGCTGTTGAAGTCCAGTACCCAAAGGGGTGAATGCTTCTAAAAAATGGGCATCTCTACAAAAGCTGGCATTTGAGCCACTTATATTCCAAATGGATGGTCACGAATTATCTTTTTTTTTTTTCTTTTTTTCCCTTTGGAAAATATTGCCAAAAAGTGAGATTTACAAAATCAGTGTAGACAAAGAGAGAATTTCTGGCAGAAAGGAACAGGCAGAAGGAAACTCAAATCATCCCAAAGCTGTCCATATCTTGCTGATTCGATCACTCATGGGTTAAACTGAGGTTATGAGTTTAGTCATTTGAGTTTCCTTCCATATCTGTGGAGAGAGAAGGACATTTCCAGAGTGCTGATCAACGATCACCTCACATGAGACGAGCTCTGCAGTGACTGGAAGAAACTTAGTGCTTCAGTCAAAGAGGAATGTTTCAGAGGTGAAGTCTCCATTCTGCTGCATTCAGAACTGCCTTTTGAAGCTAATTTTATAGGACCACTGTGCAGTCACTGAACAACAAACTGTCCTTCTGCTTTCACTATTTTTCTTTTTTTTTTTTTTTGATTAGGCCAAGGAAAAGAAATAAATTTTTGCAAAATTTGAATGATTTTCTTAAGCTGTGTCTATTGCCACTGTGTTATGACCTGCATATAAAAACGGGAAGAGGTGTCAAATCTTTCCCTTAGATCAAAAAAAGAAAGAACATATTCTCTGAGCACCAACTCCATCCCCAAGTGTTTCTTCTGAAGACTATCTTCCTTAGTTAGAGAGCAGTGTTTTGATTAATGTGCAGCTGGAGCACAGGTTGATTTGATCTTCTCTGACCTCTGTCTATGTTTGCTCGAATAGGTTTCTTCCTCTTATTATCCTCAATATGTTTAAAGTTTTGCAGGGAAATAATGCAAGAGCCCTCCTGTGGTGATTTTAATACCTACTTTTTATATTCCTGATCAGCAAGAAACTAGTAGTCAAATGGCCAGAAGTATCTGCTTTTAAGAATGTGCGATATCCTCTGAGTTATGGATGGAAAAAGCTGATTATGTTAAACTATCTCCCAGCCTGTATAGAGTTACTTCCTACAGTCATTTCACACATATATTTTTCTAGGCACCAGGCTAGCATTTTTCAAATTCCCACACAATGGTGTTCACAATACTGTTATAAACTAATGGGTATCACTCTAAACAAGTTTATCTGAAAATTCACCCACAATTTCACATGGGAAAAGGGGATCTAACTAAACCCTCTACTAGTACCTCAAATGTTTGTTTTCAGTCCTTAATGCCTGCAATTTTCCAATGTTTGTAGACTCTTGCCTTCCCTCAGGGCTATATTCAGTACTTTTAATCTCTCCTTTTAAACTGATCCTTCTCAAGTCCCACTCTTCTCTAAATGCATTTGTTCTTTTTTTTTTTTTTTCTTTTTTCTCTTGGTCATAAAGAAATACCCAGATGGATGAGTACAACTCTCACTACAGTTGTATCAGAACTTGCTTTTGAAGAATTGCTCCTCTAGTTATATATGCAATGATGTTGCTTTCACAGCCTCAGGTCACATTGACCTCATGATTACATTTTCTTGCCGTACTACTATTCCTGGCTAGCTTTATGATTTACTCTGAACTCTTCCAAAAAGTTTCTTCTTCATCCTTAAGTTTTGATCTTATGGTATCATATTCAATTGGTGCAGGATTTGGTGTTTTTAAATTGATTCCCTGTATTAAAAAGCAGTGACTACTCAAGCAGAGTCAAGTCAGAGATGTTCACAGAGGACTAAGCTACACCATGGTTAAATAGTTATCACAGGTACCATGGAATATCTAAAGCTGTCTCAAATCTCCAGCCTCATTTGCCTACCAGCAACTTGTTCATCTAGCCAGGCCTTCCGAAGGGGAGGTGAGTGTGAAACTGTAGAGTGATTGCCAGACTCCACCTAAAACCAGAAGATACGAGATAGGGTTTGGAATCAGAGGGTACAAAAAGAGTATACCGTTCTAAAATCTCAAAGAAGTGGCATTTACTTTTTTACCCAACACAGTCACGATAATTCTCGACAAATTCTCAGCCTACCTGCCAAATATTCAGGAAGTAACGAAAGTATGATCGGACCCTAGAAAATAGAGAGACAAACAAAATCCCTTGGGCCATTGGAATATTTTTCGTTAATCCCTAAGTAATACTTCATTATTTACTATGTTTATTGAGAGTGAAAGCCCTTGATAGCTATGGCAAAATCACAGAATCACTGAATCACAGAATGGAAGAGATTAAGATTCAAGTTAGTGCTCTTTCATGCAGACTAGGGGGTTTTATTGCACTATTTCTCGCCATAGATGAATGCACCAAGCACCAAGCCAAATGATCTTTCAAAACTGGTGATCAGTAATTCTATTCTTTATGAAAGAATTTGTTTCTGTAAGAAAAGGTTCATACCTTAGCTGACAAAATAAAATTTGACTACAAATAACAATTTAATGCAGAGAATCTTGACTTCCTGTAATGACCTGCCTCCTCATACCATTGACTTGATTGGAGATAGGAAGTCTTACCAAAAATGAGCTCTGTTGCCCAGTTCAAGCTCTAAGTTTTTGTCCAGGTTCAATCTAAGTCAGAATTTTACAAGAACAGCTTAAGAGTTTGTATATATTTTCAACTATAAGAATTTTTTACATTACTTACTTACTTTTGTTGAAAATGCAGAAGAATACAATGAAATTAATCATCTGAAGGATAGATTGTGAAGGAATCAGCAGGTAATGTTCAACATAATTATTTGACAGTAACACCGTTAGATCAGATGAACTCTTCAGGGAAGCAGGGAGTAATGCTGTGAGACATGATGATATGCAAAAGGTCTTCTCACTGGTACAAAACTGTTGCAAAGTCAAAATGGTAGTGGAAACTTCCTAATTTCCACTTTCTAAATTCCACTTTCTAAATATTTCTAGATTTGGTTGGTTTTTTTTGAGCAGATAAAATACAGAGCTCATGCTAGAGCATATCTCGTTGAAATAGTATGATTCCTACATAGGACTAAATAAATTTGAATACCAATAAGAATTAATTGTCTTTCAAAAGAAAAGAATATTCTGAGCAGAATAGTCAAGAGCAACCTTTCCATTTCCTGTTCTAAAGAAAGTTGATTTTACCCTAAGGCGGGAACTAAAAGGAGAATGGTATAGACTCACAGCTCCGGGAATCATACTGAGGTAGTTGTGTCACTACAGAAACAACAGATATAAGTCATTTCAGCCACAAAAACAATATTTAGATCTGAAGGAAGAATAGAGAAAAGGAACCATTTTCTACTTTACCTACAAGCGAAACAAATATTGGGGAAAAAGGAAGGAAGGGTAACTGATCTGTGGTGGATATAGCAGAAGACTTTAGCCCTTCAGAAAAAAAGACATGATTGTAAACATGCCAGTGTGGGAATAACTTTTCTGTGTGTGTGTGTGTGAACTAACATTTCTGCTATGTTCTGTAGCAGTAGAATTCCACTGAAAAACACATGAGTCTTCCTGTGTAAGATATGCCCAGAATAGCCAATTAGCTTATGAAAGAGCCACAGGTGCTGGAGCAAAACTTATGCAACAGAAAATTGCTCGAGATAGTGAGCTAGACTTCAAACTCTGGCTTGACTTTGCCACTGAACTTAAGGCTGCAGATATATCATCTTTCAGAACTGAACTTCAGAGTCCGGTACTGCTTTTAGCCTTTTTTTTTTTTTTTTTTTTCTTTTCATCTAAGACATGCACATACAGCAATGGCATTTTCTTCTCTTAGGTATTCCTGAGTTGGAGCTCTTGCTGAAGAGGTAGGAAATCCAAATACTGGACCCACAGGAGTAGTTTGAGGCCACAGATTCACTTTACCAGATCTTTAAGCATCAAAATACATAGCGTGCTTTGTCCAGGATGGCTGTAGGATGTTCTTCTGTTGAAGCTCAATGAACATATATGCAGAAGCCAAAAAGAATGAGTTAGCAGAAAAGAGGCCAACTGCAGCATGCCAAAGCAAACATTTCTTTGGAAAAGGAGAATCTTGGAGTTCGTTTTCAACTCCATCATTCCTCAAACTCTTAATTATAAGTGGAAAACAAATAAGTTGTTGCAGGGAGAATCAGGACGTCAGCCTCATTATATCATAGAATCATAGATTCAGACCAGTTTCCTTTTGGTAGTTTAGGACATACCCATGTTCCCGCAAATCTTTCAATCCAGTGCATAAACACTGATAAAACCTTGAACAAGAGGATGGAGCATGTCCTGGGCAAGCCACACTTCTCCCATGTTGTGTTGCCAAGCTGATAGACCTGGGCAGTGGCAGAAAAGTCAGCAGCTGACACAAGACAACCATCAAAACTGAGCATAAGTATTTAGTCCTCAGTAACAAGATTCTTGCTGCTCTTTTGGTTAGTCACATTCCAAAGCTGAGGAGAAGAGACTTAAAAAGGTCGTCTTCAAGTTGAAAATGTTTAAAGAATGAAAGGATCTTTGTTTTCGTCACTTGTCACAAGTTGTTCAAACACACATTAATGCAGCTGATGAAGGTTGTCATGGTTTAGGGTTTATTGTGAAATTTCTTCTCCTCTAGGTTCCTTCTCCTGTAATAAAGCCTGCTCTCTGGATGGTCAGACGCATAAGTGTGTGCAGTGTAACCATCTATATGTGGAATGTTCCTTTCAGTTTCAATCACAGACAGTGAATGGAGTTGGAGAGTGACTTGTCTCATGCTAAAACAAAGTTTAAAACTGCTTTGTTGAATTGTTCTCCAGATTGACTGACTGTAGAGCCTATATCCCTACTCACTATGATGGGATCTAAGGCCAGGTCACATGCAGATGTGTACATTGCACACACATGGAGCTGGGTAAGGTATCACAATAGTAGAATGAACATTTTCCATGCCCAAGAGACTCTCCACTTACATCTGGGGTTACATAGGACTGCCAGAGACAAGGCTAGGCAGTCATTTGGGGCAGGGTTCAGTTTCTCACTATAATTTCTCTTAGAGAATTTGTCAGTTGGCCTGTATTTATTTCAGTGCACACTATTCAAATACTATACAAAATGAATGAGTTTCTAACACCTGTCTTCAGAAGCTGCTCATGTTGGTGCCTGCTATTTTTATGTCAAGTGTAGAGAGAAAGTATAAACTTATTCACAAAAGCTGCAAGTCCAAGATCAAGCTGCATCTGAATGGGGCCAGAGGAGGGAAGGGAGAAAAGGGAGGGCAGGGCCATCTATCCCACCCAATTAGGAATACCTTGTGAATTAGGCAGACGTCAATTGCCCAGCTGCACCCATCCTCCCCCATTCTCCCCAGACATGCCCCTGGATAAAAGAGAGAGCCACAGAGGTAGTTAAAACAATTATCATCCAGTGGCGCTTGATTCTAAACTGCTCTGCTAGGAAGTGGCGAGGAGCGTTCAGATCCTCACGCGGGCAGCAATCACTTTTTCTTCCCCCTTGGGTAGAGCAGCTCCTGGCTTTTTAAGCAATTCTGTACCTCTGAACTAGTCCTTGCAGGGCTTTGGGGCAGCGTGCCACTGGCACTGCATCCCATTAGCATCACTGCGTGTCACTGGAGGCAACAGCAGGAAAGAGATGCAAAAAGAACTGAGAATGAGAGGAGACGTTAATAACTGTGTATTGCTCTGTGATGACAAAAAGAGGAGAAGGTAGTGAAAAGACTTCTGGATCAAGGGAAGAACGGAGGAACGGGAAAAAAAGAACAGGAAAATTAACTAATGCAGGGTGTAACTTGGCTTTTCAATGACCTTTGTGAGTAAAATAGTAGCTAAGTGTTAGGTATAACTGCATGTCCTATTCTCTGCTACTCTTTGATGTGAGTCAAAGCACTTAGGGCCAGATTTGTAAAAATACCTGTGACTCAAAGAAAGAGACTTGCCAGCTTGGATTTAAATATGTTCCTAAGCAAGTTAGGAGCTTGTCTCACTTTTAAGGACAGATAACGGTTCTTCATGAAAAGCACAAATGTTATGTCTAAAGACACATTAAATTTCTGGCACATGAAATGCTACTAGAACCATTCATTGGCCCTGAGTTTGACTGACACAGTCTGACTACATTTGTTCTCTTAAACTACCTTAGCTTTGAAAACAGGTAAACTGTGTCCAGATTGCCTGCATGAGGACAGACCTGAGCCTGTGTTGACTCCTGAACCACCAGCAGGTTTGTCAGGCTGACTCCTGAACCAACCATCAGCTAGGTAGGAGCTGGCCTGGGCCAAAACTATACCAGGAACAAGGATAACAATTCAACATCTTCTCTTGGTACTTCTGAAGTTTTTAAAGATATAAATATCAACCCAAATATCTGTATAGCAGATATTTATCTGTTTGGATTTTCATTTGTGCCTGATTTCTCCGTCTGCAAAATGTATTATAATCTTGGAAGTGAGACTATATTAAACGTGATAATACTATAGCAAAGAAGGACATGGATGCTGCTCACACCTCTTCATTTGCTAGCTTGACTTGGTCTGAAACTGTCCTGTTAATTTTTTACATCATCATATCTATCCCTGAGCATGCTTTAAATCTTTGTGTATATGGTTAAGTAAAGGCATTTTTGTGCCACTGAAGTTGATAGACAGACAAACTGCATTAAATTCAAATCACATTAACTTGAAGTTGCAGATATGCTCCTTAGGAAGAAGAAATGAGGGAATTTGGCCATATTAAGTGAGTCAATTTCCTTGCAAAATTCCGTTTGACATCAAGGATATCAAATCCTTGATAAAGCTGCAGCTCTAACCCTATTTCTAAATGAAGCTCAGAGTTTGCTCTGGAAATCTTAGTTGTAATTATTACTCCTTCTTTTCTTCATGGTCTATTAAAAGTCTGCTAGACATATCTGATCAAATGTCTGCATTAGACTGAATATAAAAGTTTACAAAACTCCATTGACTATAACGGAACCTAAGACATTGAACTCAAATCTAGACAACTATACCTATCCTCCTAAATCTGGTGTCTTAAATTGCAGTGTGTGATTCCCATATCAAACATCTTCTTTCACTGATTTTATCTCCAGCTGTACATTTTCCTTCAGGAAGGCATTGTTTCAGTGCTAACTGTAAAGGAAGAATTTACCTAACAAATTTCCATCTTTTCTTGCAGCACTCTGAATGTCTTTACTGCTAAGTCATTCAGCCTTCTGTCAATTTGCCATAATCATATAGCCAAAAGCTGTACGGCTGTATTCTTCAAAAATCCAGGCTCACTCTCCTCCAGTTTTAGGATCTTGTCTCCTTCTGCCAGTGAGGAAACTGAAACTTTTAGGGCACAATACATTTGATCTGGATGAGACTTTTTGAAGAGACAAACAGCACCCTTAGCCTGCTTGTTTCTCTCCTTTGATTTCAAGGGAATCCAGAAAGTCACCCCAAATACAAACAGCTCCATAACAGATGTTCAGATTTATTCCAATGAATCGGGCTTTGATATAATCGGGTTAGGACCTTGCTGTTTCATGATACATATAGTTTCTCTCTCTCTCTTTTTTTTTTTTTTCAAATCCTTTTTACTACCATTGGTCTTTACATATAAAAAGATTTTTTTTACATCAGCGAGTTCCAATTATATCCCAATTATAGGCAATTCTTAGATATTTTAAATCAAAGGGAACTATTATGATCATTAGACTAATTTCCATTATAACACAGACAGTAAATGTCATCCTCTTGGCCTGGCTTTGAAACCCATAAACAACTCTTTCAGTTTGGCCAGCATTTATGTAGTAAAGGCTGCTACCATCTCTGAACATCAGGGAGTACATGTGCCCATCCTGCTTCCTGGTAGCTCCTTCTAAATACTCCATTATTCATTCTCCAATGACTTTGAGTTCCTGGAAGTAATGGGAATATAGGCTATTGCAGTATGAATAATTTCCAGTTGGAAGATGAGAACAGTAAGTATCTTGAGGCTGCTCTTAGGGCATCTAGTCTATTCTGAGAACACTGTTGTGATGAAAGTGCCCGTCACTGGCATGGACACGGGCCTTGAACTAATTCCTGGCTGAGAAATTTGCCATTTAGGCCTATTGCATAGATCCTATCTGGATTCCTTCACATGGATGTATCTTTGTAGAGTGAAATGACCCTCACAAAAGTCTTGCAAAGCGCTGGCAGTTCTGTCTTCTCTCTCCTAACCTGAGAGGTTTCTGTGAAGGTCTTGGGTGAGAGCTAAATTCTCATGACTGGAAGTTAGAACTTTTGTTTTCAAACAGGGATTCCAGTTGAAGCAGAAAAAAAATGTATTAGTTTTTTTATTCTTTTATTTTTTTCCTCCCCATGACAAACTTTGGCCACCAGATCTAACATTTAGAACCTTTAACAATCTTAGAGCCTCGAATCAGAAGCACTGTCATAACTTCATACTAGCTAGAGCAAGCAGTCAGTTCTGGTCACAGAAAACACAAGAAGGAGCTTTGATAAAAATAGAGAACAAAAAGCTTAATTTATGCCTGTCACAGGCAACATGCAGCACTGGCCAAGTCTTGATATACAAAGACAGCATAACACCAACAATCTTGGCTAGAAGGATTTTGTGACCAGTTAAGGACTCTGTTAGCTTTGCCACTGTCTCCATCAGACTGCACATAGCCTGATAACAGGCTTAGATAAGTACACAGATATCTAATCTCCTGCACACATCACATGCACGTATGCCTAAGTAGACACAGAGGGAAACATCTCAAGAATTTTTTTCAACCGTTTTCCTTATGAATTTTTGCAATAAATAAATGCTTTCTGTGGGTACACTTGTAGCACAGCAGGGAACAGGAAAGGGCGGGGGAAGGATTATGTCCCTATTTCTTGGTAGAAACAAAAAAATGAAGTGCCTATTCAGATTTAGCTCTGTTTGGAATAAATAAAAAACAAACAAGCATCTCAATGCAGCCAAAGGCTTTGTGTAGCTGGGAGCTTTATTGATTCATATACCACCCACATAATCTGCCAAAACGCAATACAAATTTTTATTTTTTTCTAGGTCTTCTTCACAGCAAAGTCTAACCTTCCAAGCTCACTTATTTGAAGGAAAAGGATTAAATAAATCATTTAAACACTACCAAACCT
Source organism: Tinamus guttatus (assembly GCF_059628265.1). Classification (NCBI taxonomy): domain Eukaryota; kingdom Metazoa; phylum Chordata; class Aves; order Tinamiformes; family Tinamidae; genus Tinamus; species Tinamus guttatus. The sequence continues at coordinate 1,025,145 of NW_028288589.1, forward strand.
GCTCCAGAAAAGATTTTTGTTTGTGGTTCAGTGGGGTTGCATTCACTTCTCCTGTGGGAGCGGACTGAGTAGTCTGGGAGCACCATGCCCATTCCACAGAGAATGGATGACTTTTGCCTGTGATAACTGACAGTGAAATATAGGTTGTTTTAATAGGCTTTTTAGTAAGGGAAAAGTTCATATCAAGTCACTGAACTTCAGTATGTTCTCTGGAAGCCATAGCACTGAAATCCCCAAATTATGAACATTATGTGGGAAAATAAAGCTGGATCTTTTGGTCCTGTTAAAGAATTTCTGTGACTTCCATTCTGAGTGGAAATGGAAAGACTGAATATCCCTGTCACCATGCTACATGCTGCAGCATGTAACCTTACAAGCGCTCTTGCTGTTTCTGCACTTGGAAGTGAAGACTGGGCTGAAAATAGGATTAAAGCAGTGAAACTGTAGGATTTACTGGTGGCTGTCTGATGGTAACTGAGTTCAGAGTGTCCACATAAGTCATTATGTGTTTATATATTAATAAATGATATGTGCCTTGTGCAGTATTCTGCTCCCTTGTTGAAATGGTATAGAGGAGTGTGCACCTATACTATTTACAGGTTTTCAGAACAGAATCGATACATCTATACTGCTTCCTGGGAATAGTCCCTAGTCCTTGTCAGCTCAGAACAGTGTCTAAGAAGGGCCGGACTGGACTAGAAGAAAATATGCCAGAAACCACTCAAAGATGTAAGAGTATATGCAACTGAATCCTACTGCCAGAAGTCTATAGGTCAGTGGAGATTTAGTTGGAGGGATTTAACTCATACAGTTTTAGATTTCATAACCCATAGAGATATATTTTTAGGATGTAATTTATCCCATTTTGAATGAAATCACAAGTGAATCAGATCCCTGGAGTAGTCTTTTCTCTCTATAGATGGTGATATATAAAGGCAGCCTAAGGTGGCTAGATCAAACATAAACATCTACACATGGCTAGATCAAATATGATGATCTACACTGTAGGCATGTACCAGTAAACAAGAGTTAAACCCAGGTGGTCTCATGTCAGATTCAGGCTTTATTTTTCTGCTTGGAGCTTCCTTCTTGCCTTGCAGATCCTTCTGCTCTGATGGAGGGATCATGAGAAACAAGAAGTGCAAAAGCAATTCTGTTAAATGCTCAATTCTGGTTTCCTATACCCTCTCAGGAATGAAGGCCCGCAGCAGGTAACATGCAGCTCCCAAACTCTGGTCCCTTTCCAGCAGCTCTGAGACCAAGGCAAAGTAGAAAAGAAACCTAGATCACCTGAATCGCAGCCACATGTATTAAAGATCATCCATGAGACCGACTAAATTAGTTCATCAATATGATGCTGGAAGGGCAAGATTTCATACTTGCAGACCGTTGCCAGCAAAATATAAAAATGAATGAAGCATTTATAGAATTGTATATTTCTTGGATGGCAGCTTAAGAATTAGACTTAATTGAAGGGCTAAAAAGAAAACATTTTCATTATTAGGAGTGAAGGGTTTGAAAAAGAATTAAAGAAATTTTCAGCTTGGGTGTAGGGCATAATTACAAAAACATTAAAGCAAATAATTGGTAGCACTGTAATTTTTTCCTCCCCAGGTAACTACCATATGTATTACACAGTGAATCATTGACTCTGTCCCTCCTATCATTAATTACTGTGATGCATAAATAATTGGGAAATTATATGTTCCAAAATGATTTAGTAATACATTTTATGCATCTAATAAGCACAGGCTTTTAATCATCCCTAGACATGTTATGATAAATTTTACTCTCCGTCTCAACTATTTTGTTATCTCTCTCTTATATGCTGCCATCTCCTTTCATGCAAATGACACTAATATACTTCACATCACATACTTCCTAATGGATGCCTATTATTGAGCTTTATTCTGCTAGATGTTTTTGGTATTGATGTTTTGGCTTGAAAATCATTTAAGAGTGTTCTTGTACTTATAGAAATATATGAAACTATTTTTCCTAAAACCATAAAGTACTGTTTAATTTAAATGGAAATGTCTTAATCTGCTGTTTCCATCGACTTACATCAACTTGCACTTTTTTTTTCCCCCCCAACAGTGGAGGGGAAAAAGCTCTTTCTGTATATGAAAGCTCTTTCAAAGCTCTTTCTATATATGAAACTGGATATATGAAAATCTACTCTTTTTAATCAGAACCAGTGAAACATATTTTAACATACACTGGTCATCATTGTATCTGTTATTTTCTTTCTTCAAGTGCAAAATATGATATCTGACACTCCGTCATCAATTATGGCTCAACACCTTAAGGAATGACTCAACCTGGAAAAGAACAAGAACCACTGACATGTCAAGAAGGTATTTTCAAGCTCAGTCCAAGCAACTTAGCCTGTCAAAACAGCTCAAATTAAATTTGCCATTCTGCAGCTAATCATCCATGCTTACTCTTAGTACTGTTTACAGTAACATTGCTCACAGAACTCACTACATTTGCACAGAAGACAAAAATCTAGAGTTTTGACTGGCTAAACAAAGATGACAGTGAATTGGTTGGAGTGATAAAACTATCTTCTTGTAAGTCCACATCCTAGAGTTTGCAACAGTTTTATTCTGTTGGATTTCGGATAAACATTTGCATTCCAATTGATAGAAAAATAATAAAAATGATCAATATTTTGAACCCAAAGAACATACAGTAGGGTGTGCCTTTAGTGAGCCTATCACTTGTTTTGGATCTCAAAACCCTCTCTATTCATGAAAAAAAACCCACCATTTATTCATAATGGTTGGACGGTTTAAGTATGTCTCATGTTACAAAGATTTTCACATGCAATTATCATTTACAGAAGTTTGAACTTAACTTACTGTATATTTTAGGTTAATATAAGACCACGAGCAGCCACATGGAAAATATTGTCTTTATTCATTCACTGAATATAAAAATTCTTAAGACACCCTAACACCGAATGAGGTTGCAAAAGCAAAATCAGACCTTGTGCCTCTTGTAAGTATGAGATGGGGTTTAATCTGTGTATGCATATTTGGCATCCTTATTCTATGTTAAGATGGTGGTTGCCGTTTCAGGATAGTCTTGTAAGGCAGGGACAACCAGCAAGGATAGCCTTTATCTAAAATGATTGCCTGGATGGCAAAAACTGGTGGAAATTATAAATTTGGCTAAACACTCAACCTCTTTTCAGAGGAGGAGATGCTGCCCTGGAAAGCCCTGCCTTCCTTGGAGCGACAAGCTCCAAGCAGCCCCTCCATTTCTACCAAACTCTTCCTGCTACCTTCACACCAGAGGCTGAAGAAGGGGACTTAAAGGAGCTTAAGTGGCAGGGGGTGGGAGGGTGGATTCCAGGAAAGCCTTTGTGTCAAAACAGCATGTCCTGGCCTCATGGAAGCAAATCTTAGATGAAAATATGGATTGCTTCTGGGAGGAAAGGCTCAGCCATTGAAATCAGCAGGGCTAATCACTCCCAAGAGTTTCTGTGCTGGCAGAAAATGCATGCAAGGAAAGGAGTGCAAAAAAGGAGTGCAAAGAGGTCTTGTTAATTCTGTGGTGATACAGATCGTGACAGAAGGCAATGCAAGAAGTTAGGGGACTCCTTCCCAATGAAATAATTAACACTTGAAATAATCTCTGGCAGAAGCATGATATTAGAATGTTTGACTTAATCATGAGACTATTCGCCCTGCTCAACCCACCTAACTGAAAGAGCTATGGAAACATGTACCACAGATGTATGGGGATTAGAAGGTGGAAATGAAAACATGTACCAACCTGCATTGGCTCCCACACGTATAGGAGCAAGACCCAAATACACAGATTACCTTTCATGCAAATGAGATGCAGTTGGCTGCAGCAATACCTGATCTATCCCCTCTCCCCACAGGAGACGGTGCCTTTACGGCACGGGATGTCCCATAAAAGAACATTTATTGTTCAATCTGATTCTGTTCTTATCATTCATTTCAAGCTTGTGGCTTTCAATTGTGAAAGCTCCTGTCATGAGAAATGGCTAGTTGCTGGTTCCATTTTGGAGTTCCTAAACTGAGGGAACTTCTAGAGACATCTTTTTAACCAGCTCTAGCTACCAGCTTTGATTAGTTTTATATATATATTAGTGCCTGCACTATTCCCAAGCACTGAACATCTCCCTGGAATGGCTGTCAAATCTCTGAAAGGGGCATTGACTTTATAGACTGTATCTATAATTGCAAACTAAGCAGAGCAAGGGCTTGTTTTTCAACCTGGAGGCAAACTGGCACAGACTAGCCAATGTTATGCTATTAAACTCGTCTCCAAAATAGGGTGGCTGTGCCCAAACCGATTGCTGCAAATGGCTATGCTAACTCCCAACGCATGCTCAGGAGTTGTGCTGGGAGCCAAGAGCGTTGCAGGGAGCACTAACAATTTAACTGCATGGATGGCTGAGTTCAAGAACCTGTTCCCATGCTTTGGCATGGCTTAATTTATTATTATAGATGAAACTATAGTAGACTGGGATCTCAAGATGAGGGGATACCACAAGGCAACACCTTATCTGTGCAGGGATGCCAGGTCTGAAAATGCTAATATGCCTACTGGATATATACCTGAGGAGAGCAATGAGGAAGTGGAAAGAAAATCTACAATACAGGTTTTCTAGTGTCCTTAATAGTGGAAAAATACATTGGAAAAATGCTCCCAGATAGGTGGGAGAAAATATCATCAGAGACTTGAAGAGTTCAGCCTTATCAGAAAGAAAATGAAGACATAACAGCACTACATTTTCAGGAAGAAACTACCCTGAACTAACAGACTATTTAATTTGGCAGGTAAAGGCATAGCAGAAAAGCAGTGTCTGAAAGCTAGAAGCAGCAGAATTCGAATGAAGAATTAGGCACACATTTTCAACCATGAGGGCAGTGTTGAACTGGAACAGATTGCCGAGGCAAGGGATGAAGTTTCCAGCATTCAGAATCTTCAGGTCAGGTGTTTCTTTCTGAAGTATTGATCAAGACACCTGTCATCAAACTGAAAACAGAGTGAAATGTTAATACACAATGAAAATTGACTGGACAATATAACGGATCTTCATGGCTTCAGGAGTTGTGAATCCTCCCCTCTTATACCAGCGAGGTCAAGTGTTAAGTGGTCCCTCAGCATGCCAGAACCAGAGAGGATTTTGGAGGTGGAAAGAGAGTGATAATTTAGGATCACAGCCACCCAGGCTTGCTTTGCAACATCAGAATCTCACTTTCTTTCCCAAGATTGCTTACTTGTACTCTCCTTGGTAAAACAAGAGGAAGCTCTATATCTGCCAATTAAGCAGTTCCAGAAAATATTTCCAAACACTGAAACTTGATAATTGATACCATTAAGTTACTTGAAGGGGAGGAATTATGTATCAGTCTATTTGCTCTCACCCAACATATGTGCTATTAGGGAGAGCTGAGAACACATCCCAATAGGCATTTCAGACTCAGCCTCCTAGTTTGAGAAGATAAGAGAGTTTAAGACTATGGACATTGACTATCTTGTGACACTCAGCCTCAGTGCCAGAGAATCTGGCTAGGCATGCTCAGTTTACTGATGTAGACAAAATTATTGTTTCCTGAAGCCACAGTTCTCAGGAAAAGACAGAAGGTTGAAAACAAAGATATAGGGACTTTCCTTTTGTTTGATATTTTCCACAGCACCCTGAATTCTGTACCGCATTGCATTTTTTTATTCCAGAAAGGTGTCCCAATGATATTGGTATGGTTCATGGTCTTCCTGTGTTCAGGCTACTGAAGTAGGTGTATTCCACTGCTTCTACCTGGAGAAATCAACACACAACTATTGTAAGACCTTTTCCCAGGACAACATAGAATCAATACAGGAAGGGAAAAGAGTGTTCAGTTCAGGCATTTTCTGTCTTTGAACCATCCATATACATGCCTATTCATGTGAGAAGGGGAAGGTGATCCATAGCAACCGTTTCTTGAGGTAGTTCTCATCCACAGACTCTCATTTTGAGAGACTTTCTTCTTCCTTCACTCCCTTCTCCAAATCAAATCCATTATCTTTTTTTTTTTTCTTGCAGCGACAGAATCTCCTGTGTCACATTATACACTAATTTCATTGACCAGCAGCCAATATATAAACCCAGTAATATATTGCTTCAATGAGTCTGTTTGAATAACCTAAAGGAATGGATTTCAGGTCATATCATGGACTGGTATTACCCGAACAAGACAGGTCAAGATGAGATTTTTGGTGTGTCAGATGTGGTTTTAATTTAGATTGAGACATGACAAGTTGTCAGAAAAATGCCATCAAACATTAGTGTTTCTTTCCTTTAAGTACAGTATTGTGTAGTGCCATCATAAGGCTTGTATAAAACAAGAAACAACCCACCAAAAAACTTTATCTTGGGCCTTTGTGGAAAAGAAAATGCAAAACAGGCTCCTAGGCACATAGAGTAATACTGACTTACTAGCAATAGAGTACAAGAATTAAGGGTTTATTGTCCAATTTGTTTTGAGAGAGAATATGAGAAGGAATTGGTATTGCATTTATGTACTATGAGCTACACTTGCGCAAGTTTGAACTTATATCTCTTAAATTATTGCCTAATAGAAGGGTGATGAAGTCACTCATCACTCCTGCTTGTGTAAAGATTTGAAAACAGTGATTATTCTCCATTTATGAAGCCCAGAGAAAGAATTCCACATTGTATTAATTTTGTTCACTTCCCAAACAATTAACTGACTCCAAACTCACTGCTGACTTCAAATGAATACCTATTCAACCATCCCTCTCAGATGAGGTGCTGAGAAATATTTCATTAAACAACCTTCTTCTCCTTCTTTGTCTTCTTATCCATACTGATCAGGATAGCGTAAATTATTAATGTAACAAGATGACCTCTTCCGTTGGCAATCAGAGGGAACAGAGAAGAAATACTGGTATCTTGGATCACTTTCTGTAATGTTTCCAAATGCCTGTTTTTCCTCCCAGCTTAGAAAGCTGCTTCTTCAATTCATGCTCTGGAGAACCTTGGTTTTGCTGCTGGAGCTCACAAGTCTGAACCCCAAAGACTGGCAGTCACATTCAAATTAAAGATAATGAAAGAAGAAAAAACCTTTACAAAGAAGGTCTGGAAGACTTTAGGGCAGGGAACATCTCTTCCCAGTGAAGTTCAAAATGTGAAAGTGTTAGGCAGGAGAATTGAGGAAGCAAGATAAAGGAGACAAGGGACCAAAAAGGAGTGTGATGAGTTCCTGGCATTTGAGGGCTGCTGTTGGGTTTGGGAGATGTTTATCTTTTGCCTCTAGTTGCTGTATCATTCAACAGCTCTACTGAATAATTCTGTTGAACAGTTTCTGTTCACCCCCTGCATAGGGAATTTTGTGGATGCTATTGCTTGTATCGGACCCACCAGCTCAATAGAAACCATCAGCTCAGCAATCGGTCCCTTCACTGCGGTCAGGTTGGTGAACTTGGTGTCATTCTCCCAGGCTGGCAGCTTCCTTACATCACTGACCTCTTTCTTTTCCTCACATACTCCATCCCTCATTCTACCCTGTCTGTCACCTCTGGGATCGAAAAAAAAAAAGAAAAAAGGAAAAAAAAAAGGCAACTCTCCTACGTTATCAGCTCAACTACATGGTAAAACTGGGAGGTTTTCCTTAATCACCATAGGTGCAGGTTCACTGAAAAATTTATCTTTGACTACAGGCCAGGTTTGCAGTCTCCCATGTGGGAGGAATCTTCTGCTAATTTAAATTTGTCAGACTGGAGCTGTCTGGTGGCTTTTATAGCTGGGGAGGACAAAGTAATGAATTTTTATTTTGATTTTACTGTAAGAGTGCAAATATATTAAAGAACAACAAACACACACACAAAAAAGAATTCTTCACCAGTGTCTGTGAATGAGACTTTCTTTGCTGTTACAGGAGCTGGAATTGTTGAGCATTAGTTCAGAGCTAATATTTTGAGGCAGGAGGTTTTTCAAAATGAGCTATATTGCTTGCAGGTCAAATGTAATCCCCTGAGATTTTCTTTTTCTTTTCCTTTTTATTTATTTCTTTTCTCTTTTACTCCTTTCTTTACTTCTTTTATTTTTTTCTAATTTCCTCTTCCTCTTCTCTTCTCTTCTCTTCTCTTCTCTTCTCTTCTCTTCTCTTCTCTTCTCTTCTCTTCTCTTCTCTTCTCTTCTCTTCTCTTCTCTTCTCTTTTCTCTTCTCTTCTCTTCTCTCCTTGTCTCTATTTTTCCTTCTTTTTTTTTTTTCTTTTTTCCTTTTCTTTCTGAGAGGCAACACAACTCAGAAAAACTGGGATGTTGACTTCGTGACCTTTCCTGGTGTTGAATTTAGAAGGGACTCAGCAGGCTGATCTAATATAACTGCTGCTCTGGAGATCGCTGCACTGAAGAACCCATGGGTCATGCATGAGTGTATATGTGCACATATGTACAAACATTGGCTATAGTTACTACATGCCCAGCTCCATATTGATTCAGGGCCAGGGAAGAGCAGGGATTTTTTTTTAAGAGTGTTTGGAGAAAAGACGTCATCAATTAGATTAAAAGGAGGCGCAATTCAACCTACTGTGGTCTAAAATCACTGAGACTTCTCTGCTTTGCAAGAGAATGTTTGTACTTCTCCCAGTTCTTCCCAATTTGCCCAGACAAAATTCTAGTTTATATTTCAAGAATTTTCCAGAGGAAAGCCCAGTCTTCTCACAACAACAACAACAACAGCAACAACAACAGCAACAAAAGACTTTTACCTGTATTTATGTATAAATACAAACTGGCTTAAGACTATTTCTCATACGTTTTATATGGTTCAGTATTCCTCTTCCGAATATCAGAAAAGTAGAGCTAGTCAAAATATTTCAGATAAGTATTTTATTTAAGTATGTTATTTTCTTTTCAAAAAAAAAAAAGAGAGAGAGAGAAAAGCCCCAAGGTCTTTAAAAATGTCTTCAGTGTTTTGTGGAGATATCATTAATGTTTGATTAAAATTCTAGGGATGTAATGAAGAAAAAAATCTATAATGGTTAAATGAAAAAAATATGAAATATTATTTCAAACTGGAAGTTGAATTTTTCAACATTTTGCAGACTGGGAGCACTATTATTATACTTTTTGTCTGTTTTGTCTTGTTTTCAGACTTTTTGTCTGAAAAGGCACTGACTGATCAGAAGAAGCAGAAGCCACAGTAAAGATGCTCAGGCACAACCTGGAAGATGCATAATTCTAAATTTTTCAGCACTTTCATGGAAAAGTCCAGCTTAGTTAATGTATAAATGGTACTTTTTTGATTATCAAAATACTATTTATTCAAGAGGTTTTATATGCATCCAGTCCACCAAGTTGAACAAATTTAAATTAACAATATTTTTTCTGGATATTGACCTCTGTGTTAAAGTTTAACCTAATATAGCACTTAAGCACATGCTTAACTTGTAGATAAGTAGATTAAACTGCTGATTGGTCTGAGATGTTATTTTATATAGCCACTCATAAATATATGTTTTTATATATATATAAAACGGTAAAAGAAGAAAGCAAAGTCTTTAGGAAATTCTGTTTTCTGAGAATGTGTGATTACAATATTTGTCTAAATAATTGATGTGATGTTCTTTGATGTGGCAACATTTTGCTCTTGTTGCTCAAACTCTTACTGCACAGGAGTGTCTGAAGGATTTATTAGTTAACATTTGTAAAGAGCTTTGCAGATGAAAAGCTCTGTGTAAGTGTTATTATTACACTACCAGTTGAGGAAATATGTTTTCCTTTTTCCGTCATTCTCTGCTGCGATTCCTTCTTGCTTTTATTCTCAAAGAATAATCACGTTGTTTTTCTTTCTCTATTTTTCCACCCTTTTTGTTAAAGCAGAGATATGATACTGATGTATTTATTAAGATGGACTCCAACACAAATTTTTGTATAATCATCAAACATATTTGTTATTTTTTGCAAGCAGACTATGTGTTAAACTACTGTTGTGGTGTTTTGCATCACTGTGCAAATTATATTCGAAAAGGCTAACAATCTATAAAAATGCAAGTGCACACTGAATACCTTTCGCATATGAAAAGAAGTTCCAAAAGAAAAGAGATCATATTAAGAAATGTGGCATAGAGACTATTTTACCTCTAGTGTTTGTGATTAGGGTTTTAATGTCGTACTGCTTTTAAGTGTGACAATTGCATTTCTACATTCTGATGACTTTAGTCAATGATGGGGGAAGACAAAACAAACAAACAAATCAACCAGCCCTGATTATTTAATGGGAGATAAGCCAAAATTATTAATAAAGACACACAGGCAAACACTGCACTGCACTGGAAGTGCAAGTCTTTTATTATTATTATTACTATTATTATTATTTTCAAATAACAAACAAAATAGCAAAACATTTTTTTTTCTCCATCATAAAGCCTGACTTTGATCCCCAGTACAGCCATTGAGTGGAAAATTGAACCACACTATAATTGCTTTCCCTGTGACCGATAAAGTAGTGTAACAAATTTTGTGTTTGAATGATAAAATCAGCAATTGGCCCCTAGCAATTCCTTCTACCATTCCTCCAAGGACACCGGCGTCCCATCAGGCTCCAGGGCTAGAGCAAAGGCTGAAGAACTGTAAATCTACTCCAAGTTGTTGCTGCATGCTAGCTTTCTCTGTTCCTTTTTTTTTTTTTTTTCTTTCTCTCCTTATTTTTTTAATAGAAAGCTATGTGGAAAGGGCTTGTGCATTTATTTGTTTGATTTTTAAATGACTAAGGTAAGTAGTTCTAGATCATTCACACACACAAAAAATACAAATAAAATGAAAGAATTTGGTGGAAGCTTATTGTAGCTATATAAACTAAAACTACCCCAAATAAAATATATTTTACTCCAGAGTAAAATCTTGTTAGAAGGAGAAAATTGCTTTCCTCATAAGCACAGATAAGTCCCAGAGCTTGTAGATGCAGAAAACATCTAAAAAGAATTTACTCCCAGGAAGCTGAGCGCGCTGTGTTTTAAACTCATTTTGATGAGGTTTTAAGGTAAGAAACAAATCTTTATCTCATACCCACTGTAGTAGTAATTAAAGGAGATTGAAACAAATGAAAATTTTAGATGCAAACAAACAACCATAGTTAAGTCTATTTATTTTTAAGTCTTAAAAAAAAAAAAAAAGGAAAAAGAAAAGTGAAGAACTGAGTGTGAGTTGAAGTTACACCTTTAAGCTGATTATAGAGCTAGGAACCTCATCTAAGTCCCCTACTTTAAAAGTTCTTGGCCCGTGTTTATTTAGCTTACAAACACATAATTTTTTTAGTTCAAATCTCCAGAAGTATTTTTAGCTGCTGTTGAAGAAATACCACAGGTAGCATCTATGTAGTACCCAATTACTTTTGCAAATCTGGGCTTCTCGAACTAAAGAATATCACTTTTGCAAGACAAAATCATCCCTGCTTTATAATCACCTGCCCTATTAAAAACATGTGAGTAGATGTGAAAGAATAAATTATTTCTTATTTTCTCTCTGTTTTAACTATATATAAAGATATGAATTATATATATGTATGTATTTGAATGAGTGAAATATATACACACTATTATTTTATCTCTACCAGTTTATCTATTCCTAATGAAAGTGCCAGGTTGCTAGCTGCAGGTGAACTAAAGGTTTGGAGGTGAGTGCCCACCTGGTGAAAACTGTCACTGCCTGTTGTTTCCTTGGTGACAACAGCGAATTCCCAAATTCATCTATGTTTGGGTCAAACATCAGATTTTTTACTGCTCCCAACAGTTAGGATAAAATAATGATTAGGAAGTCTCCTCCAGGTTTGAGGTATTGTGTCTTTGCATGAAATAAATAAATTTGTGCAAGTAAATCACCAGTGCCATGTCCTGCCAGCTATGTCTCCTTCACTGTCATTGCACCGGTAGAGTTTACAACATGATCCTACATGTAGTTTTACTGGTGGTAGGGAGGAGAGTACATAGGAATAGGAGAAAGAAGGTGGAAACAAGCAGTTGGTTCAGGACCTCAGACTGCTTAGGTTTTTAGAACAGTGTAAATCAAGCCATACCTGCAGGCCAAAAATATGGGTTAAAATTTAAATTTTAACTCTATGGTTATGCCTGTAATAGCAAACTAAGCAGCCCCAAGCCTACACAAGGACTAAGTATTATAATTGTCCTGGTGTACTCTGGTTCAATCCACCTAGCACTGTCCTGAGCAATTCCCTACATGGTCTGGGATTTGGCATGGGCCAGAGACCATTCCCAATAGGGGATTTGGATGTAATCAGTCGGTTTTGAAGATCCAGGCAGTTTAATAGTATGGACATACCATTCATGCCATACCATGGCATGTCTCTCAGGCTTAAAAATGGACCCTGGTGCTATTTCACTTATTAATACAGAACTAGTTGTAGAACCAAGTTATGGTTGGCATCAAATCACTACTGACTGTGTGGTTATGTTGCTGGCAATGTAAGATTGTCCTGAAACAAGCACAGTTAGAATTTGCTTGTGTCAAGTTCATTTTCAGGACTTATTTTAAGACCTCCTAATAGATCTACAGCAGTGTATATAAGCTCTCTTCTAAGAGCTTAGAAGATTTAAATACAAATCTAGTCCTAAAGTAAGAATGAACATGAAAAAAATGGTGGTTACAGCTCAGTTTTCCTTGAGGTAGAAACTACGAGAATATCAACTACTTCATATCACCTTCATAGGTACACTTTAAGGTGGGTTCTCCTTCCTCCCTTAAACAAAAAGCTTCTTTTCCTGCTCCCTATGGAGTGGCTTCTGATCAACTGTAATGTTTTAAGACCTCATTTGGCCCTCTATCAAACAACATCTGTGAAGTTAAGTTAAAGCTAAAATCAAATACACAAACAACAACAGCAACTAATCTTTTGGTGAAAGCATTATTTGTAACTCAATTGTTCCCCTGATCCAGAATTAGTCATACACCATCCAAATAGCTAATTTGAGGCAGTTAAAGGGATCCTAACTTTTATGAGTATTCAGCAAAGAGATCAGAGAGTGGAATTCTTCTTCTTGTGTACAAGACATGACTTTCTTCCCATGTATAAAGCAGAATGGTTACCTGGGGCTACACACATGTGCAGGCCCTTTCTGATGCTGTGGATCGTCTGCCAAAGCACGAACGGTAGCACAGGAGTTCAGAAGTACCTCAAAATTTTCTTGAAGCATAAGGCTTTGTAGGGTGGCATTCCCTCCTTAGAGGATGGGGCTACCAAGTGTTCTTGGCTCTATGAGCCCATATGACAGCACATAGAAGCTCGCTGGGCCCACAGGTTACTGCTGCAAAGTGATGGCTCATGGGGCAAGAGGAAGTCTGGTGCCACATCATAAACAATTTAGACTTCAGGCAAACAAATATGGAGAAGCAAGTCTACCCATGCCTGATTATAAGGGAAACAGAGGGTGAAATGGACACCAATTATTTTAGATGTATTAGTTCCTTCACTTTGCTGCACATATGAAATGCTTTGCTTCACTTCTAGCAATGACTTCCCAACAGGCTATAGATGAATATTTATAATTAATTTTGTTGTGCTTCATTGCTATTTTTCAATTTCTATCTTAAATTATTGTGGCTTGTCCCTTTGCCAAATTCAAGAGCCATCACCAGTACAACAGGTTACCATGAACACTTAGAAATGGAACAGTGAAATTCAAATATGTTTATTTTTTAATTAAAAAAGGAAAAAAGATGCCCACAAAGTGTCTAAAAAATCTCCCTTAGACACTTTCAAACCTGACCTGTGCTTTCAGGTGTATAGTTGTTTCAGTTGAACTCAGTCATCTCAAAAGAATAAGAAAGAAATGACCAAATATAAATCTATGACTATAATTAATGGCAGCCATTTTCTAGCCTTGTCTAATGTTCTTGTGAAATCAGTAATAAAAATCCATGTATACTGTTATGCTGCATACCAATGAAGTTCTCTAAAACTGTTCTGCAGTTCTAAAATACAGAAGCGCCCGCTCCTCTGCAGACTTTTAAGATGTAGATATATAAAATCAGTTGAGTTCAGCCCAAATATGTATCCAAATATGGAAAAGTGGGCCAGGGAAAACTATCCCCATCATACAAAGCCCTCTCCTGAACATCAGCAAGCATCAGTTAAATATCTTGTGCCAGAATTATCTCTATCAAGCCAAGGATCTGTCACTTCATGTCAAGGTAGGACCCTCTCAGTCCTACTTCTAAGCATAGCAATGGTTTTGGTCTGCTTTCTTTGAGCAAATCAGGTGCAATTTGTGGTCTGCTCTCCTGACTACTCCCAAGGCCCGTTTCAATTCCAATCTGGTTTGGGCAGCCCTGATTTGAACTATTGTAAGTACAATTAGATGAAATCAGAAAACACTGCAGGTGTTAACTTTGCAGAGCAGACTTGTACAAAAAGCACATTGGAGGATTTTATGTATTGATTAAGTGGAGTAATATTAATATATCTTTTGCCTGCAGTCAGTTTCCCTTTCTTCAGAACGTCCCCAGATGGGAACCAAGATATTTTCCCATATTCCAGCTGAATACTAATACCATAAACTTTGGTGTAACTGCTTGACCTGTGCGTCTTCTTTCTCCCTTATTCTATTTTATGCTATTTATTTTTTTGTATCTGATTCTCAAGAGGTAGTCACTTTTTTTCCCCTTTTTTTCATTCTCCCTCTCACGTGTCTTCCCATTCCACCATTGACACAGCAACCGATGGTAGGCAGCTCTGCCTCTCTTGACCTCGTCAACATCAGAAAGCATTTTCAAATCTCAGTCATCTCTGACAGCCTTTGAGCAGAGAAATGAGACAGTCTCCCTGACACAAAGGCTACTGGCCTGGGGTAAAAAAACTCCTTTTGAAACAACAACAACAACAACAAAAAAAAACCCTCTCAACACTCCCCAGACCACACAGCTTTTCATTCATCTTGCTATGCAGCTCGTGTATACCATATTAGTTTTCAGACACCATAGTCTTTTGTTTACTGTAGGCCAACCACCATACCTCAGATACTTTGCTGTTCTGCTCTGTGGTTTCGCAAAAGAGAAAGGCAATAGTTTACATATCAAAATGGTAGTGATTGGGTCTGGGTAGGTAATTGGTCCTGATCTTGGTTTTAGACACTACTCCTGCTTATAGAGGTTGATAAAAACATAACCCGAAGAAATGTGAGAGACGCTTCTGGAATATAACATGCAGCTTCTCCATTTCCAATGGAGAAACTGAGGCACTGGAAAGGTTATGGGAACAACTTAAACCTCCACTTTCCCACTTGATATTTCTATTTTGCGTAATCAGAGAGTAGAATCATCCTGTAAAAACATTAGCACTTCAGCATCCTAGGACAATACCTACAAAAGGTTATGTTAATGTCCCACTTTTGCAGATCCCACCAACTCTGAAGGAGATCTGCTTGCCTGGATAAAAAATTCAACACTTAGTGCTCCAAAATATACCCCTATGTGTTTCATTGTTCTTGATGTTCGGCTTCATAGAGATGGAAATTATGGGCACACCATAGGGAGAGGAAGGCCAATGAATGTATTAAATTCCGTGGTTCTGGCTGAGATGGGACAGCTCAGTTGTTGTTTCCCACAGCTTTCCATCTCCTGCAGTAACATGCAACGGTTTTTCCATGCTTTTTATCAAAGCAGACACGTTTGCTGAGGTGTTACATCTTTCCACATTGAAGGGACAGATGCTCATCATGTGCAAGAATTCCTATATTTTTACCTACAGTATTTTGCCTAAGATCCATTCTGGAAAGAGCCGTTTTGCTGCCTTTCTGCTGCATTGCCTTCACTACACAAATCCACCCCAGCTTTGCATTTGAAGAGTTCACTCAGCATCTCCCAAAGCAGCTCAAAGTGGAAGGGGGGGAGTCCTGAATATCTTGCATTAACAGCACAGCCCCGTGATGCTCTTTCAGCTGCAGCGATTGTTTATGACAAGAGCACCGAGGAAAATACCGTGATCCTGATTCCTTATGTTTTCATCGTACGGGACTCAGATCTGTTCTGACTAAGACCAACAGCAGCATTTGATTCCACTCTTAATCCGGTCAGACTGCTGGGGAACAAACCCAGGGGGTTCGAGTGCAGCCAGCACGCGGCATGGCACTGTGCAGCGTGCCTTGCAGCAGGACTGGTACAACACATGCAAGTTAGCTGCAAGGCCTGAGTTTAATCTCCAGCTGTGCCTTGGTATTTCTTTCTCATTAAAGGCTCCAGGGTTATCCAAAGGTGGGTGAATGGTTGCAGATAAACGTCCAGAAAGACCCTCCCTCATAAAGAACGTTCATGTCTTTATTGAAGAAGAAGGAACCCTTGCTGAGAGAGGAAATGGAAAGTCCTATTCAAAGCGATCTGCGAAGTTTGTGTCACAGATGGGACCAAGCAGAGCTCTCTTGACAAGATTTTCGTTCTTCACTGTGGAATAATAAAAAATAATTAATAAAAAGTCCCCCATGGGTCTTTTCTTTCCTCCCTCACCTCCCATTTATCATACGGCAAGACTATCAGTTTTTATGGATCTTGTATTGCTAATGGTGAGTTTGGAGTTTGTTTTGTAGATGCGGATCAGAATGAGTTTCTGGCACTGTTTTTATGGAACATTAAGTGCCAAGATTGTTAGATAAATGCTTGTAAAATAGAAATGAAATAAATAAATACATGTATAGCTTCAGTAGCCCAATTTGCATCTTTTCAAGCTTAGATCTGATAAAGGACTAGAAACTCTGTTTTAAGTCAAGGACTGGGGAGATTTTTTCTTGACTAGTAAAAGCATCAGAAAGAAAGATGGAGACAGAATACAACAAGGCTCTGAAAGTCTGAAAAAGGTTTTGTTACATTTGGCTTTCATTAGGCATCAAAAATATATATTTTATACAAAATATGATTTCTTTAACCAAATAATACTTTAAGGCAAAGATAATATCTTTCTTTAGTTTGAAAATACACTTCTGAGCACACAAACTTATCTTTATTTTATTTATTTATTTGCTATTGACTTTCATCTTCTATAGGGAGCAAAGGGAATTCCAGTGATCAAACAGACAGCAATTACTTTTCAGGTATTTACAACTTCACATTTTCATCATTCCTTGATGAGAAGATTGTTTGTTTGCTTACTAAGACGCTAGAGTGTCTTCCTTGCACTGTCCCTAGCAAATTGAATGGGGACAATAATCCAAGCTTTCTTGATTGTGTTTTCAATTATTCTCGTATTGTTTCCTGAATTTGTACAAGAAATCAAAGGTGCATTTTAACAGAAACAGATTTTTTTACATCAAAGAGAGCTAGTAAGTGTGCTTTGGGATAACTTTCTGTAACTATGAAATCCACTTATTTCTATATTTATCCAGGTTTTTCCAAGAACGATTCCTAAAGAAAACAAATTTTACGTTTTCCTCTATCATCAGATAAGCATGGTACATTTTGTTCAACATATATAAGCAAATAGTTTCATTGGATTAAACTTAATTATGTTCTTGGAACTGTGTTAAGGTTAAGATGAAATCCAGGATACATCTGTTACAGTCCTGACAATAGCTGGTTTAAAAAAAAATCATATCCAACCCGATGGTATTCCAGAATTGCTATATTTTACCCCTTACCAAAGACGAGCCAGGCATCCTTGATCTGAAGAGGCTGAGAGAAAGATTGCTGCCTCTCTCTATCCCTCCTGGCTAGGTGGCTATTAATCAACTGGTGTGATTGGTATTTCTTTTCATTTCTTTTTCATTTTACTATCCAGACAGTTTGTTGTCTTTGCAGAAATCATCTACATGCAAAATGCACCTACCTAAACCACACATGACAGGAATTAGCATCTAACTAGGTCCATTTCCCCTATTTCCTTAATTTTTCTACTCACTGAAGTCTTTTTTTTTTTTATATAGGAGGAAAAGAAAAAAAGACAAGCACATGGTCCTTTTCTAATAGTTCAGGCAAGGAGGCCAACGCAGAACAACAATAAACAACTAAGGTATGATTTATTGATCAAACTTCATTCTCTGAGCAGTATTTAGCATCTATGCACTAATAAAAAGAAACAGGCAGCTCTGCTTCCCTCTTCAAATCCCAGAGCCTGCTGTTAATTCTTCTGAATACATTACCTGACTCAGAAGTATAAAGCTGCTCTTGGCTTTGTCCCTTTTTGAGCCCCAAGGTATGATTTCCATGGACCAGCACTGAAAAATACCTAAATATTTCTTCCTGCTGCCTTCTCTCCAGCCACTCCCAGCAGTTGAATCACAGTGTCTTGACTGTATTAGGCTCCAGGGGGTAAGCTTGTTCAGTAATAGCCCTGACCTTTTCCTAGTGTTGTCATTCCAAATGACATTTATGGCATAAACAAGCAGTGACACAAAACTGACAGGCCAAGTTGCCATCTGAGAGAAGAAACAGAAAATGGAAAGAAAGAGACTTCTAAAACCATTGCCCACATTTTTTTTTTAAATCCTCCTCCAGCTTCCAAATGCCTATCCCTTAAGCAGCAGGATTTTAACATTTGATAATCTTTTCTCACTCCTTTTTCAGAAAGCACCATAATTTTCTCCAAGATTCTACAATCAGACTGTAATCATTCTGATTACAGACAAGAAGAATTGTTGAATAACCTTGCCAAATATTATCCAGGGAAAAAATAAAAAAAAAAAAAGAGAAAAGAAAAAAAAAGCCCAGGAAGGAATTCTCTGAATTTTAGCCTCATCTATGCTGGTCTGTTTCTGATCTCTAGTAGAGAGAGATAAATCCCTGCAAGGTCTGACTCATCCTACCTTAGCATGAGAAGAATCTCTCTAGTGCCTTCCTAAGTCATTTGTGCAGGTAGTTCAGCTGGCTGGTTTAGACAAGCTATCATCTGACCTGTATCTGGCTAAAGCAAGAAGAGATGAATTCTATCCCATATCCTTCCTTTCATAACGTATTCAGACCTTGATCATAAGATTATTTGTCAACATCAGCATCCTCAGGGTAAAAGTCACTGTTAACATCTCCGTCAGGAGTAGGTTTGGGTTGATGGTGTAATACAGCATAGGGATTTACTCTGGATTCACGCAAGCAGAAATTTCATGAACTGTTTCTGCAGGAATTCTCTTTGCAAAGAGCAGATCTCCCAGAAATTAACCCATCTTGGGCTACTGCTACCATCTTGTGCAGACAGAATGTGTTTTGAGGTCATTGTGAGAAAACAGCATCTCTTCCAAGAATATTTAACCATGGAGACGATAAGTGATATTCCCTATAAAAGTAGTGAGGTGAGGAGACACATCTTTTGGCTTTTATTCTTTAGATCAAATAACAATGCTTACTGCCTGCCAGCACTGGGCTTAGCAAGGTATGTGAATGGGAGCAGGGAAGGAGAAGGGGGGCAAAGAAGGCTGTCCGGAGTCATCTGTATTTACTATTTTTAGGCTCAATGCAAAATATGATATATGTACATTACAGTAGGTGTATCTGCCAAAGAGGGTGACCATATATGTGATGTTCATCTGTCTAAAGCTTCAGCTCTGTAAAGCGACTTGCCTCATTTAAGACACGTACACATTGTGCTGGGTTGCTGTACAGGCTGACGGCAGATGGCAAGAGTCCACATACATGGGGACACCTTCCGTATCAGATGTCCAGCCTCATCATATCACATGTCTTCCCACTCGTTCCTCAGAGCAGCCACTTCTCTGCACAGACCTGGTAGGTTCCCTTCCCAAATGTGAAATGCTTCCTCATGAAATATACTCATTTATCTCCTAATCCATGTAGTATTGATGGTCTATTATTTAACAAAACTAAAGACAACTGAAATAAACTTTCTTTGAGGTAAGGAAGAAGGAAATAAGTTGTTAATTGAAAACCAGCAAAGGGACTGTAAAGCAAATACCATCTGTCTTGGAGGGCAATATCACTAAGCTCTGAGCACTATGTTGTGGACTCAGTAGCTATTTTTACCCTTGGGCCATAGTTCAATACTAATGAAGGATGAGACCCACCAACAGAGCAGAATCCATCCTGAATGTTCCGAGTTAACTTCAGTTAGAAGCAGCACATGCCTGTCAGAGATGAAAAGTGCTGCAGGTCTCTGCTGTAGACACAGTATAAAAACCCACCTCTGCTGATGTCAGCAAAGTTTCCTTCACTGACTTCAACAAGGCATTAAACACACATTTATCCAGAGATATGTTTATGTGTGCATACATACATATACATACATACACACGCACTTACATATATACACATATAGCTGCATACACACATGCATAAATATTTTCATGGAAATGTGTTTTTCCTATCATAGTTACAAGCATAACTCAAAAACCTCAAAAGGTTTTGGTCTTGTTCACTTACTGCACTCTCTTTAGAATTATATGCTATCATATAACGCTGAGAAAATGTTTCAACCCACAGATTATAAGTGCGTGTGTAGGAGTGTGCACATGCAGACTGCACACATGCATAACAGAAGCAGAAATTAGGTGGCCCATAGAGATTTGCATGGAAAAAAATAAAAGAGAGAGAAAGGTCTCCCAGATTAGTCAGAATACAGCCCATGCCATATTTCTCCATGGGCATTTTAACTTATGGACCATGGCTTATACAGGTAGTCCACTGCATATACACCAAGGTGCCTTCAGTCTCATGTGGCTGCTGAATGTCTGAAGTACTGCTGAATTCATGGGGCCACATCCCAGAGGAAAGAAATGAGCCAACAGGGCCTGAAATACCATCATTTGGTAGTCCTGGTGTCCAGGCCAATTCATGAATAGACAAGCATTAATTTGGGGAACTTCAGTCTCTGCCTCTGAATCCTAACAGGCCTCCACTGGCCCTGTGAGATAAGTGGTGTATGGATGCAGATGTTAGCTGCATAAATCCTTTTGTGTGGGATTCAGGAAAAAAAAAAAAGACCAGGTTCTTCTCGAAATTCAGTTATACGGTAAATCTATAATAACAGATGCAATGATATCAGCATATCTCAGCATATCTGTTTTTATCCATGGGTCTACAAATAGTAATTCTCATTTTTTTTTTTTTTTTTTTTTAAACAGAGCAAAAAATGGTATGAACATGGAGATGGGAAACAGATTTATGACCAGATGATTTACTCACCTCATTTGCTACCAGTGTTTGACTTCACTTACATTTCAGTTTGGAAAATTCTTGGGAGAGAAGACTTAGACTTTTCTGCTAGGTCTTATTTGGAGTCCTCAGAAATTTGAGAGATGAGAAATACTCACAACCAAATGTAGCCACTTATGCATTTAGGAGTATATTTCTAAATAGTCATTTACTAAACACAATGGCAATAACTTTCAAAAATGTCATAAGGCCATAGTCATATACTATAGTATCATAGTACTTGGTCTTATTTCAGGCAGCTCAAAATTGCTACATCTGCAATATGCTCAAACCTTTTTAAGCTGACCTGCTTAGTGAATAGATCTGTTCTCTGAAACTATTGAGTATATGTAGTTGCACATAAGATATTTATCTACACATGTAAGTGATCAAAATCTATGTTGTCTTTCATATACATATATATGCAGACATAAATGCATATACACACAAAAAAGTATATATATACGCAAGAGAAGATGCTTGTCTTAAGATACATAGATTTATATGTAGCACATCAATTCGCAACTACAGAACTTACAAACATTTATATATATATAAAAATATACTAAAACTTTTCACGCATAAAAAAAACATGTTGAGGTTTTAACATGTGAAATGTTTGCTCGTTTACCGAGTGGTTAAAAAAATGATTTAGGTAGCAATAAAAACAGGGGAAAGGAAACTTATTTGCTCATCATAGCCCAGCTGAAGAAAAGAAGAGCAGGTGCTGGTTTAAAATAGATTGCATTTGTCTGTGTTTGTGTGTGTGTAAGTGTGCACACGCACGTGTGTGTGTATTTGTGTATATATTCCTGAAATGAAAAGCAAAAAAAAAATGCAAATACCAAACTGCCACCCTGTTTAGCGTTTCAAGGAGAAAGAAAAAAAAAATCCAGGAAAAAAAAAATAAAACATCAGCAGGCAATTAGACTAATCTTCAGCAAGCCAGGCTTGTGGGATCATTGTTTGGTATTTGCTAGGGCCCAAGCTGTGTGCCCTGAAGGCCCGACCTTCTAATCATTATCTGTCTGTTTTATTACCCAGCCAAACTGGGCCCAGTTTTAAATAAAATATGCAAAGGTTTCTTAAATTATCACCTGGGGCAAGGCGGATCGCCTTTCTTGCTGTACATGTTGTTAATCTGTGAAATGCAAATTCCCTTCATCTTATAGTTGGGCTTTATTAACTTTTTTGAATTTAAAATTTCTCGAACAATGAGTTCTGTCAGCTTCTGAAATTATATTTTCGCTCTCTCTCTCTCTTTCTCTCTCTCTCTCCCCCTTTTTTTTTTCCTTTTCCCCCCTCCACACGGAAGCGAGCTTAAAGCATAAAATCACCAGGGGAAATAAGAAGGGTTTCATCTCGCTTTCAGAATTTAATTGGCTCCTTAGCAATTATTAGTTTTTGCTGTTAAAGTCTTTTTTTATTACTATAAGTATTTTCTTAAAGAAACCGCATTACCTTTCTCGGGTGAGGACCTAAATGTCACACAAAAAAGATGAAGGGAGGATAGCAGCCTAAAAGCAGAGGCACAGACTTCAGAAAAGATCCAAGTAGCTTAATGCTATTGATCTTGCTACAGTTAGAAGTTGGGCGATTTAACCTTTGCATGATTCAGTAGTCATCCATTGGCACTATGATTTTCTTCTGAATATGAAACAAATGAAGATACTAACAGCACTTAAAATGTTAGCAACAGGAATGACAATAATTCTTATTTTGTTTCATGGGCCAAGGAAAAAAAAATCGTTGGAATCCAGAGTGATTAAGAAGTCCTTGGGCAGAAAGACTGACAGTCCAGCTCCTTTCCCCTTCCACTTATCTTCTGCTGGATAATGAGGCTGACGTTTAAACACTGTGTTCTGCTTGGTAGAGAAAGGATTTCACAGCCAGGACTGTCACCAACAGCTCACCTAGACAGCACCTGCGTGCCATGGTCAAAGGGAGCAACTGCAAATTTAACTCTGTTTCCTGGTTGATTTGATGTTAGTTCAACTCAGGTTATGCTTAAATGACGAAATCAATGAGGCAAGGACCCTTTTCTGTCCCTGCGATGAAGAGGTGTACCGCAAATTGCATTCACGAAGCCACATTCCTTTTCCTCCTGAAGCAGGGTGGGTGCTTGCAGCTTGGCTATTGGAAAATCCCAGGAGCTGCTTCCAAACCGTTCCCAGGGATTGTCTGAAATGGTGCTAGCCGGGCACCATCCAAAACTGTGCCAGGAAGAGAAGAATTAAGCAATAAGGATTATCACATGGTGCTGCTCAAGCTTGTTTTATTTACTACTGCAGGCATGGTACCAGGGAGTGCTCTCCAGCCCAGAAGCAACAAAAACGGAAGGAAGAATTTTCAGGTTCTCCAGATCCCCTTCTCCCCCGGCTTTTTTTTTTTTTTTTCTCCACTATTTGGTGGCTGAGTAGGTGGCTAGAAGAGCTAATGAATGAGTGGAATGAGTGGAGAGGAAATCCAAAAAACTCAGTAGCCGCAAGTCTTCTCATCGGATAATACCACCGCTAATTTTTGCAATACCTGTAATGCAATGAATGAAGCCTGGCATTCGGGTGGCAGAATTTCTCCACCTGGTCTGAGTCAGAAATCACAGCTGCCAGCGTTCCATTTCAAGATCCTAAAGCAGCACTCAGCATTTAACATCAACATGGTTAACTGCAGTAAAAATGAAGCAAATTTAAAAACCCTAATAATGTCATTGGTATCTGGGAGCTGTTGGTAGATTTTTTTCCCTTGGAATAGATCAGATCTAGTGAAATTTCATAGGGTCATAATCTCATTTTCGTTGCACCAGTATAAATCTTGATGAACACCATGGAAATCAATGGAGATAATCCTGATTTAGGCCAATTGCTGAAAGCAGAAGGTGGCCCCATCTGTAGATACTAAAAGTAGCTTTGATTTTTTCCTCATGGCCAATGATGTCCAGCATCCCCTAGGGATTCTTAATCACAATGGCAGTGTGTTACCTTACAACTAATCAGTTCCCTATGAATCCTGGAAACATGTTAATTTGACTTATCTTTCAAGCACCATGAGACCAGAATAATGCTTTATGTTTGTGCAAAAGAAGTGAACATGTACAACAGTAAGGAACAGACTCTCAGTGAGTAAAGTGAAGGAACTGAAATGTGCAAATACAAATTGACAAGAAGAATAACGACACCTTTGTATACGGGTTATTGATTACACCTGGAGCTCTATGAAAATTGCAAAATCAGCTTTTACTATCATTCATTCAAGTTCCAAACAACTATCGAGTTAAAAAAAAAAAAAAGTTCAATAAATGATTTCACAAAGAGAACTTTTGGGGGAACGATGGGTTTCATACTGCAAGTCTCAGTTCACGGATAGACAAGAGTATTCATAATTTGCTAACTTATTTGTTTACCTTGCTACATGCTGATTTATAACTTTGACACTGAGATTGAGACGCAGACACTGAAAGGAAGGGGAAGAATAGTTTGGCTGTTTTACTGTAATCAGTAGAGAGGAGGAAATCTTTCTGGAGAACTCTAGAAGTCCACAAATATTTCTAAAGTCAAAATGAGCATGGATACTTAAGAACTATTTACAAATGGATCTTGCTGTCTCTGCACACCACTGAACACCTTTCACGCTTTTTTTCCTGGATTTTTAGGTCACAATTTCTGACATGATAAGGTGATCTGGGTAGTCATCTCACCCAGTATCAGCCTCCTAAAGGTCAGATATCTCATCTAAGCTCCTCTTAGGCTCCCCCTTTCCACAAAAATACCTATAAAGACTCACTTCTCCCACATTGAAAGCAATGAGATATTTTCTGAGATATTTCAAGCCGATAATTTTAAGACAGACAAGATAATACCCTTTTGGATGGTAATGGTCAGGTAAGGTTGCTTCCATTTATACATTTAGCACTCCAAAGTACTAGTCCCTCCAGAAAAGCCAATTCAAATTGTAACAAGAATATATAAGGCTGAACCATCAGTTGATGCAAACTGGAATGACTGTTTAAACTGAAGGAGCTAAGTTGATTTGCACCACCTAAGGTTTAGGCTCTTATGATATAATTTTGTTTGATTCTTCTATTCTATGGTTCATAGGAAAAATCAAGCAATGTCAGAAAGATTAACTGTAAATGCTCTTGTGTTTGATCATCTTTATGCTTCGATTATGATTACAGACTCAAGCTTGACAATACTCTCTCTATAATTTCTTTATTGGCATGCAAAGTTTGCACAGTAAATATTTCTTCTCATCGCATTTTTTCCCTCTCCAACAATCTCTCAAAGCAACCATTCTGAACTAAATAGCAATTGAACTGGACTGTTATTATTCTGTACATACTAATTCTGCTCCCAGCTATTTTTTTTTAAAGCATGAAATTCACAGATTACAAAGCCTACTGAATCATGTGAACCCATCTTTGAAATGAGTCTGAACCACCGATTTCAAAGTCCAAACTGACTTGAAACTGCACTTCCTCATCAAAGATAAATATTTAAGGCTAACATTCTTGTTTGATCCAAGAGATAAGTCCTCAGTCTTAGTCTTGTAGAATGAAATCTTAATTTCATTCAAGTCCAGTAGCAAAATTCCTCTTGTTAATGAGGACAGGACTTCAGCAACAGATTTTGGCTCCCTGAAGTTTGGGCATGGAGGGAGATCTGAAATCACTACTCTGATTTTGAGTCCACCTTTAATGAAAGGGATGAATAAATTGATTTCCTAGAAAAACACTCTTCAAAGTAGGACTTTCACAATCTGCAATGCCAATTTATATGTCTGAACTTTGAGGTTACTGGAAAGATTCCTTTTGAACGGAATAGCCCTTGGTTTAGATCCTGTGATCATAAATTTACAGTTCACACAAGAAAATTAATCACAAGTAACACTTGCCATTACATAATTCAGAGTACAATTATGCAGCTTTTACTGCATTAAAAAAAAAATACCAATATAGACATTTTCTTAAGCTTCCAACTCTTTTGAAATCAGTGAATTAACATGAGTTTTTCATTTTTCTCATGCAGGATATAGCCTACAGAACCAAATTTGGTGTTCACAGCAGTATTGAAATTTTAGTTCCTTCATCAAAAAAGAGAGATTTTTTTCCTGAAGCTTTCTGGAAATTTCAATGCGATAACAGACTGATGCTGTTCAATGTAACATGTTAGCTCACATTGGCAACTACAGCAGGCAAACATGAAGCAGATTAACTGCAACAATAAATTCAGAAAGATACTAATCAGGTTTATCGCATACCTTGAAAGAGGAAAGGACCAAAAAATCAAGGAAAAACCACAGTAGCTTTAAGAGGTAGAGAGACTTAGAGGTTTTTTTTTTTTTTTTTTTTTTAATATACATATATATATATATAGCAGTTGCTGTTGATATTATTGGTGTCATTGTTATCATCATAACTCTTCTTACTTTATCCATATATTACTGTAGTTTAATAAACCTGTTAGGGATTAGATCATGAAAGGGAATCCACGTATTTCATGTGTCCTTTGTATATACAAAGACATGTATTACCCATTCCTTCCTTGTGACTCTTTTGTCGAATATCGGTGTCATAAAGATATTTTCCCACATATAAGCAGCAACGCTTCTATATGCTTTCTCATCAACAATGTATAAAACACATGTATTTTTAGTTAAAAACACATTTTGACTTATGTTATTTTAACTTTCTCCAAAGTTTCAAAAACGGATGGATTTTTTTCCTGCACTTACTAGAAACAGAATATTTTATTTTTGTAACACCATCTAAAGTGTCATGTGAAATCTCTGAGAAACGGGAACAAGAGTGTGTTTGGGTAAATTACTAAAGTCACTCGAAGGTAATGGCAATGATAAAATATTATCAGATTTTCAGTTCAGTTTTAGAAAGCTTCCATCTACGAGATAATTTTTCTAAAAAATGAAATCATATACAAGACTTTCATGTTGATCAGACTTAATCACTTTTGCTAATGCTAACATTTTATTCAGTAAAATTTCTGAATAATTTGAGACAAAAGGAGGAAAAATAGAAGATTCAGATACTGAACTAACTACAAAAGGTAGGGTATACAAATGTAAAATAACCTGTCAGTTTATAACAATTATATATTCTTTATATTCATCTAAATGTTGCAAAATGATATTTAATAGGTCCATGTAAGCCACTGAAGTGTTCTGGTTCCAGTCCTGTTCAAAGTCCTGTGTATTCCATGGACTCCTTCCTGTCATTTCTCTCTTTAAATATCAGTCTTTACATCACTCGGATCAATTTCTGAAGCACAAGGGATGCTTCCAAGCGCAAGACATTCAAATTAGTTTTATGCATTCATGCAACATATTGCAATGAAATTGGAAAACTAGTTGGACAAAACAAGGAAAACTGCACTAGTAACTTCAAACCATGAACGCTTACATTGACTCTCCAGTAAGATCTAGAAGAAAATGGTACACAAAGGAAAATGAAGTACTGGTATATGTGTGTTCCTTCCTTTCTTTTTTGATAGCTCTGAACCGGATCATATAAAACACAAAAAAACAGAGTCACCATGCCTCAAATTCATCATCAAAAAGCTATATGTTTATTGCAGGCTAACTGCCTACTTTTATTCTGTATGCAATAAAAAGAAGTAGGTACATTGATGAGGCAAACCATCCCATTCTAGTAGTTGTTTTCTGTTATTTTTCCCATTGCACACTGATGTGGGATATGTGATGTCTTTGATAATTATTACTAGTAAGAATTCTTCTTTTATTTTGTCTTGGGGACATAGAGTTCCTGCAGACACTGAAACAGCAGTTAAGATCAGGAAAAGATATTAGACTATGCTAGACTGGATAGGGTCATAGGTCATCCTCTGGTAAGTTAGCTATAAAACATCATCTTCTAAATCAAAGAAATCTCCAGTGCATAAAATGAAGCTGCACAAGGTAATGGTGGGGGTTGAAGCTAAATGTTTGAGTCCCAAGTGAAATTGCTTGTTTGGTTACTTAGCTGAATCATGGAGTTAATTAAAGATGTTAATGGTTGCAGGGGTTGCCTTCAAGAGAGGTCATCATATGATTTTAAAGGCCTTTGTAGCAGCAAGGTGAGACCAGGGTGCCTCAACTCCTGCGTGCTGGTGAGCTGTCCCAGTTCTGTCGACCATGTCAAAACCCAGGAAAAGGAGAGCAAACACCTGCATAGTCTAAAATAGAGACTCACTGAAACAAGGGGAAAAACTGAATCCCCCAAAATTTGGGACTCGGGTAAGATGGTGCTATGTAGAAGTTTAAGTATGATAGATATGTACAAGCTTTGATTGGTTTCAGGGTTTTGTTTACATGTTTATTTTGGTTCTGTGCAATGATTTTCTTCTAAAATAATAGTTTTGATTTAAGAAAGTTATTTTTGATAAAAATTGGTGAGGCAATTTTTCCTTTTGTCTGAGATAGATGGGATGAATCTCCTTTCACAGAATCACAGAATCACAGAATGCTTAAGGTTGGAAGGGACCTCTAGAGGTCATCTAGTCCAACCCCCTGCACACGCCAGAGTCACCTAGAGCACGTGGCACAGGACTGCATCCAAGCGGGTTTGGAAGATCTCCAGAGAAGGAGACTCCACAACCTCTCTGGGCAGCCTGTTCCAGTGCTCTGTCACCCTCACTGTTAAAAAAAAATTCCTTAAGTTTCTGTGGAACTTTTGGTGCTTCAGTTTGTGGCCATTTCCTCTAGTTCTGTCAGTGGCCACCAGTGAAAAGAGACCAGCACCTTCCTCTTCGCTCCCTCCCTTGAGGTACTTATACACACCATGACAAAGACTATCTAGAAATGCAGTAATAAAAGCTAGGTAACAATCTCAATTTTGGTAAAAACTTGGAAAGGCCCAAGGAGTATTCATGTATATGTTCATTTGGCATTCTTCATAGTCTGCAGGCAAATAAGTCTGTTATTTCTTCTAGAACAGAGTCTTTCAAGAGAAACGGAAAATTCCTCAAACTAAGGTCAGAAATATCCTTCTATTTCTCAGGACCTCCAGCTGTAGAAAGCACTTAGATGCGTACATGACTTTTAGGTTACTAAAATAGTATGAGATGAATGCCACTTCAGAAGCTAGGAAGATGTGTTAGACATACTGTTGACTTTCCTACATCACTATTAACAGATGTGAATGCCTGTGGACTTCTCTGCACAGAGAATGTTTTGCATCGTATGTCAAGTGGGAATTACTGCTTGAATACTGGGAGGAGGAAGGCTATGGGTGACACAGGTCTGAACGGACAGGTATGCATGGGCAGCCTTTTGTGGATGAATGCTACATCTTTCTTGTGATAAATAACGATTTTTTATCAGTTTTTCCTTATAACCCTCTGTCTCTCTGCTGATGTCCATCCATGTTTTTCTTTATTCTGCCATAGACAAAGACAGACTCCTGTTCATCTGTGTTGTATTTGTAGAGCTTCCATCTCTGTAGGAGCATAGTCCATTTACCTAAAATCCCATTTGACATCATATCAAAAAAAAGGCAGCAGGTCCATGTACAGCTGAGTAAGTGAAACCTGTTTTCCTAGGGGATCTCTAGATCTCAGCTGAATTTTCTGCTATCTGTGAGGACAAAAAGACTTATCTGAAGCATTACAACCTTTGGGTCTTTATAGGTCATAAGGCATCTAACCAAATAAATGTATTTGCCATGTAGACATTGGATAAGAGGACTCTCACCCGCAAGGTCTGCAACCCAAGATAGGATGCATGTGATTTAGTGTAGATATCTCTAGCACAGATGTCTCCATTTCTCTTAGCTCCAAGTATTATCCGTGAAGATGTCCATATTTCTAGATCTTACTGGATCATGCTCGATTCTGAAATAAATAACTGCAGTCAGATAAATCACAGTCAAATGTGTCTATTTCTTATAAATGATTACAAAGAGGGTCTAGGTGAGACTAGACACAGAAGTCTGCACTTGATCAGACAAATGATACCTTTCTTTCAATAGAGAACTAGATCAGACAAATGCTACCTTTCTTCCAACAGAGAAGTTTTACTCATTTAAAGCCTAAAGTTTTGGAAACATTTATTCCAATGAATAACAAGGGTTGAACTCCTAACGAGATCTGATAAGGGAATTGAAAACTGCATAGTTTTCAATTATTAATTAATGTTATAGAAAAAGTTTTCTCCCCTAATAAAGGTGTAATCTCAATAGTCTTTTATAAACAGATACATAACTCAGCAGCCAGACTCTTCAACAATAACTAAACTAAGGAATTCTGTCGTTGATTTATATTTGTATTTCTGAATGATTTTAACATAGCTGAAATCTGTTACTTTTTTTTTCTTCTGAATTTTTGGATTAAGTCTATTCAGAACATATTAATAATCTTTCATGCTGTTGCTGTACATTCTAGCATTCTAGTTTGAGGTAACAGGTTTCAAGCTGAGAAGGTTATTATCATTTCTGAATGAAATTTAATTGTTCTGAGCCAGGAGTTATGACAATGTATTTGTTTGGCTTCAGTTGATTTCAGCTTGCTTTGTGCAGAATGTGGGGTTCAAAGCCTGAACAAACCTAGGACATAATCTTGACATAAAATTCCATCAAAACTATAGTCCCACCAGGTTTCATGTCAAGTCTATCAACATTCAGCAGTTTTGGATAGTCTCCAATATTATCAGATTTTTGCAAAGATTTGTTTACAAGATAGGTCCAGAAAGATTTAAAAACAAAGGGAAAAAAAGCCTCACTCTTTTGAACCTGCCTTAGAAGTGATGGTGAATCTGAAATTTTTGGAGAAAGAGAGGTGACTGCACTAAGCCTATAAACCATAATTACACTCAGAAACTTGCAGATGGAACTGTAGGTCTTGATTTGAGGAGGAGCATGTTATCATGAGGAGGCGATGTGAAAACCTATCCTTGCCTTTTCAGAACAAACGTACATGATCAGGTTGACACTTAGTAATATTAACTTGAATTCCAGCAACACCTAGAACCCCACATGAGAACAGTAATGCACAACAATCTGTAGCTTTCTTCATTTGTTTTCACAATATTGAGTAAAAGAAGAGAAAAATAAGTAGGAAAATAAAACTAAAATTCCACAGATAGAGCAAGTTATCTGATTTTTTCAAAGACAATAAGCTTCCTCCTTTCAATCCTCCCTGGTCTACCCATATTATTATTACTATCGCTAAAGATAATAAAAATAAAGGTAAAATAAGGCCCTAGAGCACACGGAATACCGGTAATATAGTCTGTGATTCATAAAATAGCCAATAATTATGTTCAACAAGCTTTTGTGGCTAATGCTCCTATGATGTGAGCTTCTATAAAATACATTGTACCAGTTCATAGGAGAAGCGTAAATTGGCCAAAGTTTATTCTACGTCTTAGCCCTACTTCTGCCATCTTTTTCAGGTGTGTAGAAGTGCAGTGGGGTCTAAACTGATGCACCTCACAGGCAGATGTGAAGTACTGTAGCTTATGCTCACAGCCTGCTCTTGGATCTGTGTGAAAGCAACACCTGACAAAATGAATCATCTTTTGCACTGGACTAAATCATGTGCACTTGGTAGAGTAACATCAGTGCTCCATCGGGAGTTTTGCTCAGAATCCAAGACTAAGATGAAATCATGACTCTTCTGGAGTTGATCCAGAGCGATAGTGATCCAAACAGAATTAAAATATGAGACTTAAGTGAAGAAATGCCTAGCTACTGGTAACTATCAGTTAGCACAAAAATTCCCTTACAAAGATAAAATATTTATGAGTAGAAGCTGAAATCAAAGCTGATTATGACAATATTTATTGCTATATTTATGCTATTCTATATATTCCTGAATGCATGTTAAATAGAAATGTGTGTGTAGGTGTGTGCATGTTTGTGAGTGTAGAAGGAAAAACTTTAAAAATGTCCAAGGTAATTTTATTTCTAAAAAATAGTAAAAAAAAAAAAAAAATCACTAGCATTCTAAGTTCCAGCCTGAAGCACATTTTTACAGCTGAAAATAGGGACTCATAATGAAAATGCTGACACAACCTTAACTATAGAGGTGGTAGCAGGCAATGCTATAATAAATAATGTGGGAAATATTTTACACTTCAAGGCAATTACATGTTCAGCCATCTTTAGGATTTCTGGGCCATGAAGGGTAGGGATTAGGTGTACTTGACAAGTGTAAAAGACCCATGACTCATGACTGCTAGAAGGCACAAATGAATTACAAAAGCTGAGAGAAAGCTTTGTAATCACATAGCATAGGTAAAATATTTTTTTATTTGGGGTAGATAAGGATCAGGTAAATGGAAGGATACACGCTCCAGATTCCATTTAGTTTGCTTCTTGAAGAAATGGTGAAAGTTGAGTTGAATCTATTGTCCTAACTTGCCTACCATCCATTTGTACATCTCTCCATGCCATACAAATATGACTTTAATTTTGTTTGAAATGAAAATTCTTACCTGTACAACAGGACTACTTGGGACCAACTTGGCCATTAAGTTGTGGAAACCTATGCAGGAGGATTAAGTTTACAAAGACCCCAAAGGGCATTTTCCTCAATCTTCACCCCCCATAAACAAGAAGTGAGGCAATGCTAATAACAAACTCTTTGTTCAGGTGCTGACTGAAAGCCTCAGACTTGGATTATGAAGCCTCTGTCCCCTCTTTCTGCTCAGTTATGTGTAATTTTCAATTGGTGGGGAGAAATGTCCACCATAAGGAGATAATTCCTATGACCCTTATATTTTATTTTCATATGAGACGAAGGACCTTCTGGAAGTTTCTGTTCCACTCTGTTTATTAGGAAAAAAAAATGGCAATCATAAACTTTAAAATTGCAGATGCCTGAATTACGATGGGTAAACCACTCTCCTAAGATTTTGGTTTGTTTATGCTAGTTAGTCTAGTCTAGTTAATCAATAGTAATTGGGTGCTATGGTCATTTTCATAACATCTATCAAACAAGCTAAGGCTGTTGGTAATCTGTGTAAGGAGGCCAGAGAAGGAGGAACTTCCCAGCCCTGTCATCCAACAGGTCCTCTCAGAACATCCTTCTGCAGACACAGGAATGATCGAGACATCATGGTCAATTCCTGTGCCTGCCCTGATTCAACACGTCTCCCATGTTTTAAGCTGTTCGTTATTATGTTTTCCAAGAATCTGTGCTGGTGTGTGGGGCATATATTTTCAGAAATGTTTATCTGACATCTGCTTTTCAAAAAGCAGACAAAATTCTCATCCTGAGAACCTCCCCACCCAAACATTTTATCTTAGATGGTTAATAAATATTTGAAACATCCCTGGATCTTTGGCCAAGTGTTCCTAAGACTGTGCATGACTTCATCTGGAACTTAATTTCCAACGTATTCCATGTCTATATGGTCTTTGTTATGATATTTGGCAGAATATTAACCTTTTAAATCTATTTCCACCATCTTATTTCTTTCATCAGTCTTGGCTAAAATAAATGAAGTAGATAATGAGGAACAAGCAAAAAAACAAGCAAAGAGACTTCTTTATTCATAAATTAACCTTGATTGCCTTCTTCAAAAAAAAAAAAAAAAAAAAAAGGAGAAAGAAAAAACTCATTAAAAATATTTCAAAGTCTGTTGTTTGGAAAACTCCTGCAGGATAATGAAGGAGGACTGGAGGGTTAAATATAGTACAATGGAGATGAAAACTTGGTCCCTTATAGAAAAAAAGCATTGTGCTTTATGTGAACATGATGTATCCAGAATTTCAGTCAAGTTTTTAATTCTAATTTCCATGATATTTTGAGTACCCTAGCCCCATTCAAATTATTCTTGCCTCATTTTTGTCAGCTGCAGCTTATTTAAAACTTCTTCTTTCTAGCATTACAACACCTACCATGCAAAATGATGAATATTCATCTTCCATTTTAGAAGTCTGCATGGCTACAGAGATAGGTACATACTTTTCACTATATATGAGGGCTAGGTAATAGCATGATAGCTTAAGACACTTAAAATAATGTGACACCAATTTATTACTATTAGAAAAAAGCCTTTGGAAAAGACCCTAAGCATTATGTTAGCATTGATATGTCAATCCTTTATTTGAAGGATGGCAAGTCTGAATCCCAGCACAGCCTTAATTAACAGAAAATAATTAGCATCATTTTCCCAGCTGTGAATTTGAGATTTTTTTTTCCTACAGAATCCATTGATTGATAATTAAGGAGGAGTTAGTTGTAATAAAACTCCCAGTATTGCAATTCCTAATTGGCCTTTAAGGACATTTTACAGTTACAGTTACTTTGTTCCAGGCGTTTTCTAGCTTTTTTTTTTTTTTTTTTTTTTTTTTTTTAATACCAGCTTTAATAAGGAATCTTTTCTGAGTGAGGTAAAAAGGATGCAGCTGAAAAGAAAAAAGCCATGGTAATGTCACATCTGTGAATTAAAAACTTAACATAGAATACAGTCCACTTGATTTGTTTGGGTAATAATTGGTGCTAAGTGAATGTAAAAAGCTTTGAAGTTTGGTTTGAATAACCCAAGATTTATCCAGGCACTTGAGTCTCGAGATTAAACTGCATTATCACAGAGATTTGTGTAAATGCTTAACTTGATGCACAGTAAATGCTCCTGTTGGTTTCAGTGGAATGGAGCATCATGTGTATAGTTAAGCAGATATACGTATATCCTTGAAGGAATGCTGCCCTAGGCTGGAAATCTTATAGGAGCAGATTCAGTTCAGGGCATGTCTGCTTGTTTCACATTTCCAGCCAGCCTTCAGCTACTGCTAGTACAGTGTCCCCTAAGGCATGAAATCTCTGTTTTTTTTTTTTTTTTTTTTAACCAATCTTACAAGTAAAATTGATCTAAAAGTATGCATGTAATGATTTTCTGATATTAGCTCATTGACATAATTTTGTCTTTTTTTCCTGAAGCTATCTTAAAATTTCAATTTTTAGTTGAAAAAATAAGATTTGGCCTATTTGTGTTTTCTCCATTTCTTTCCTTTCCCTTGTTTATTTTCCTGCCTGAAAAGTAAGCTGGAAGAACTGACCCCCGCCCCCACAAAAAAATGCATGTGTGGTGGGGGGAGAGAGAAAAAAAAAATCTTAATGTTTCTAAGTACAAAGCAGACAGTGTTTTATGCAAATTCTCTTTTCACAAAGATGATTTTCTAACAAAAAAAGAGCATGAATAAAAATGACAAAGATCTTTATGTATTAGCAAATCAGTAAGTTCAATGGA
Organism: Tinamus guttatus; assembly: GCF_059628265.1. Taxonomy (NCBI): domain Eukaryota; kingdom Metazoa; phylum Chordata; class Aves; order Tinamiformes; family Tinamidae; genus Tinamus; species Tinamus guttatus. Next base: position 1,060,474 of record NW_028288589.1, read on the forward strand.
ATATAATAATGTAAGAATAATACTATTTGATGGAAAAGAAACTTTCATATGTAAATTGGTGATAAAACCTGCTTCCAACTGTTATGAAAGCAGATACGAATAATCATACCTAGACTTGCATGGGTGCTGTCAGTGACCACCACAGAAGGATTTAAACTTTCACAGTCTCACAGGAATAATTAGCGGTTTGTTAACACCTGCTGTGTCATGAGCAAAAACATCCTATGATAAAGGAATTCTGCACTTGTTTCCACTGGTTATTGTCTTGTTGTGTTATTTCTCCGTACTGTTCATGTGTGATTTTTGGCCTGCCTTTGCCAGTGATGAAGCCTTTCTGTGCAATCAAAGTGTCCTGGCTGCAGATGAGTTCAGTTTCCTGATCCTGAGAAGGATTCACTGCTGCTTTTCTGTCTCTCTGAGAAGGATGTCAGATCACTGAGCTGTGACTTTGCTACATCTTGGCTGGACTAATTCAGCGTTGTCTCTTTGGAGGTCTTCCAGTAAAGCTATAGGTTGGTTACAAATTTATTCAAAATGCCTCCATCGTATTTTGTTAATACAGACCGAAATGTCCTCTCTCATTTCAGTCATGCTGAGGTCACCAGACTGGCTTTCTGTGCAAAACTACTGAGTTTGACACTATCGTAGCTTATGTTCAAGACAACTTAGCTTTCTTCCTAGCAAACTACACTCAAGCATCATTTCAGTTATTAGGAGCATATGAATTACCATAGAGTGACTCTGAGTCACCTTAGCCAATACTGAAGCTGCTGCAGGTGCTGATATCAGATATTTCAAAATAAGCTATGCAAAAAAAATATAGATACACGGATGTGAAAACCACAATGCATATTTGCAGCTCAGCTCTACCTGCATAATGGGGACATTAATACCAATTCCTTCTTATCAGTTCCTAAAAATGAAAGGATTTTAAGTCACACAAGGTTTTATTTCAGGTCCAAGATGAGCCACAGTGATATGCAACGCATGTGGCTGCCTAGAGTAGCAGGCTGCTGGGATCAGCAAGACACCGTGCTCCACCTTCGACTTTGCCAATGTCACAGCCCTGCAAAGCCCAGCTGGCTGCTGCCACCACGGAAGGAGGGATTAGCGAGGATGAGGTTGCAGCTTCTGCTTATGGTGAGGGCCCACACTGAAATAACCATCACCATGCTCGCTTCACTCATGCCCTGGAGGCAACGCTAGCGTCAGCTGAATGCATATGTACGTTTGCATTCACGTGCACGCATTGCCTGGGCACACAGCTGGGATAAATCAGGGTATCTCCATGGATGATAATAGAGCTTGGCTGTCTTTCACCCGTTAAAGAGATGGGCCTGTAAGTATCACACAGGGATTCGTCTGGGTATCGCAGGAGAGAAGTCATCGCAATTGACCTTAGCCTTCCGAGAGGGAGCTGTCAGGTCTCAGCTAGTCTTGACTCCTCAAGTAAAAGAGAGAGCTGAGCATGCCAGGGAGCTACTTGCTGTACCTATTATAAGGCTATTTTAAAGTCCAGGCAATATGGAGTGCTTTAACGAGAGAAATGACAAATTGTTCTAGCAAATACAACATTTGTCTACATTTGCTGAGGTGAAAATTTCCCCCATATTGAAAACTCACTGGCAAATTATTTCTATACCCTCTCAAAATTGCGTTCTTCAGAGATCTTAAGATTTACTCAAAAGATTTACTATTTCCTTGAAATATGTCTTTAGTCTTAACCTAATCACTCCCAGTTTCCTTTCCTAATGAGAGACTATATTAAATACTGTGTGGTGGAAATCTTAGAGCTGCCTGCTCAGATCTCTCAGTATTGTTGTTATCATCCCATCAATGAGCAGGAGACCTCAGAATATTGCTTGTTCCGTTGTCCCAGAAGACATTTGCCCATCTATAAGCAAACATGACACATGCTTCCCTCACTTCTTCATTAAAAATTTAATTTTCACAACCTCTCCAGAAAATGCTCACCAGGTGTATCCCCTACCTCTCTTTTATTCCCATTAGTTCTTCTCTTCCCTGCAAATATAGGAAACAGTTCATTTTCCTTCTTTGCAGCAGTCTTTTTATATCTTCAAAGACTGTTGTCTTGTCTCAGCAAAAATTTTCAGTCCTTTTAGACTAAACAAACTCCTTGAAAGAGTCACGACAAAAGAACAGAGCCATCTGAACCAGAGAGACTGATAACGATGAACAGAGGTGCACATGAGGTGCTGAATACCAAGAGAAAAAAGCCATTTGTGATCAAAACACATACTGGCTGGGGTGACCTTATTGATTTTGAAAACACAGCAACATCTTCTACGGGGAACTACTTAGGAAAAATAAAATTAAAAAAAAAAGGAATGAAATCCTGGATAGTTTTGATACAGTGTTTGAAAAAATATCCCCAATGATATATTGCATTGTAATTTTGTACATTCCAGGAGAATATCGGAGTGGAGGGGAGACTATAAAAATCTACTACAGGACAACTTATATATTTGAAAAGGATGTTTTAGGCAACTTATATGTTAAATTTCTACTTCAAATTCTGAAACTTTAATCTAAATGATATTTCTCAACACATGGATCAAAATGTGCAAGTCTAGGAGCCAAAATCAAGCTTCAAAGTTAATACTGAGGCACAAAACAAGAGCTCTGATTTTTGAAACAGGCATGTTTTCCATAGTTGCAGTTCAGAAGACAGACTTTCCCAAGCCGCTTCACAGGCCAAGGAGGTCCGTCATGTCACGTCACCCGATGACATAGCAGCACAGCCTGTACCAATCACATACAGTGTCTGGCTCAGAAAATCTCCAGGGATTTCAAAAAAAAAAAAAAAAAAAAAAAAAAAAGGAAATACAAATCCTGATCAAAACGATACATTTGCCCATTCTGTGATTTTGGTTTGTAGATTTTTGAGGAGTAGAAGGGAGGAAAAGCTACTAACTAGCCTATTCCCCAATATGAGGCATGCATGTCCTTGCATGTCTAGTATCTCTGCAAAACTCCTTACACCAAGTTTTCTGTTGACCTCAGTCTACTTAGGGTTTTTTAAATAGAATTCCCACCCCAAAAATTATGATATCTGGCTAACTGTACAGGAGACTGAGGTTTGGGGGTAATCAAAATACTGATGCGTTTCAGACAATTTTTCCCCACAAAAAGGTTTTTTGATAGTTATGTAGTTCACGAACCAATCAGATATTATAGTGATGAGGTTCATGTAGAAACGTAAATTTTCTTCAACAAGGTGGTTGTTGCTTGGAGCACGGAATATGATAATCCGTTTAACGTCCTTGCTATATGGTTAATAAAGATGCCGTGAAGCCCAAAGATGGTTAGCTAAGGACACTATTTCCACTGAGATGAGAGATATGAAGAGCAGTAAGAATCAAAACCTGAAATTTTGTTATTTTCACTCATCAATTCACTGTATTCTGCTTTATTGCCATTTGAGCTTTTTATTATAAATTGGTCATATGCGCTCACGTATACACTGTGTATTAAAGATGGAACTGAACCTGATATACTGAACTCTTAGAACTGATTAAATATAACAATTAGGTATGAATATATCTCCAGGTATATTCAGGTATGATTTTAGAGGAGAGTATATAATTCTTATTGATGGTCTCCTCACTGCTTACCCTTTAGATTTCCAAGAGCCATTTCTTTTAATCATAGAACTTAATATACTCCAAGGTGCTGAATTCTGTGTCAGCTGTAAACATGCAGTGCAACATTTACATGTAGGCTTCCTTCAGCACCTCACATTCAATTCCAGGACTGAACAATGAAGCAGCACTGCTGTGCAAGATCCAAATTGTGCTGCTGGCAAGAAGATTCTCAAATAACTGTGGCTCTCCTGGGAGAAGGAATATTATACTATGGAATAGAGAATATTTGCCATAGAGCAGGCTGGTCTGAAGGCTTTTTTTCCACTCGTCTTTCATTCTGTTTATTTATTTGCTTGTACTGCCACCGATGTCGTCTGAAGCCAAGAATTGCAATAAGGTTAAATATATTGCACCAAATTATTTTGATCTGCCAATTATATGAATAAGTTCACCTTGTCTATGATAAGCCATCAAATATCGGCAGGAGCATTTGGTGCAATCAATCTATTACACATCAATTTTATGGCTGTATAATGAGGTTTAATTGCTGCTTTATTAGTCTGACTAATATTAAGTGTCAGTAATTGCTTTGCATTCACATTGACTTTTGCATTTAAATTACATTTCCAATATTTAACCATAAATGTACATATACTTTATATCTTATATTTTATACTCTATCTTACGGAGTTTTTGCTTTTACCTTGCATCAGAAAACCTTATTTGGGTTGATTTTCTCTTCTCTAGAGGTTCTCTGGCCCTGAGGAATACTACCTGGGAAAGCTAAATCTTGATCTTGGTAAATACACAGGCCTTTGGCATTTGGAAAGTTGACTTCAAATTTCCTTTTGACAGAAATATAATATGGGTTTTGTGTACTAATGAGTGAATCACTAAGGTGTGTAAACATATTTGCACATTTTGTGTCCCACAGTCTATAAGACTACTCATACGCATTAAGTTATGCATATCCTTGGGTGAATTGTAGGCCTAATGCTTACTACCCCGGAGCACACGCGAAAAACAAGTCTGGCAGGATGCATTTTGACTGGAAAGCCACAGACTGAGTGTTATTTTAAGCCAGGATTTTAGTACATTGTTAAAGTTTTGGGCTCAGATGTTCAGACCTGCAGTTTTAAGGGAGTAAGAGTTGAGGTGCAATAAACTACTTGAACAAGCAATGAGGAATTATTTTTTTGTACACAGAATTTTTTTGTTCTGTGGCCTCCTTGTACTCACAACTAAATTCAGGTGGTAAATTCCTGGGGTTTTGGGGCATTGTGTTTTTTTTTTTCTTTTTTTCTTTTTTTTTTTTCAAATCAGCAGTACTTTTTTCATTTGACTTGGCTTCTTATGATTTCCTTTTTCATTTGAAGTAAAGTCCATCTGATTTTGTAGTGATGAGCTCAGCTCACTGAGTAGACATGCCAGTTGCCATTAATATCAACCGGCCTTCCAGTGACAGCTGGCTAATATCACCCTGGAAGCACCTCCTGAGCTAAAATCAAGCTGTATTGGGGGAAGAAAAGACCTATCACTAGGGTGTTTCATATGTCTGGTTTGTATGATGTTAGACTGCTGGAATTATGATCAGGAAAAGGTGGTAGTTGAGTCAATAACATCATATTGCAATTTACTTTCTGAATCCATGAAAGAGCTAATATAGCTAGAGACTGTGAGAGTCAAATGTCCACTGGACATGTACTGAAGACCAGTTACGTAAAATGTGTTAAGTCCCTGGGTGTTTATTCATTTATTCTTGATTATTCCACTCTTGCTTCTTTTTTTATTATTTTCTTTCTTTTTATTTTCCCATTCTTGTCAAGGGCAAACCTTTTGAGGATAACAAAATACCTGTCTAGTGCAGCATAAGTTTAAATAGAGATTTCTTTCAAGAAGGGACTTACCCCATGCTACCTATTCAGTTTTCCATGACTAATGTACCCATTTTACAAGTAGTGAGAACTAAGAATTTTGAAAACGAGTTACTTCAGCTTCTTCCGTTACTTACACAGATTTCTGAATTTAGGACTTAAGTCTAGCAGGCACCCGACACCAATCCAGGTTCCAGCTTTCGAGCACAAATTATACTAGTGTCAAAACACAAATAATACTATTGTCAAAGTTGCCCAGAATAAATGAAGTCAGAAGTGAATATTCTGTGGATACAGAAGCCACTAAAATCCCCGAGGCCCTCCTGGGCAACCCAAACACCAGCTAGTGTACCATCAAACACAGTCCTATTTCATAGTGACGTGGCCATCCACTTCGGCCATGGTGGTCTAATATTTTGCATCATGCACTCAGCCCAAGAGATCTGAATTTCAGGACCTCCTTAGTCTGAATGGCTGGAAACCATCTGTTTTCTCATCCCAGAAGACTACTGTAACCAACATATTACAGGGCACTCTGGGTGAGTGCACAGCCAGGAATGTGAGATCATGGGACCAGATAGATAGACATCAGGCAAGAGGGAACCTGCCCCTGGCCCTAGTCTAGAGCATTTGGCTAGGGAGAGGGACACCAGGTGTTTTCATCCCCAACTCAATGACTGTTTCCCTTACTTATCCCAAGAGTGATCTCAGACAAAATGCACACACATTCCAGAGGGTACGTGAGACCTCATGTGTGAGAACTGGAAGCTCAAGCAACTACAGGCTGAGAAGAGTCTTGGATCCTTGTCTTTCATTATGGTGAGTGTACTAACCATTAGAGTCTCACACTGAAAGTGATGGATACTGCCACCACATTTTTTTGTTCTTCTTTCTTGTTAGACACCATTCCTAGAGAAGACAAGAACCTGAATCGGCATAGATATCTACTAACTTCTGCTGACTCTCTGTTCAATCAGCAAGGAATCTATAGATTCATAGAATCATTGTGGTTGGAAATTAAGATCATCAAGTCCAAACGTAAACCCGTCACCATCATGTCTACTAAACCATGTCTCTAAGTGCCTCATCTACATGTTTCTTGAACACTGCCAGGGATGGTGACTTCCCTGGGCAGCCTGTTCCAATTATCTTCAGAAGCCTTGAAATCTTTCAAGGTCTTCAGAGTAACTTACTTCTCAATGCATTTCATAGGAAATGCATTTGCTTACTCCTAGCATGCGTACATCATCTCTCATCCAGGACTGGGAATCTGTTATTGCATCCTGGACCCACTGTGGCCCCCAGCACCAACAACAGCCTTGACAGCAGTGTCTGAGGACCCAAAGGGACCACTGCTTTGAACCCTGCCACTAACACACTAGTGCTGAAACATCTGAGTGCCTTGCTGACCTCCTCACAATGATGTAGGACTTCAGGAAAGTACTCATTTGATCTGAAGGTCTCAGCAAGGCTGGCACAAGGGAAATCTTCCTCCTGCATTGATATTGCTATTTTTGAATGCTAAGGCAGCAGAAGTGGCCCAGGGAGCTGATCTACTGAGTAAGAATGTGCTGTTTTTACACTTTTCAGGGCCAAATAGTGCTCCTAAATGTGTCTGCCAGTCTTTTCGCTGTCAGGTGAAATGCTTTCCCGTGGTGATTCTTGCTCATCCGCACGGACTGTCAACACGGAGGTCAGGAATGAGTTTCCTCCCCATGGCAAATTGGCAGGGTGTTTATGTGCGAGGGACTAATCCACCTTACTCAGAAGCAGCGAGCTGAGATTCGCAGGCAGGAGCAAATGGCCAGAACAAAGGTCAGGGAGCACAGATGGACAAACATTTGTGGCCCTCCTTGTTTCTGCCTTAATTGCTTTTGATAGGCATTGCCAGATCAGCATAATACAGCCTGGACAAGGCTGTTTCTGATGAGGAAAGGATCCCTGTAAGGATCCCTCAGCAGGCAAGCAAGAACCTGCATCTGCTGTAGAACTCAGCTGGATCTTGAACCTTGGACCTATTTTCTTCAGTTTTAAATCTGGCTCTATGTCCCTCTCCAACGAAACAGGAAGATTTTTTCTTCTTTCCCAAAGCTCACTTAAGGTAGATTTTCATCTCTGTGGAAATCCCCCAACATCAGACTGAGACGTAAGTGCTGTGGAATCCTTGACTTCTGCATGGGGTTTGTGACTTGTTAGGGAGTCTGGAAATAAAATAAAATAAATAAAATAAAATAAAATAAAATAAAATAAAATAAAATAAAATAAAATAATAAAATAAGGAGTTAAAGGTCCCTATACACTTAAACTCTGGGATGAAGGCCCTCACATACCACCTTGTTCTAGACATCGAGGCAATGCCTAACATTTAAATACCTAGAGCCAGGGCAGAGGCTTTGGCTTCAGAGCTCTCTTAGCCAAACTCCTGGGTTCCTTGCCAAGCCCTTGGCCCAGGCCAATTAGCACTTTCCCAAGCAGTTCCAAGCTATGGTTTAGGAACCAGCAGGAGCCAGGGGCCATTCTCATTAAGGAATTTGGATTTGAATAGCTTGTTTTGGAGGCTAAGAGAAATAGGGACGTGGTCAAATCACGTCAGGTGGATTTAGGGACAGAAACAGGCCCCCACAGTAATTCTTTTAGTAGCATAGACATGCTCATAGTGAAAAAGAAACTATCAACTGTCTCTAAAATCCAGAGAGGAAAAGCTTTTAGGGGTCAGATTCTCAGCTGGAGTAGGTCATATCAGAGCTGTGCTGGTTTACAGCAGCTGAGCAATTATCCCGCATCCTTAAAAACAAACAACTGGGCAAATATGGAGCTGCTCATTGTTTCCTTCAAGAACTGCTTCACTCCTCCCTCCCTTCCCTCCATGTCTGAAAGCCTTTACCACTGCACAGTGAAAGCAAATAAACAAGGAAGGTTAAAATCTAAAACCACTCATCCAAGTTAATTAAGTTCAGCCAGCCTCAACTACATCATCTGGTAAGATCTGGCAAGTGGTGTGTGTGTATATGTGTGTATGTATATGCATGTCTGTGTATTTCTTCTTCCACTCACGGAAATTCATCTAAAAGTGCACTTGCTTTTAAATATATCATTTCTATGCCTCGCTGTGAGTTTTTTGTTTTGTTTATCCCTTGTCTGTTTTTGTTCTTACAGCCACTTTCATATTTTTTCTCTAACTTCTCATTATTACATTTTCCTCCTTTTATTTATGATGCTTGATTCCCAGTGTACATTATTGCTGCTCTGTTGGTACTTTATTAAATACGATACAGATACTAGAGTGAGAGTGAGGTTTTATGTCCCACACATGGTGTGTCGTAATTGTGGCATTTTTACTTTCCATTAAGAAGTATCTCCAGGAGGGGAGGATGGGGGACTCGGTTCATTACTTCTATAAACCAAAGAAGAAACCCCAGACAAGCTTGATGAGTTGTTAAGTAGTCTTTAAAGAAGTCTTTAAATCAAGATTAGATGCCTTTCCTAAAGAGACACAGTATTTCAACCAGAAGTTACAGGCCTGATAGAGGAGTCATTGGTTAAATTCTATGGCTTGCAGTATGGAAAAAGTCAGACTACATTAAAATAATGGTTCTTTTGGCCTTAAAATTTATGAGAGTGTAATTAGAAGATAGTGGTTTTAGCTAGCCAAGGTACCAGACAGAGTAAAACTATGAACATCTCCATGGTGAGCGGATAGATTTCCATATTGAAATCTTGGTCAAAAAGATAGACAGAACTAAATGAACACAGACCCAGTATAAGCAATAGAATGGCTCTTTTGGAGCTATAGCCTTTCTTCCTAGAATCTATCTATCTGAGATGTTTCTAAGAACCTCTCCTTCTAAACCAGCTCTGACCACTTTGAAATTTTAATGTATTTTATCTTCACGATCCCCCTGCAAGGAAAGGATGGCTCCTGTCCCAGCTTTATACTCGTCACATGGATGCCTTTGTGTGGTGTTGTTCTGCTCAGCACCTCACCGAGTGCTTCAGAGAGCTAAAAAGGCACTGAACCTAGAGACACTTTCAGCTCTATCACTGCTGTGTCCTGGCATTTCTAGAACACAAATAATCCTAGCAAAATTTTATGGCTCTTTTCTGGGTATTTTCATGGTGAACTCTAGACCCAGGCAAAGCCAGACAGAAGGGCAGACTGCTTGTGGCCACAGAAATGGCCATCTCACTAATTACTTCATGTATACCAAAGTGTTGCCAAGGCAAAGCAGCAGCTGCTGCCAGGAAGTACCTCTTCATCGGGTATTGCTAGCTGCCCCTTGCTAATCTAGTGGCACAAAGACAGTCTGCAAATATGAATGGGACCAGTTGAACAGTTTACTTAACTTTTTATTTATTTATTTATTTATTTATTTGTAAACATCTCTCTTATTTATGGAGTCTTTGTAAGTATTTTGTGTCTGTGTGTGCAAAGAAGGAAGGACAGAAAATGGCAATCAATTTTACAAGCTGCTCCTTCTGATCACCTTATTTGTTGTGTGGTGCCTCTTCATTTAGAGGGGGATTGATCCACATTTGAGGGAGGTAATGTATGGAGGGGGGGAAGAAAACAAAACAAAAAAAATGACTGCCAGAACCATTGAAGGTTGTTGTTGGTTAAACAAGTTGACTTCGTATCCCTCATTTCATGACTAGAATGACACAATGGGGTGTTTTACTCTTGTAATTTCATCGCCTTGCTGTATCCTCGAAATTTCCACCTACTCGGCCTAAAGTATGGAAGCAAGGAAATCTACATTTGTGTTTCAGGACAATTTGAAGGGAGTTCTAGATGTTCACACTGTACTGAGAAGGATCAGAAACCAGGGGTCAATATGCACTCACCACATCTCATTGATTCCCACACTGAGATGCTTTTGGTGAACTTTGTCCCAATTCCTAATTCCTTGTGGCACAAGATGATTTCAACTATACTGTATTTAGGCTATCAGCTCGCAGATTTCATTTTGAATTATTTCAATAATACTGGTTGAAGTTATGGTAAATGACTGAAGAATAGCTTTTTTTCTGCTTCCCTTCCTTTTTCCTGCCTTCTTTCTCCCTTGTCCTAAATCTCTATGGATATCTTCCCTCCAAGTGGATTCAGGATTTAAACACTTTGAATACCTTTTGAAAGTTGCTTTCCAAAACTGAGATTCAAGCAAAACAAGTACTTCTGTGAATGACCAGAGTCGCTAAAGTAGGGAACATAAACAATGCTACAATTTCGGTGAAAAAGTATTTCTATGAAGGTCTGAGGTTGGCAAATAGTTGACCTTGCATGTTTTTAACAGAGGACCAGGTTGATTCAATGTATGCACAAAGCTGTGAATATGAAAACTGGCTTCTCTTCTGAAAACCATGATCAGACATTTTCTATAACAAGAGAAAAGAAAGCTTTAGATCCAGAGACCAGAGTCAAAGTTTAAGCTAAAATCTTTGGGGGACCCCAAGCGTATAGGAGTGCAAGCTGCAGAGGTTGCTGAAATGGCAGAGAACATCTCCTCATACTTGTTTGTAGACTACTTAGAGGTGGTGGCTATATTTGCTATGTTGTTTTCAGTCCCTTTGCCAGTTATCAGCAGCAGAACTGCAGCTGTCTGCTGAATAACACATTTGTTTATACAGTAGATTGAGAATATTTGTGTGTGCAGCAAACTCCTTGGGGGTATAAACAATATGTTTCCACGGAGGCCCAATGTCATTAGAATAATCAAGACTTGTAGGATGATAAACAGAGTCACAAACGGAAAGTACTACATAAACTCTCTAGTGTGGTATCGCATTCAGTGTCAAGTCCCGAGGATGATCTGTTCAAACAGCTTTTCCTGTGGCGTAGACACAGGTTGCTACATGCTTTATGGAGGAATCAAGGGGAGACATGGTCATGGTGCATTTTTGATGAGATCTTGTCGGAAGCATGCTGGTACACAGCAGAAATCTCTTTATTTCACAAGACCCAAACCTTTTCCTCTGTACAAACCATATGAAATCCATCCTAGTGAAATAATGTCTGTATTTTTTTCTACCGAGACCTTTCTTTTTACCAGATTTAGGATGAACTTGGGTTTCTCCTACATCCCAATGATGCTTCTGTGATTCTGTGATAATTATAAATTTTATGAGTGTTATTTTGAATACAAAGGATGCAAAGTAGTGAGAAGGGTGTGCTGCAGCCCTGTGTGGTGGTGCTTTTCATACCGTTATTTAGCAGTGTAAGCATTACTGCTTACTGAATTTGTTCTGAGGGTGTATGGAAGTGGTCAAGAGTTAAAATCCTCAAGGTACAGTGGAGAAAATTATCCCATCAGCTATGGGTTTCCCAGTGGGAAAGAGAATCTGTCTTGCTTAAGAAGTGGGCATCAAAAAGCAGGAATATAATAAAAACAGTCAGCTAAGACCTTGATGTGAAAGTAGCGACGAGTCAACATAATTGTCAGAGAGACAAACTCTGAAAGATTTCCACTGTCTTAAAGGATGGATGACATGAAGTCAGTCATGTCTTTGGGAATGATAACAGGAGATATAGCTCTGATTTTCTATTCTTTGAAAAGTAGAACATACACAGAAATCCTGAGGGAAGTGGAGGGTGAGGGGAAAATAAAGGTCTTCTTCCAAGAAAGTGCATGCAATTGTAAGTTTATTTATGAATAAAGACGGAGGGAAATAATGAAGAAAGGATAGTTACCATGATAAAAAGGTATTAAAGATAATAGAGGAACAGAGACATTACTGAAAGTGTCCTAAATTTTCTCTCTAAAGAGAAAAGAAAAACAGAAACAAAAAGTAAAAATATGCCTCGGGCTTTTGACTTCTTGACTTTAGTCTCCTTCTCATGCCACTGTGATGAATGACAGAAGTCTTCTGAAGCCTGCTCATTTTGTTGTATTCCTTCTGTCCTATTTTTCCTCTTCACTGAATTCAGGTTCTCCCTCTGCAGGTGAAAGATCTCTCCTTAAGTGTAATGCATCTGTTCACTTGTAGAAACACAGTGCTGTCAAAATTCTTGTAGAGCTAATTGACTTTTCTCTGTCTCTTGCTCCTAAGTCTCTCACTGCCTTTCCTTACCTTTCTTCCACACTTCTCATTCCCTGTCTACACAAGGGCAAGGTTGCCACAAGGCAACCATCAATGCTTATAGAAATTCTGGTTGGTAAGAGGTCAGAAGAATGGGGCAGCTAATCTGCCATCCTCAATCAGAGATATAGGTATTCAAAATCAAATTAGTGTTGGACCACCAAAGATCCCTGGTCCAAAACTATCCAAGAGTGGATGTCTAGGTAAAAGATGAGTGAGTACAGAACAATTACTCTGTTACACCTGGAAGCCTCCAGCTTTCCTAGATCCCATTGCCCATTTACTTTTATCATCTAACGACATTTGGTTTCCCTTTCACATATACATCATTCCTCTAGTTCGGATCTATTCTCCTAACTCAGTGTCATATATTTAGCTTTGTTTCCATCTCTGCCCCTACCAACAACTGTCCTAGCCCAGCTGTCATGGCAAGCCCCAAAAGGCAGGTTGCCTCTGCATGCGCACGGGCAATGTGGAGGAGTTACGGAAGAGGCACCTATAATTTGTGCCTTCTTTCCTTATCTTTTCTATTAAATAGCTGTGCCAATCTGGGCAAAGGACTTCTATAATGGTTTTGCATGTTTTGTATAGTGGTTTGATAACATATATAATGTTAGATATAATGACTTTGTTCATCGTATAAGTTCTTGAAAAGGCAAGGAAAGGTCTATGCCACCTGAAGCCAAAGTAGCCATCTAGGCTGACTCCTCAAATGCATAAGCTAGGAAATTTCACCTAGCACTTCTCTAAGTTTGGAGTGTGTGTGTGTGTGTGTATGTGTGAATGCATCTAGCAAGAAGATCTTTAATTTGGATATTTCCTTGGCCTGTATAACAAAGTACTCCAAAATAATAGATAAAATGAGAGTCTATGTCTAGACATAAAGGGTTAGGGAAGTTCTCCTCACCCTCCCTCCCAAACCTAAGCATCAACTAGTTTCTTATGGGCAAAATGTATAATTCCATGTCTTGTGTACTACATGTCTTAAAAGGACTCAATATTCATTCATTTTAAGGTACTTATATTCTCTGCAAATTGTTGTTACATAAAAAGTGTAGGAAAAGTATATGAACAAAATTTAATGGAAGATAGAGAATAAAAGAGATTTAAAAAATTCCAAGCAGAGGGTAGGAAAAAACAGAGAAATTTAGATCTCTCTATTCAGATGGGCCCTTGTCAAGCAGCTGTAAGGCTCTTTCAATTAGGTACCTGCTGCATCAGTTCCTAGGAGCTGTGTAGTCTGATAAGTTTGTGCTGATCTAAATTTCCGTTGTCCTGTCACCAAATTCCCTATGTCATTAACACAAGACGGTTCTTGTCCTTTCTCCAGCTTCTGTCTCTCCATCTTTTCATTACTGGTGGTATGTCATTTACTGCACAGATGTTTCTCCCAAGCCATTGTAAGGCTATTTTTCGAGTCACTTCTTTCAGCAGATGTTCCCCAGTTCCCAGGTGTATGTGCTGCGCTCTCCACTGAGCCGAAACTCAGCGATGCACTTGACATATTGCACCGCTGCTGTCTCTTTGAGCTAGAGGGTCTGCACAACTGCACATCGCTGACATCTCTTTGCATTTGTCAGGCTGTTTGATTGTGGCTTCCAACAGGTCTCCCTGATCCTATTCTGGGCATTTCTACTGGTTATGGACTTGCTACCTGGACATCTCAAAGCCTGTAATGAACCTACACAATTGCAGTGAAGTCTATGCCCAAAAGAGTAATGAAGAGTTAGCATATCTTTTACTCAGGCAGCTGGGTCATATTTTCTTGTAGAGTCAGAGAGGAAAGCCAGATGCAATGAGGTCAATAAAATAAGATTTTGAATACAAGACCTTCTTCCCCTTGTCTGGGAAGTCAAGGTCATATAGGCAAGTGTGGAAGGAAAATCAAATAAACCACTGAACTCTCTCCCTCAGAGCCCATCATGTAAATCTGTCTTGGGTCCTGTGGTAGATGACTGAATATAGGTATTTCAGCCTGGCTTCCTCTGCAATCTGTGTTTTCCTGTATGATTCTGTTCCCTCCCTCACTTTCATCTTTTGGCATTAATTTAACTTTCTTTTAAACATCGCAGGGGTGCAGACTGGCTCGCAATGACAGCCCTGTTTGGTTCAGCTAATATCTGGGCTAGCTTTTGCCTCGAGCTATGGAACAACTCCTTGCAAGCCTTCTGTGAGCCAAAATGAGGCATAGATTCTTTAATTATTATTATTTTTAAATGGATATTATATACTGAACTCAAAGAAAATTGTAACCTGTTTTTAATTAGAGGGAGAAGAAAACTAGTGAAGAAATTTCTTCTCACCACCCCTGCCCCTCACTCTGCACTGAATTCTTTCCCCATTGTCTTTCATTTTGGTGGTCATTGATAAGGGTTAAAAAAAAAAAAAAAAAAAAAAAGTGGTGGGGGGAGAGAAATCACTAAAACTATTCTGTATAGCCATAAAATCTTGGGCCACAGTAGAAACTTGACTATAGCTGATAGGTACCGCACACTATCAGCCAACTGTTGATGCCCAAAGGGTGAGAGCATGTAAACCTGGACTATCTCTCCAAGAAGCAGTGGTTGCCTCCCTCACTCCCACCATGCTCCTGGTGGCATCAGGAGCAGTGAATTCAGTTTTTCTTTTTCAGTGCAAGCGGAGGGAGCAGAAGAATATGTATTGGCAGAGGAGAAGATAAGATAGCATCACCTTAGACATACGTCAGTTTAATAAGTCAGTGAGGCTGTATGCATTACACACATAGGGGATAAAACTTCCTCTGAACTCTACTCATGAAGCCCTGCAAATTCACATGCATCTGTCTACCCAGGTTATCACCGTCCTATGTTCCAGCTAAACTATCTTGTCCTTAAACAGATTTCGTTATGTTCTTGCACTGCTTGAAAGATGCAAAATGCCTGTGGAAGGATACTGTGCTTCAGCTCTGCTGCTTATACAGAGAGATTGAAAAAAGGTAATGATCTGGTGATTCAAGCACCCGCCCTCACATAGAAATACACCCATACATGCACCCATTTTAATATGTTTTTGAAGCTGTGCTTCTAAATTTAAATATGCAACACAAATATATAGTTATAATATAAAATAAATCTTTCTTTCTAAAATCTTTCTTTGTACAGACTGGCTCTCACTGAAGGGACGTGGGAAGAGTAGTGGAGAAAAGCACATCATTTGAAATGGAGTGTTTTGGCCCCTCAGTCTGCTGTACTTGTATAGAAATAACATTAAAATACAGACAGTTCAAAAGCTCCAAGAATTATAAGAAACGATTGTGCTTTTGTGCATACAGGAAAAAGGATGAATACAGTAGATAACTATCAATAAGGAGTAAAATAATAGTAATAATAATAATAGCAAACATACAAATACAGAATTATATCTGTCCATTCAAAATACTATTGAAGGAAAAACAGCTTTTTCTTTTCCCTTCTTTTTAATTTATTGCAGAAACATATATATATGTATATATGTATATATATAATCCCCTGGCACCACTACCTTTCCCAACCCTCTTGTAAATAAATAAATAGATTCATATATTCATAGAAGGCCAGGAGCGACCATTTTGACCATTCTGGCTGAGCTCCTTCTGAAGACAGGCCTTATAATTTTATTCTTGCATCTGACCTGTGACTTTTCTAAGTAACATACTTTTTCTAAGTAACATCATACATCAAGAGTTCTGCTTTTATTTAAGAGGCATAACTCATATTCCTTTGAATTGATTTGCTGGTTAGTTAACACTCGTTTGTTAAGTGTTTTGATGATGTTTCCTGTCTGAAATCATCTAGATACAACTCAGACATTGAAGTTAGGATTACCTTTTTATTCTGCCAAATCACAGTACTTGCAGCCCTCCATAAATAAATAAGAAATGTCCATCCCTAAAAGCTTTGGCCTTCATTTGTAGTTCTTAAAATCACATAAATTTTATCACAGTGTTCAGTTAGCCTCTTTCTTTTACAACATCCAGCAGTCTTTAAGCAATAAATGAGCCAATATTCAAAAATATCTAGAAATCCATTACAACCCACCTGTACCTTATCCCTGAAAACACATGGCCTTCAGTTTGTTCTCTGCTTACGAAGTTTGTCAAGCACTTTGAGAGCTTTGGATGAAAGCCATCTTATAAAAGTACATTATTGCACTGTCATTATTATCATGTTGTCATTCTGTGTTCGGCCTTTTAAAATTGTTCCAGCCTGCTGTAGCTCTTGTGGTTTAATTTCCTTTCTTTAAACTAACAGCCCCATTGAACAAAGGAAGTAAGTATGGGGACATTAAAAATAGACTGAGCTTTCTGTATTATTATTATTATTGCTGCACATTCACCATTCGCCATGGTGACTCCAGCTCATTACACTGAGTGCCAAGAACTTGCAGCAGTAACAGACTGAATTGTGTAAAGGGAGACCTGCAACACCAATTTCAAAGAAAAAGTACTCAAGGAAAAGCAGTTGGGAGGCAGTGGTCTGATCATACTGGGTGTGCGGCTCTACCTCCAACTTTTAATGGGCTCTGCAGGTGGGAAAGGGAGAGATCCCATCTGGGGAACGTCAGGCAGAGACCCAGGTTGGATCTATAAGTTCTGTCCCCTTAAGGAACAGGCCTGGGATCCCGCTGGAGGGCCAGCAGGATGGAAAATCTTTGGAGGTGCAAAAAAGCAAAGATTAAGCCAAAACGTCTTGATTTTTCAATGAAGTGTCTGGCCAGAATCCCCTCACTGTAATAAAGAATAATATTAACAATTATTATTTTTATACATCTAATAATAATAATAATAATTACTATTAATTACTATGGAATCTCTTCAAATATGGTTTGAAACTAGTGAAAAGAAAATTAAGGGTAGAAAATCACTGGAAATGCAAGATTTTTATTACAAAAGGAAAACCCTGTTGAAATACAACCCAGTGCATCTGAACAAAGAATGCTTGCAAGATTCAGGCTGGCCCCAGTGCAAATTATGTGATAGCATCTTATGATTACTTTGTGTCTGACACAGTTTTAGCCTAGGATACAATCTGTCATGCTGGATTGCAACTGTGTGTTCTCCACCAGGGAAAAATATATATCAGTAAAATTTACCATCTGTGTCATTATGTGACTGCATAAATTTAAATCTGAGCATATTTGTTAGTTTTAATTCCCAGATTATTTTTTTCCACTAAAGCCGTTATTTGTATTAGCTGATATTGTATAACCCTTACACTGTCTCTAGGGGTCTTCGCCAGACCAGGGGAAAAATATAAAACCTATATTATCTGTAAACTTCAGAGTAGAGACTGCAATTTTTTTTTTACCTTAATGCCTCTTTTTAAGTCCATCCTTACAACTAAAATTGACATTGAAAGGTTAAGGATCACCAGCAGGTAGGGTAGGCTAAAGCTCAGCTGCTAATCAATCCATCAACCAACCTCTCCCTCTCGCATGTCAAGCTCTCTGGTGGCTGCCACTCCATAAACATAATTTGATTAATCTTATCCATGCTCTAACACCTACTTGTGAAGAGATGGAGGCTGCAACATGAGGAATGTGGAAAAGTCAGTGGAGGTTTAATTGGATTAATCTCTGTGTTCTACATAGATACCAGTAACTTTCATGACAGCTCAGCTAACATGATAATATGCAACAAAGAGATCTGGTATTCAGGAGGGTCTCACACCTTAGCTAGGGGGGATGCACCTGGGGAAGCTGCAGTACACAACAGAACAACAGGCAGCTGACAACAACTCTGCCCCAGCACTGTCACAAGTCTCTGCATCTGGAGCGCATTCTTTAAATGACAATTATACCCTCTTTGAGTCACTCAGAGTGGTGGCTTTCAGCTACAGGCTCCTGTCAGGCAAAAGCCCTGCACAGCACCTTGTGTCTTTCCCTAGGGAAAGCAAAAGAGCAAGAGGAAAAGGCACGAAGGTCATAGAATCATAGAACGCTTAAGGTTGGAAGGGACCTCTAGAAAGGTGTAGGACCTCTAGAAGGTGTTGGTGTGATGTATGACAGAGGAAGAGGGGGCAGATTTGGGGAGCATCCTCTATTTGCAGCTACAGAAGTTGGCATCTAAGACAGCACTGTGGGAGATTTCATCCTCCTGGACTAGCAGATGGAGGTCAAACCAAATACCACCATTTGGAGGTATTTTTATTCCTTCCTTGACTGTAATCCAAGGTGCCCAGCTTCTAGATGCTCAAAACTGATTGACACAGAGCCCCTTCCTATTGCCTAAATCTTTTTTTTTTTTTTTATTTCCCTTCCTCTTTTCTACCCTAATAAGGACAGAAATGTTAGCGCAGTATTAGCTCCCACAACCCAATATATTTCCCACTACCGTAACAGTGGTGATGCCCATGCAGTGAATGTAAACCCTCTTCCTTTAACTTCCAGTGCTATCAATTCCAATGGAAGTTACAGTCTAAGTCAAAATATGGCCAATATCTAACCTTGTATGTCTTTATGCCACTGTTTAAGTTCTTTCTACAAGAAGAATTGCAGAATAACAAGCAAAAACCCCAACCCTGAATTCAGATTTCTTAGTTCCTCTATTGCAGTCTGTGTTCCTCTTTAAGCGTCAATGAACCAGGCTGGGTAGGGGTTCACATAGCCAAGTGTAAATCATAAATCATGAAAGGATTTAAGTTTTATTTATCAAACCTTCCCTGCCAGTATTTCCAGCCATTGATTTTGGATTTCCAATAGTAATAGTTCACGTGGAGGAAGGAGAGATTCTGTGCAGTTTAGGATTAATGGAGAAACATCTGTTACCATAAGGAATTCCCAGAAACCTGTGAATGTCTCTACAGACCTTTTATTGCAAATGGAAGTGTTTCTGCCAAAGTGCTTTTAAGGGGGAAATGTCTACACAGTGTTCTGTTGATACCATTTTTTTGAAACTTCCTTATCTTATGAAATTCAAAAAGTTTGCTCTGAAGTTATCACCCCATTAAGTAGGGATTACAGATCATGCTGGTCTTGCAGGCTATGCCTGCACTAATAAACTAACCACTGCCATGATCAGTTCTTGGCTCTGAGGACAAGTGCTATCTCTTAGCCTCATATACTCTTTAAAAAAAATAGTGCTCATATCCACTGCCTATTAAAAGGGTCCCTGTCTTATCCTAATTCCCAAATAACAAACAGGAATTGTTCACAAAAATGCCAGCTGGTCTGGTCTAAGAACATAACTGGCATCATACTACCAGTTTAACAACATAAATGATTAAGTTCCTTTGCCCATGTTTGTATGCTAGTGCAGATGCAGCTATCTATCTGCCAACACGTTAATACTCATCCAATGTTCTCTTGATGCTGCAGCCTGGCTGTGTATAACTACCACTTTATGTAGTTCCCAACTTTTATAGAGCATCTATGCATGTGTTACAGCACTACTTACAAATGAATCATCATTTGCTCTAAGACTGTCAAAATCTCTAGCTGACAAAAGACATCCAGCTTCTTTCAATATTGGGCACTTGTTTTATACTCAGATTTAGTATTAATGAAGATTTCTTTTTGTTGTTGTTGTTGTTTTTTTCAATTTTTGGTTGGCTTTCATTCTTAATGTGCTTAAAGAATCATCTTCTGTTCTGCTTCATGAAGAATAATATTCTTTCAGAGACATATAACACTGAAAGCATAGCTGTCAAATATACATATATGTATATTTTCCAGAGGAGACAGAGATGTGGAGAGGAAAAAGTTCTACCTAGAATCTCAGACATCTACTCAGGAGGAAAGACCATGGCTAGACTTTGAGACTCAATCAGCTGCTAGTCCAGACTAATCCTGGTAGACATCTTCTCTTTTTGTCTTGGACCTGGTGACAGAATCACAGAGGATGGAAAACTTCATGTTCAAAGCATACCTGGTGATAGGAATTTCTCCACTGAGGAAATTACTGAGAAAATAACACTGGTTGACTTTAACTCAGAAGGCAGACCAGGGAATCACAATTAGTTTAAGATCACCTATTAGTTTTAAATAGTTCAAATTAGTTTGAATATATGTGACTTGGAGAGTGTATACCCTCCTTATGCCACACTGGATGCAGGAACCTGGACCTTTGCATTAAAAAAAAAAAAAAAAGTGGGGGAAGCAGGGAGAAGGCATTTTGTAGGCTTTGGTGCATGTGAAACATTCAGTTTCAGGATCTGAATTCACAGCCTTGGATCCCTAATAACCCCTTTTTTGATCCTCAGTGCGTGACAGAAGGTGTCTGTTTTCACTTGGCCACAGAAAAAAAGTGGCTGAAGAGCACTGTTTTTATGGTGTTGAAAGAGGTTTCCATTTTGCCTGTTTATTTGTTTGATTAACCTTTTAACCTGCACACTAATTGCTGAGGGAAAAAGAGAGAGAGAGAGAGAGATTTCATAGAAATGTTATGAGTTTGGATAGAAATCCTGAACCAAACTATAGCAGTAGCAATAACTCTGAGTTTACAGACATCCAGAAATTATGAGCACATTGCACTTTTGGAAAATATATTACATGTGGGATAGCTTGTGTCCCTAGGGTAAGTGTTCTGCTTCTTTCGTGACCCATAACTCAAGAGTGTGGCAGGCTTTAGCACTTTACAAAACATCTTCATTCTTCATGGCCGAGGCAGAACCCATAGACTGCAGTGTCTTACTTATTTGGCAGTGATTTTAGTCATTTTATTTTAAACACTCTCTTTATGTGGTCAGTATCCCAGATAGATGAGGAAAAAAAAGGGGGAGGCAGTGGAAGTGTATCTAATTTTTTATTAAATATATCACCATTGCAATCTGACTTGTTGTATTACTACAGAAAATTACAGGCCATAAAGCAGTAAGAAGAATGGTCCTGATGCATAATACAGGAGCATGCCTGGAGAAGAATGCATATCACATAAAACCGCAAATACATACAAATTCACACACACACATACCCTCATTGGGAAAACAGAGAGATTTTCCATCACGTGTTGTGAATGAAAAAAACAGAATGCACCGATATGGCTTTCTATGTGCCTTAATGCTGCCTTTCCTAATATCAGAGGCTTTTATTTTTCTTAATCAGCCACTAAAACATTTAAAAAGAAGAGAGGTGGCTTCTTTAAATACACAGGAACTCCCTCAAACTTCTCCCAAATCCGGGAAGCCGGTATGTTGGATTTCAATACTTAATACTGCTTCCATGACCTTTCTTTTCTGGTCAGGATGAAAAAAAAAAAAAAAAAAAGAAAAAGAAAGAAAAAAAGAGTTCAGAGAAATCCTAGTATTAGTTTAAGTTCTGAAAGAAGGTAATAGGACCTGAGTCGTTTTAGGTTCAAACATCAGACAGCTGTAGGATGATCTTTCTGCATAAAACATACGTGAAACTCTTTTGTTGTGACTTTCAAAACTGGATCTGGAAGAAAGATTTTCATTAAAATTTCTTAGAAAACCTTAAGACTTTCAGTGAGTCATGAAATATGCTGTTTTTTGCCTGTTTGTTTTTACCCCAGCAAAAGATATAAACTGAAAATACATGAAAGATTTTTTTTCATTTATAAAGCCTCATTTTAAAAATATTATTTAATATTTTTTAAATCTAAAATGCTTATGATTTGAAGAGTCCTCCAACTGAAAGCAAAACATTCATTGCCCTTTTATTTTGCTCAAATAAATCCTTCTGAAGATATACCAGTAAAAGGTAAAAATCCACTCTCTATCTAAAGCGAAACTCTTTGCCAATTTACAGAGCTTTGCTCTCCAAAATTTGTTTTCCAATTGCTTAATTTAATCCTGAATATATTTAAGATCCTGTGTTAAGATCCCTAGCACGACTACTGAGTGCAGATTTAGTGTTTTGTTATTTAGTGACCTTTCACATGGATGCAATATTTACTGGTGCACCTACCAGACTGAGGGGTCACACCTCTACAGTTGACAAAAATCTTCCAGATTTCCCTACTAGAGTTTTTTTTTTTTTTAAGAATTGTTTTTATCTCTAAATGTGATGTGAACTGCTGTCTGCTTTTTTTTTTTAAAAAAAAAAAAAAAGCCTAAAAAAATAACAACAACAATGACAACAACAAAACAAATTTGTTCTCAGGGTGGAAAACAACATTTTTTTTCTTTTCTTTCTTTTTTCTTTTTTTTTTTGAATGAGATGAATATTTCCCATAAATATTCTCACTTTGAACAAAGCCAATTTCCATTCAAAGCTCTTTAAAGGAAAAATGTTCAGAGCAGGCTAAGCAGCCTTAGGTGACTGCATTTCACTGATGGGTGAAGTGAGTGCTTGAGAGATGCCACATCCATAAAGCTTTACAAGATCCTTGGGAAAGGGAACAGCTTGATAAATATTAGGTGCTGATGTTTAATATTATTTTGTCTTTGTTTTTTTTTCCTTTCCTTCTTATAAATTAGTGACATTTATGAGAAATATACACATATATTTGCAATCTGTTGCATTCAATTCATGTGAGGACTGTATAGAAACAGAGCATCTTCATTTAGATATCAAGGGATATACATAAGTTGAATATATTAGTTATGACATTGTCATATCAACAACGATCCAGAGGCAGCTGGAGACAGAGGATCTTTGTTTTTAAGTGATGTATTTTAATAGCATGCAGCGTCCCATCAATCTTCCCTGTGTCACTGGGCTTCCCTGGCCTTGATCCTACAAGTACTTAAGTTCCAGCTAGGCTGCTCCTGTGAATAAAGTTAAATATGAACTATTCGTGGAAAGCACAGTGTCCTCTTCAGCAAAGTTCAGCACAAGCTCAAATGCTCTGTTAAAGAAGAGCCAAACACCTCAATCCTTTCATTATATTCAGGGGAGTTTTGTTTGTTTGTTTGTTTTTTACTCAATCCATCACAATCAGCATCAAGCATTGCGTTTTTGTAGGACTCATGCAGGAGGAATTTTCTGTCTGGGTAGAATAAATTTGCTGGAGTATGGATTTTTTGAATCCTGGTTGTATTTCCAATGCCTCTATATTCTACACTCTCTAAAATAACCACGATAATTTAATTACAGTGAAATTAACCCTTTAAAATGGAAAAAAAAAGAATATTTTACAACTTAACTATATGTAAGACAGAAATATAATATTAAAAGCACACTTTCACTCATTTTTCCCATCTTATATCTCTGACTGGATGCATTATGCTGAATCCTGTTAAATGTCTAATTTTCTAAGTCTAAGCTGAGATATTAAACCTGTATGTTTTTTCTCCCATATTCTTCTTTATCACCAGCTTCTCGATCTGGCTTGTTTTACCAATGAACCATTTTGTCTGTCAGCTTAGATTAGGTCAAATTAGTTCTCATTTCAATAACTGACAAAGATCATCTTTGACAACATCAGTGACCTCACATGTCCTGACAAGGGCATGTATTCAGAGTCTATAGAATAGGAAGAAAAGTTTTATAAATTGCGTGCAATAGGAAGGGGAGTATTAAGATAACACTTGGGCTCTTCTTTGGATAGGCAGAGACCTGAATAAGAATTGTGTACTTTTACTAGTAGTTCATAGTGAGTTTTGAGGATAGATAGATAGACAGAAAAAAAAAGAGATAGACAAGCAAGAAACTAAATAAACATGCAAGCAAGTAACAAAATCTTTAATACCTTCCTCAAAATAGTGCTATTTTTCAAAGATTACAACAGCTTTAAAAATTTGTTCCTGCTATTGCTAACACAAAATTCAGTTACATTATGTTTGTAAGACAACCTGTCCAAAGCTAGTAGGATCACCCCCTATCTAAAATCCATGGTCCAGTGGGACCAGACACAGGCTGGAGGTTAAACACACATATAGGTATTTCACTGTCTTGGAGAACTTTTCATTGCTACAATGTGCATCCTTAAAATTGAGCAGCTGAGTATGGTCCACTGAGCCAGAATTACAGGAGGGTTTTGCAAGGTGAAACCCACCCCTGTGTACAAGAGAAAGGCAGGGTTAGAGAGCTCCAAGGAAGTTTGTATGATGTCTGCGGTATAAAGGCTTGTACCAGACCCATTCACGAGGGGTAAATGTCACTTCTGATAGAGTAAGTTGTTCAAGGAGGCAGAGGAATGCCGATCATTTCTGTTACTCCTGACTAGACCTGACATTCATCTGGTGGTGTCAGAGATGGTTTAAGGATAGTGAAATGCATCTTCTGTCCTCCCACCATACAGACAAAGAAAAAGCCTCATAATCCTTTAATCAAGAAGATGTTTCATAGTGAAGTGTATTGGAACTCATTAAAATATGAAGATTTTGGACAAAATCTATTTCTTATCTTTTCAAATAAATCCATTTTCATTTTGTTTTTACTGCTGCAATAATTTGTGTCTACAATTTTTTTAAGAATTAATATTCAGTACTCTGTGTACACCCAAATATATATCCCAATTCATCATTTAAGGCTATGACAAGGTATTGCTACTTCCACCATTGAACCACAATTATTTCTGGGGATGGATAAATCAAATGTTTTCAGTTCTGGAACAAATTATTCGGTATTAAAATTTTACTTAAGACAGAGGTTATACTATTTAACAGAAGTTTCAGGACCACTTTTACGTCAGTAAATTGCTCAGGAGGCATCTTCTTTGTTTTTAGCTTCCATTTATAACATACCAATTGACCCAGGGAGGGGAAATCCTTTTTTTCTATTTGGTAAACTGAAAACTGAAAAATTAAAGATTTTAAATATAACTCAGAAATGTTGTTGCATTTTTTTTAAGATTAATTATTTCTTAAGACAAAGATATGAATTTACTTGTGTTAATGTATGTTTTATAATACTTTTGTATTATAACCTTTACTGACATTTCTTCACATTCAGAGCTGTGAAATGCTATGAAAATCCAGCATGGCTGTGGAGAAATTAGTCCCCTTTGCGATGAAGACCAAGTTTTCATGGGTTGATTTAGTAGCGGCTTTCTAATTTAATCATGTCACTTATCCCTGACACTCCAGACTACTAATTTTCTGTGACTGATTTCTAGTTCAGAAATAATTGTCAAATATCCAAGAATGCAGCTTGACAATGCTCTGCTCATGAGCTAGGATCTTGTAAATTCCAGAACTGGAGAGTGTAGAAATTCAGCTGGATAGCCTGAGTGTACGTAACTCAGTTGAAGGCAATTGCTCATGACTTTTTCACTTGCGTGCAGTAAAAGGGCGCAAGGGGCTTTGCCACCTCAGACACGCTATGGACTATTTCAAGCACTCTTCTTCTGCAAGATGCTTGGGAAAATGTTGCAGTGTACCTGTTACATGTTCTCCTTAGTCACAGTTCACTCTGCTCGCTCCTTATTTCCATGACATATGAGGACTTTCTTGCACCTAACCAGTTCAGTCTGACCAGTTTGACGACTAAAAAACATGTCAGGCGGAATAAAGAAGAGGTTAATGGAAATCCTACCATCACTTTCACCTACACTGCAGTTGTGTCAATATGAAATAGGTTGGAAACATTCATCTGTTGGGACCTGGGATAGGATTCATCTGATTTCATTTTGGCCACATAAAAGCTATAGATCTAGTCTAGATTAGTTAGGTAATCCCTATCTATAGTTAATGGAAAAAGATTTATTCCACCTGTCTTAGATATTTGTCACAGAATGAGGTAACTGACCCTCTAAAAGTGCCGTCATTGATAATGATCAACCAAGAACAGACACATGATTGCTGAAGAACTACTATTAGATCAGGTGAACCTAGCATGTGAATATGCTTGCCATCTACCCATCCCCAAAACAGACAGGAATGTCCATCTCATTATTAATGGTCACTAGCTAGCATTAACATTTACTTTAGTAACACACCTATATCATTTTTTATGAGGATGAACAAGCTATATTTTTCTTTCAAGCTGTATCATTAGAAGTCACCATATGACAATTAATGCACGGTGATGCAGAATAAGAGTCTATAATGTATTGCATTTTAGTGCGATAATGAGAAAGGGGTATTAAGCAGTTGGATTTTTGATGTCACTGCTGACATTGAACTTTGCAAACTGATATCTAAAACAAAGCAAAATACTCTGATTAAAAATTTTTTAGTGATAGACAAGCTATCACAACTCTGACTGTTACTGCAGTGATTAATTACTCCCTCTCTTAAAAGCATAAGCTATACATTTACCCAGCTTTAACTTTTTATTATTTATATCTTTATCTTCTGAAAGAGCAACTAGCAACTAGAAACATGTTGTTTCGACATGTAAATTATTAATTAAGCTAAATCACTTACCAGATTTTGATACATTTGAAGATTCATTTCCTTTCCCCAATTAACCCATTAACCCCTCAACTACCATTTCATTAAGTAAACAGGAGGGCTGTGTAAACCAGTTAATATTTATTAACAGTGTGCCAATTAGTAAGGAATATATTTTTTCTAGGCAAGGGCCAAACAGCCCTCCAGTCTTTTTGTGTACACTTGTTTTCTTTTAATTTGGCTGGCAAAAGTAGCAGGTGTTGAAGGCTAAGTGTGTATGCAATTTGAGGTTGTTCAAGTCTACTGATTAGGTGATCACTTCAGATGAAAATTCTCACTGGAAGGCAGGATTCCTCCATTCATTTTGGTCAGTCTATAAAATGCCTCCTTACTAGTAATATGCTTGCTGAACTTTGCAGCAGAAATGCATATCAACAACATCCATTTATCCCATACAGACATATTTTTAAAACGATGCTCTTCACAATAAAGGCATGTACACAAAATATTGCATGAAAGGGCTCACTGCCTCTGACAAAGATCAAATAAAACTTGGTTGGTTGATCTGTCCATGCCTATAGGGTATTAGTGATTATAATATTGTGCTTTAATGGACTATGGGCCCAATTTACATAACATTTACATGTCATCTGCATACTCTTTATAGAATAAAAAAACGCAGTGATTCAGACACAAAAAATATCTAACACATACACACACACTCTTCAAACTGATTTTGTTTTTGGTCTTCTGTTTGAAGCCTGCAGACTTTTGACTTTACCTGTTCCCACTGGAATCAAAAAGCAGAGCCGAATGATCATTACTTCACCACTCCGAGTACTCACAGCGGAACAATGGGCATTAAACGTCCATTGAACCAAACCAGCATTTTTTGAGCATTTTGTTTGTAAAGAATCCTTTTTTTAAGTATATCTGTAAACATTTAACAGTGCTCCCTTTTTTAGGAATTCTTCTTTGCCTGTATATCTTACCTGGAAACTCCCTGGTCTGCCTGGAAATAGAGGTTTTTAAACTCCTTCACATGCTTCTGGCATATTTGCTCTGAGTTTAAGAAAAAGGGAAGGCTGAGCTGTGCTGAAGAGTTCAACCACAGTGCAAAGTTCCAAGCTGTCAGACTTTTTCAATGCAAACTATCAAAAATGCTATATAAGAGTTTCTATTAAAAGGAGAAATATAGGAAAAAGGGTTTTTTCAAGTTCTTGATATCTCTTTGTCATGTAAAGCTTTAGGCAGACATGTTGAGAGGCTCTAAAATGCTGAGATGCTCAAAAAAGTTCTGCTAGTCACCCCATCGAGGGCTCTTGTGCCACCTTTGAGCTAAAATACAAAGGCCACCTCAGGGCAGTGACTGCTGTTTGCATGTTAACCAACATGGGCATCCAACATAGTTCTGATAACAACCAGAAAGCAAAATAAAGACCAAGGGACTGTCTTGTTGAACAGCATACACCCTATGCCGGGGTGAAAGCTCCATTTATTGTACAGTGAGCCCAAAAGCAAAAGAATTTGAGTATTCAGCTAGAGATGGGGAGCTCTGGGTTCTAGGCTTTCCTCA
Organism: Tinamus guttatus; assembly: GCF_059628265.1. Taxonomy (NCBI): domain Eukaryota; kingdom Metazoa; phylum Chordata; class Aves; order Tinamiformes; family Tinamidae; genus Tinamus; species Tinamus guttatus. The sequence goes on from NW_028288589.1 coordinate 1,088,777, forward strand.
TCCATGTTTGAAATCTGTACATTTTATAGATTAACTGAATCACACCTGGCTCAAGAAGGTCCTGAGTAGATAGGGGAAGTATTATTGAGTGATAAGTCTACTCTTCTACTATTACTCAACTGTAATCGGAACAGACAGGAAAGCAGGCTATATGGACTCTTCTTTTTAGCCCAGTAAATCAGGCTTTTGTTCCAATGTTTCTATGACTAGTTAAAGGAAAGAGGTCAAGATTAAAACTTGGATGTGAAGCCAAATTCAACATTTGCATAAGGGCTTTGGACAGTCATATTTTTTTTCCATATTTTATAGTATTAATTGGCACAAGTTGCCTGCTCAGTTCTACCCACAAAGGTTCAGTTTGTATTTTCAGTTTGGCCATCTCTCACACTGGAAAACTAAACAAAGGGAAATAAATATTGGCAGATTTTGTTGATTCAAGGTCGCTAAAAGGGACCACTCCAGTTCATCTGAAACATCTGTGAAACTGCAGCAATTCTGGCTGTAAGTCAAGGCTCCCTTGTGAACTCTGATAAAACTCAGGTTTCTATTGAAAAGTACTTTGACAAGAGAGGATGATATATGAAATGTAATCCCAGTGATGCATTATGCAGGTAGCCTATCCATCTCTAATGGAACAAACCCTTTCTCCTCCATATATCTTCCCGTTGGTACTATAATGGTATATGTCAGCCACTAAAACATGAACCAAGCCTGGGAGCATGCGGTATGGAGAAGGACCAATCTACCAAGCCAAGCACACAAGAATGTCCTCCAGGACAAGAGGGACAGCAACAGGGACAGGAATCTTGGGGGAGTGGGAGGTGGCTACAGGGAGCATAGATTCTTGGTAAAGGAACAACCGTGGAAGGAGTCACGGCTACCAGCAGTGGCAGAGATTATGTTGTGCTGGGAGAGGACTGTAACAGAGGCTTCAAAACCTGTCTGTGCTTCCAGTAGCCAAGTTCAGCCAAAGGAGCCTGAATCACCTCTAGCACAGCTGTAGAAAACTGTTGAAAGCGGAGGAAGACAGGGATGTGCATTACACATGTACACCCACTGGGGAAACTAATTTGATTTTTTGCCATTAAGGCTACATCTTGAGGTCTTCCAGCACTGAAACCAGAGCATTTTATGTGTCTAATAGGACTAGCAGAGCAGCAGCCAACATGTACTCCTTATATAACAGCTGTGAGCATGGTTCATGGTGGAACAAGATGGGGAAGATTCCTGAACTTCTGAAAGTGTGGAGGTGGAAGTTTGCCAGAGAAGCAGTACTGGAAAGGAAAAGTGCGTAGACAAGGCTCTCTGAAACATAAAGCTTGGAAAAGAAAATATGTTATCTGGACAAACACCTAAAGGACTGATTTGGACAAATCACTATGGAGGACCCATGTGGCCCCAGATAACAGAAGCTGTTTGAGGCAAAAAATGGTCCTGATGATAAAAAAAAAAAAAAAAAAAAAACATTGATTACCTTCTCCCCAGTAACAAACAATCCCACAAATTCTTGCAAATTCTGCTTTTCCCAGCTGGAGAAAATAAGGCACACAGATTTATGAATGTGTGGTTGGTGCTGCAGTAGGCTAGAGGTAGAACTGTGAATTAAACACAGCCTCTGCCTAATTCTGGGCTATTACTCTATCACCAGACCATGCTTTCTCCAGTGACAAAAGTCGTTTAGGTTCTGTCATATTCAGAACAGCATTGCCACTACTTTGGCAATGCAGACACAAGTTGTTTACTCTGAAGTGCTGATTAACATATTAATTTAAGTCATTTGCACACCAATAAGGCTTTGTGGTTTTTTTTGGGTGAAAGAGAATGTAAATTGTCCCCTGTATTGCAAGGAATGGATCTGTAGCAACGTTCACTGCCACCAACACGCTTGTTTCCCTTTACATACTAGGCTCCTTGATGTACGTTTCAAAGATCTTTTGTGTAAAATCCTGCTTGACCTTGTTGCATTGTCAACAAGCAAACAACTTTTATGTGCAATCTCTGGTGACTTTTTTTTTCCTTTTATTTTTATTTTTTTTTTTAAAAAACATCAATATATAATGATACAAAGGGATTTCTGATAACATAATTTCTGACTGGCAGCAAAATAGCTGCCACTTCACTCTACTGCTTGTATTATTATGGGTTTATTTTCTTGTCATTTTTTTTTTCTTCTCTCTGTAAAGAGAGGGATGTTTTTAATCTCCTTTTAACTGGAAAACATACTCAGGTCCTTTTTTGCATTTGCTTAGCCTCCACTTATTATTTCTTCTGTTAGTAGGCAAGGAAGAGAGGAATGAAAAGGCTGCTGTGGTTGTTCCTATAAAAAAAGCATGTGTGTTTAGTAGCCAGAAGAGGAATTGAAAAGATAGGGCTCTTAGGCTCCAGTCCATTCCGCTGTGAGTTACAGGACCTTTTTTTCATTTGCTTTGGTGGCAATGAGGACTGTATATCTGTGACTCAGTGATGACTGCAACAACAGCAACCCATCCTGGTTGGGGACTTTTAAGTGAAATGGAAAGCATGAATCAAATCTCTTGTCCCACCAGGGCTTAATGTATAGGGCTTTCTGCAGAGCATCAGGCATTGCTGTGAGGGATATATGAACTTGTCTGGGATTGGTGAAGCTGGGACAGTGTGGGACTGGGTTGTTCACTCCACCATTCCTCTGTGTAATGTGTGTAGGTTTCCACATTGCGTGTTACTGCCCTCTTCTCTTTCCCTGTTCAGATTAGGAGTTTATTCTCTGGTCATTATTGTGCTCCTGGAAGTGAACAAATACCCCTGTAGGTTGTGCAGTCATCGCCTCTCCTGTTAGGAGCTACCTTTTACATTGGTGATGCAAGTTTTGGTAAATAACCTCACTGTATCTGTAGGCACTTGTGCCTTCCCTCAGAAGGGACACGGAAGAGGTCAAGGAGATGGGTGTTAAGCGAACCCAATGCTTCGTATGGGAACTGTTCATTATAGCACAAGAATGACTTATTAGGATGGGCTGAAGGTTCATCTAACCCAGAATCCTGTCCCTGAGAACAGTAAAACATGTATGCCTAGAAAGGAAAATAAGAAGAAGCATATTTGATAATTCTTTCTAAGATTTTTCCAAGTTTTCAGTGTTTCCAAGTAAGACACTTCAAGAGTTAATTATAGTTTCCTTGTCCTTCATGATCTTCAATGAGTTAATTTTTCATAGACTTTTCTGATTTCCCCTTATAATTCAGGTAAGTTCAGATAAGACACTTCTTCCTCAAATAAGAAATTCTAGCACAAGTTGAACTTTTTTTGACCAAAGAAGTCAAGATCTGGACAAGTGGAGAATGACAGGGTACTGCTGATTTCTTTCTTAATTTTCCATACAAAAACCCCCGCAAACATTACCTAGATGAAGATCCACCTCTATGAGAATGTGCAGAAAGTCTGCAGCCCTTTTGTGTGTGTGTGCGTGCCACAAATGCTATTAAACATTTTGTTTCACATATTCCACACCTTCCAAAGCAACAGACCCATTAAGACAAGGAAGTTTGGAGAGGAGGGGGGAAGAGACCCCAAATGACGAATCATTCTCTGTAGAAGGGGCCGCAGCCCCGTTAATTCAAATGACATTTTGACAGTAGCGTGCTGTCAGCCCAATGGTTTGACCTATACAACAACCTCTAATTATTACTAATTAAAGAATTAATTATTCATGGCAGCATGCATTATTAGCATAGCAGAGATGTGTTGGAATATGAGTTATGCGCGGTTTATGAATCTTCAGAAAATAGATTCTTTAATAAATTAATAAAGGGGCTCTGGGGTTTCATTAAAAGGTGGCTGGAGGGGTTGCAAGCCAGTTTCCAAGGAGACCACAGGTGGTTTGCTTGGATTTTTTTTTAGTTAAACTTGTTTGGGCCAGATGATTTCCCTTCCTCCCTCCCCCTCTCACCCTGTCCTCACTGCTCTTTCCTCAGGCAGAGAGGCGAACATTTTAATGAAACCCCTGTTGTCCTCATATCGCTTTGATCCCCGTGTGGTCTCCAACCTCCACGTTGGCCAGTTGGAGGATGGTGTGATTGTTTTTTTTTTTTTTTCGTTTTTTTTTTTCCTGTTTTTTTTTTTTTTTCGAAAGCTGCAAACAGCCATGAATAAACAACAGAAATGATAAAAGTGCACGGGTAAAGGGAGATAGAACAAACAAAGGGGAAAAATAAAGGAAACTGCATAAATTTAAATGAGGCCATCAGGATGGGAGCAGTGTTAATTACCCTGTTTTGTCTTAAGAGCAGATTTGGTGATTATTTTTATTACTGTTATTATATATCGATGCTTGTTTCCAACATGATATTTCTCATTCTTTGGTTTGTTTTATGGATTTTATTGTTATTAAAAAAAAAAAAAAACAGACAAGGGAGAAAATTCTTCACTTTTCTATTCCTTTTTCATTCTGTCATGACCAATGTTTCCCAGCATTTATTTCAGTCCAATAATGCAGAGGGTGATATTAATACCTTCCAGTACTGATAACTAAATAGCGATATAAATAGTAATAATAATTTTTCAAAGCTTCTGCTCTGGCTTCCAGACCACATTGAATTTCCCTTCTTAGTTAAAGAAAGCCAGAACAAAATAGCAAATATGTAAAATAAAAAAATAAATTAATGGTCCTGCCTCAGCTTACGAGGGCCGCCCTCAAGCCCTCACCCGCACAGGGTATGCCCATCCCATGGACTAGTCCTTGCTGCTGTTCATATCCCATCAAAACTAAGGAGACACTATCAGAGTCCAGACTGTCAGTTGTCTATGAAGTGGATATTGCGGGAAGGGTGTATTTCATCTCAAAATTCTGCCCCAAGCTGAAATGGGGGTCCAAGTGGGAAGAGGCTCTGCTGGAGGCATTCCATCCCACCTGTCTGAGACACTGATCTTAGGATGAGAGAAATGACCTCCACAGGCCAGCGAAAAAACTTGGTGTTGGATACACAACTTTTAAACGAGGTACAAGGTCAATCTCTCACCCTGTGCCTTCAGGTTGTTGCAAGAAACCCATCACCTCTCACTCAGTTCCAATATAACTTTCAGAAAGAAGCTGCTGCTTTTGACTTTCAGGTTTCATACAATGATGAGTTGGCAACAAATCTTGACGAGCTCTTCATCAATGCTGTGGATGCTATGTATGTATGTATTAATCTCTGTGCATCTTTGGCGACAGCAACCACATATTAGTACATTTATACACAATATCGAAAGCAATAAGGTTTTAATCTCAGACGAAGCCGTAGCCTCTGATAATACCAGAAATATGTAACTGTTGTCTTTGTGATCATTTTTGCTCGTTTTATCATTGCACTTAGAGACTCTGATTCAAGCTCTATTTTGCCATGTACTATTTGCATATATAAATGGATCACATTGCAATCTAGGAGCCTTGTAGAAAGTTGATCTCCTTGTGCCTGTTTTGCAGACTGATGGCCAGAACAGCATTGAATAGAAGATAAACATTTTCAGAGTGTGGCAATTCCATAACAGCTAACACATTAGGATACAAATGTCCTAGGTTCAAGAGTCTAAAATTTTGAATCAAACTTAATTCTTGGAAAAGGCCAGTCCTCAAAGCTATATATTCTGAGACAACCCGTCCGGTCTAACAATGAGTTTTGTGGTCAAATTAAACAGACAAAATGTATTCGGGATGACAGTACCCCAGTAATAACAAAAGTCAGCTGGGACTCTCTTGTTTGCTTTAATAAGAACAAGAGCATGCATGTGGATCCCACTTCCCCAATGAGTGTCTGAAGCACTGGAGAAAGGAAATGTCTTCTTTTTTCTTTTTCTTTTTTCTTTTTTTCTTTCTTTATATCCTGAGGGAGGGAAAAAAAGGAAAAGACTTTTGGTTTAAAATAAAAACACATGCTGAAATTTCAATTTAAAAATATATAGAATAATTATAGAATAATTCTCTTTTTTTCCTATATGGATTAAGCCTCTGTCCTCAGCAGCATATATGTCTGGGGTGATTTATAATAATTTTGCCCTTGGCAAGTTTAGAAATAAGCTCAGGACATAATTCAGCATTGAAGCCCTAATCCAAACTGGGATTTAAAATGTAAAAACGAAGTCTCTGTTTAACCCAGACATTGAAACTGCTGCTACACTGATTGCCTAAAGTTTTAATGAAATCTAAAGCAATTTGACTCAGAAGATTCTCAGCTTCCTAGAAAGCCCAGCCAATTTTATTTAAATAACTGAAAAATAATTTATATACTTAACTTTAGGCACAGAGATTTGAACACCTAATTGACTTAGCCAATATTACCCAGAAAAACAGTTTTCCTCTTTTGTCTCCAGCAGTGAACTAGAGGCAGAGCACAGGTGTTTTTCTATAATCAGTTATATTTATCAATTGATTATTGGCTCTTTGGGAAGGTTTTGGCTTGTGCTGCCCAGGAATCACCCAAGTCATGCACAACCTGAGTGCTGGCCCAGGCAACTGCTATTCCCAGCAGTCGTGATGGAATCGTCCAAAATTTGGAGGCAGGAGCTGGCCCTGGACCTGCCAACATCATGTGGGGACATGGACAGGAGAATGCAGGCCTCGTACAAGAGTGTCCTGCAATACTGTGAACCAAGGGTTATTTTTTGTCATCATGTTAAGTAAATTAAAATTTATCCAAAGGAATATTCTCAACTGGAAGAGGTAGTCTGAAAACACTCACTATTCTATTTTTCTTTTCTGATTTGAAATATGCTCTTTTTTTCCTACATTTACAACATATGTTAAAAGTTTCAAATTTTGGAAAAAAAAAAATCTGAAGTAAATTAACTACGAGAGTTATTTCTTTTAAACTGAGCTAGAAAAAAATCTTGATTTAATCAAATTAAGCAATGCATCCTCACTTATGCACTTGAATAAATACACAAACACACACAAACAGCAATGTTAGAGAGGCAATATAGACATGTGCATTTATATAACTTTATTTTGATCTACTGAGCACAATGGCAATATTGTAATTTTTATCCCAAGTCACATAACCACTGAGCTATTTCAGTGGTTTCTAAAACATTAAATAGTGTCCCTTTTCTTCATTTAGTTCTTTACCTATCTTTGAGATATCATAACATGAATCACTGAAGTTCCTACAAACTGTCATCAGTTAATTCCACATTGCATAGTGGAACCTTCTCGATTTCCGTGACAGAAAAAGATCTCAGGGATATTCAAGCAAATATTTAAAGTTTCACAATTATCCTTTTCCCTCAAATGTATTTTCCTCCTCCCTTTGCTCTGTACCTGAGGAATTCTTGTTTCTGGATTCATCAGATCTTTTTGATCATGCTTCTTTGATGGAGAAGAATATTTCACCTTCTTCCCTGTGACTGTTGTGCTTTGCTGCTTGGTTAGCAGCTAGAGGTTTGTATAAGCATTTCAGCCAAAAATGTAAGGAATATCCTTCTTTGCATCTTTGTGTTATAAGCATATTTTCTCTCAAATGACTTTCCTTTTTTGCTTTGCAACCTGATGAAAACCCGTATTTTCATTTTTGGAAAGGCTTGACAGACTGAAGGAGGTGATCCTGCCCCTCTACTCAGCCCTGGTGAGGCCACATCTGGAGTATTGTGTCCAGTTCTGGGCTCCACAGGACAAGAGGGATGTGGAGCTGCTGGAGAGAGTCCAGCGCAGGGCCACAAGGATGATCAGGGGCCTGGAACATCTGCCCTATGAGGAGAGGCTGAGGGAGCTGGGCCTGTTCAGCCTGGAGAAGAGAAGGCTGAGAGGGGACCTGAGCAGTGTCTATAAGTACCTCAAGGGAGGCAGTGAGGAGGATGGTGCTGGCCTCTTTTCAATGGTGGCCACTGATAGGACTAGAGGAAATGGCCACAAACTGAAGCACCAAAAGTTCCACATGAACTTAAGGAAAAATTTCTTAGCAGTGAGGGTGCCAGAGCACTGGAACAGGCTACCCAGAGAGGTTGTGGAGTCTCCTTCTCTGGAGATCTTCCAAACTCACTTGGACGCAGTCCTGTGCCACGTGCTCTAGGTGACCCTGCGTGTGCAGGGCGGTTGAACTAGATGATCTCTAGATCCCTTCCAACCTTAAGCATTCTATGATTCTATGATTTTTATTTTTTTAGCTCCCTCCCCACCACCCAAATCTTAGAATTATCTTTGGAAATCGTCTGTTTTGTCTAGAAACATACTCAGCCTCACTGACTGGGGCAAGGGACAAGAGATCTGCAAGCTTAGCTATGGGGCAGATAAAAAAGAACCTGCCCCCAAGGAAAAATCCTGTGGGTCTCGACTTGTAGGGCTGAAATGTCTCAACTTGAGCTGAGAAACAGTTGGCCAAATATTCGTCAACAGTGTTGCTCATTTAACATGATCTGGACATGAAATTGGGGGAGGTAAAGGGATGTCCAAACACTGGAACTAAATACTAACACAAATGAATGCTTACTAATACATATTGTAGGAGAAGGAATCACTCTAGGAAAATGTTGTCAGGCCCTGTGGGCGTTCTCTCCTTATTTATTTATTTTTTTTAATGAGCCCAGGAAAGGCTAAAGCCCTAATTAAACACATATTTTACATCTGTATTTAGTTGTATTTTTTTTAATTGTATCTTTTTTGTGTGTAAAACTGACAGCCTGGCATTGCTCATATGTGCAGAAAAATTAGATAATCAACACTTTATAACAAAAGTGAGCCAGCATAGAGTATGAACTTCAATAAAGAGGGAGTATTTTCCTGCATATGGTTAGGAGAGACCAGATTCATTTCTGGATTTTGTGTTTTATTCTTTATATATATATATATACTCTTTATATTCTTTTATTGCAGCTCTGGACTGCAAATGCACTGTGGATTGAACTCATTTTCTGTGACCTACAGTCAAATTTGGGAGCTGTAAAGCTGGGATTTGATAGACATAGAAAAAATAATGAAAAATAAATAAAAATAAGTGCTAATCTGGGTAGGAGAATGTGGACAGAAAACTGCATTTAAACTGGTCACTAGCCTAGGATTCAGAACTCCTAACTCCATCCCATCATCCTCCAACCCACTCCATCCATTGTGGTGCCCACGTATGGGCACAGATCCCATTTCAATCCATAGAAACCAAACTGATTCAGTTGGCAGGATATGAAGAGTTATGTGGTGAATCCTGAAGTGAACATGTACATTGAGACAGCTGGACTCCAAAAGCTGCCAAATGTGCTGGACAAATCGTCATTGATTAGTATGGAGGCACTGATTAGTATGGAGGCACTCAGCACACATGGAAACACAGATACTGCAGATGATTGAAGTTCTGGTGAGCTGAATACTCCCCTAAATTCTCTTCAGATAGAAACCGACACTCTGACTGGAGAACTGCAGCTTGAAATAGAGTTAAAAGAAGACCGTAATCACTATCTGACATATAGAAGTATATATATATTTTTTGCCTGATGGAGTTTGTTGAAGTTAATCCCCCTTTTCCTGCCTCAAATACCATACCTATTCTCAAGAAAGTTGAAGAGAGAACATCAGAAATGCATGGCATATTTTCACCAGTAAAATAAAAATATGCATGCATATATGGAAAATAGTATTAGAAATATTCCCTGAAAATATAGCATGCAAGACAAGCTATCAAGGAGGAAAAAAATCCCTTAAGCAAAATAATCATATTGCCACTAAAAGAGCATAGTCCATCTTGATTGTGCATAAAGAAGATTTCTAAGCATTGGTAGAAAGAGGGTCTGAAACAGGCTCATTTTACACTAATAAAAGAAGAAGAAGAAGAAGAAAAGAAGACAATGCTCATGTGAGGAAGAGGCTTTGATGGTTTTCTGATGGGGCTGCCAGCAATAGTGAGGAATGAAACATGGTGACCAACATGGCCCCATATCAGAAATATTCAGGAGCCCTAAATAATAAATGGTGCTAATAATATGTCCTGGGAGTAACCACTGGTGTTTATTATGCATATTATTGCTAATTTTGTGATTGCTAATCACAAAGGGCTTCTTCATGAACCTTGCTGTACATAAAAGCACCATAATTTCTTCAAAGAGATTGGAATCTACAAAGTTTTGTGTTGTTTCATTGCCATATTTCGCAGTGTTTGTGATTGCTTCACTGACCTGTGAGCATCAAAACAACAAAAACAATAAGCCACAGTGAGGGTAGAGCACAGTGTAAATATTTGAAAGAACTTGAATTTGCCCAAATTATCTTTTTACAAGTCAAATGAAACAGCTTCTATGAAGGTGACAGAATTTCTGTAAGTAATTTTCAAAGAGGTGGCAAGACAACATCTTTTTGCAAGCACAAATTTCTTTTAAGAAAGTGAAGTTCCTGCATAAAAATATGAGATTCATGATGTAGAAAAATATTTCTTTATTGGGTTCTTAATTTTTTGACTGATTTTACTTCTTTTACTGAGAGGTCTTTTCTCAGTTGGAATAAAAAGCTTTCCTCCAAAACAAAACACAAGGCTGACCTCCTGGAGCACAGGTACAGTTTCACCTTAACCCCGCTTCTATATTTTCCCGTAAAAAGAAATGAGAAACTCCTTCATCATCCAGGATCCAAAGACTAAAAGCCGTCAGAAGTTGAAATGATTGCTGATGAGAGCACCCCTGCCACTGAATCACCAAACCAATAATCATCAATAATCCAGGCATAGCACTTTTCCAAAATGCAATAAAACCCCTGGTATAAACTGTCATAACTCAGTTGGCTCCTGTGCAGTGGGAAGGTGCCTCACACTAGCCGATCATCCCGAGCCTCAGACCCAGCAGCTGAGTGATAAGTGTCTGAGTCCACTCTTGTTGACATGACTGCAAGCCCAGCCTCATTTAGCAGGTTTAAACTCAGATTAACGCCGTGTAAAATGAGAACCAGACTTGGCTGAAGCTTGGGGATTTGTTTCATGTCCCAGCTGAGTTTGATTCCTCCACAATGCCTGCGTTTCTTAAGATATTATTGAAAACGAAAAGAACAGATCCTTGTTGTTCTTAACTGCAACCGCTAATGATAACCGCTGTGTAGAGATGTGCCAGGACTAAAGGGTAAAGCTTCTGTGATGCAACATGACAGTTATTTTTAATCTACTTAATATTTGTGGTTTTTACCTGTTGCTACAGGCAGGGGCCTAGGATGCTTAAATTTTCTTTGCATCATATTCCCTTAACAGGGGTGTCTTTTTCCAACATCCCAGTTATTTAGTTCACCTGGATAACACAAACGTTGAACGGAGACTCACCTGAAAGATGACATTGTTACCATTATTGTGTTTAGGATGGTTTTCTAAATGATGATAACCTCTCCATGAATCTTTTTTTTCCATCCCTATACTGGCTCTTTCCTGGCTAGAGAATGCATTTTCCTGAGGGAGGCAAAATCATCTGGTGGCTAGTGATGCCTCTGCAGTCAAAAGTCCAAAATTCTTCATTTTCTGTGATAAAATGAAGGGTACTGGTGATGATCATAGGCTACAAAGGCTTTTTAAATCAAATTATTTGTTACTTTTTCCATCAAAGCTCAACCTGTAGGCTGTTCACTATCAGTTACCCTATAAGATCCTACAGAAGAGTCTCCGAGAGTCTGAAATAATCAAGGATTTTTCTATTCTCTTTCTCAGCTGCTGCAGCTGACCTGCAACCAGGGTTGCTGTGGGGACAGACTTAGCATGTAACAGATGTCCTTAGCAGTTCACCATGGCTTTGCATGCGGGTGCATTTAATTCGTAGCTCCAGAGAAAAGTGCAAGTGCTCAGAGGGGCATATGTAAGAGGGATAGATGAGGCAGATGTCAAAGAGAAGAACCATGAGGTGAGAAGGAAGTGGTGGAATGTAAACACAAAAGCAAATGGGTAGAGTTGGCTTTGGTGGTGCTCACAAAGGAACATAATATCAAACTTAATAGTATGAGCCTGGACTCTGTTCTTGGCTTTGCTGATAGCTGCCTGGATGAGCCTATGCAAACTATGCCTCAGTTTCTTCTTCCTGGAAACTGAGGATAATAACACCTTTTCTTTCCTTTTTTTTCTTTTTTTCATTTTTTTCTTTATTTTTCATAAAGTGACTTTGAAAGCTGCAGTAGAAAAGCATTATCATTACGATCATAAACAAAGCATGAAAACTCTCTACTTAAGCCACAGTCTTGAGGCATGTCCCTCAAGCACCACAGAATGTGACAAAGAGGCATTTGCACCTGCTCTGAGACAGCCACCTTGCATCCTATAACCAGATGTGCTCTAATCTGCCCAACCTATTTATCACAGAATGGTTGAAGTTGGAAGGGACATCTAGAGATCATTTAGTCCAACCCCCTGCCACAGGCCAAACCCCAGATAAAATGAAGCATTAATGTTGCTTTAGTTGCTTTACCCACCCAAGTAGTAAAGCAGACAGCTGCTTAGATTCATTACTATGGAGTTTCTCTTCTGAAAGTTACTACTGTCCTTGAAGAGAGCACAAGGGTATTATTCTGGTGTGTGACAGCTGTATTTGGTGTTGTTCTCCCATGTATGAACATTGTTTAAGTGGGATTGCTGTTGGCTGTCTACTAAAAGCAAGGTTCTCCATTTTTAATGGAGACACAGCTTGCAATAAACCTATATTACTTTAAAAAAGGGGGAAAAAGAAAAAAGGAAAAAAAGGTGCTCCTAAAAGCAAAGTAAATTAAAGCAGATACGTCGTCTTTGATCAAGTTACAAGCAAGCAGAAGTGTTAATATACTGGAGCATTTTCACAGCGGAAATGAATTACACCATAGGCCATGCAACTGTAAAGTTGAGCGGAAATTGTAACAAAAAAATCAACGACTGAGTCTAAACTGTGAAAGATGTTGGCAAACGTCCAGGAAAAGGTATGGCTGCTGCCAAACTTGCATAAAAGAATGGTTTAACAGTTAGTCCAATTGCTATAACTGCCTTTTTTTTTTTTTTTTTAAGCTGTTTTTCCTATTGTAACTAATCCCATTAAATAAGGGCCATTGTCTCTCCCCCTCAGACAACAGGCCCATTCAGTGGAGCTGTGCCATGTATTGAGATCCTTCAGCAGGATTTGAAAGGGGACAACAGCACATCATAAAAATAGGAAGGATTGAGTGTGTTCCACCCTAAAATGCAGGAAAAGGCCTTTGCAGCATGCCTGAAATCCAGCACCACTTCAAGATGTCCCTTGGAAAAGCTTGTGTGAAATCCTATCAATGTGGAAGGTTACTGGAAGGTGGGAGAGAGAAGTATGATGAGTCCATAAACCTATGGCAGCATGACAAAAGGACTGACCAGCCACTGGAATTAGTGTAAGGGTGGTATAGAGAAGACAACATGGACGAACGTCAGAATTAAGAATTGGATCTAGCTGCCTCCATGAGAATGGGAATTTTTCCATTAATTTATTCAAGAAGAAAATAATAACAATGCTACTAGTAAAATATGTCCTCACTTATCGCAACTTTCCTTTACTGCATTAAAGGTTAGTTAAATGTGATGACAATAACACAGAGAAGGGCAAATTAAAATCATAACAATTAATGCCATGAATTACTAACACCAGCAACTACGATTCCCAGACAAATCTAAGTGCCATTATGCTAAATGCTTTCCAGACTTCAGGTAAAAAAAAGCTTTATCTACAAAGGCCTAAAACAGAAGAAAACTGAGGAACACATGAGGGCAAGAGGGAAGTAAGAGGAGCAACTAATTCTGATCTGACTCCCATGAGAGTTTCTCTACACTAAAAGCCATGAATCTGCTGGAGTGGATTCAGGTAAAACAAGCAACATCACACAGTTGATGCTGTGCTCTGTCTTGGAAAATTCCAGCTTTTCATTGGAAATAAATCAGAGCCAGCAATGTGCCCTTGCGCATTAGGAAGAGTGTTGCCAGTAGGTCAACAGAGGGAATCCTGCCCCTCTACTCAGCTCTGGTGAGGCCGCACCTGGAGTATTGGGTGCAGTTCTGGGCTCTCCAGTACAAGAGGGATGTGGAGGTTCTAGAGAGGGTCCAGCGTAGAGCAATGAAGATGATTAAGGGACCGGAGCATCTATCGTATGAGATAGACTAAGCGAGTTGGGCCTGTTTAACCTAGGGAAGATTGAGAGGACATCTTATCAACAGGTACAAATACCTGAGAGGAGAATGTAAAGAGGATGGGGCCAAACTCTTCTCCGTGGTGGACAGCAAGAGATGAGGGGTAATGGGTGTAAACTGAAACACAGGAAGTTTCATCTCCATGAGAGGATTTTTTTTTTTTTTTTTTTTTTTTTACTGTGAGGGTGACAGAGCCCTGGAACAGGCTACCCAGAGAGGCTGTGGAGTCTCCTTCTTTGGAGAACTTCCAAAACCACCTGGATGCGACCCTGTGCCATGTGCCCTAGGTATTCCTCTAACTCTAAGTGTACTCCATCTAACTATTTTTCCTTTTCTTTGGTTGTCTTGGAGAAGATATGCTATGGCAATCAGGGCCCAGTAGCCAAGAGCCTCCTCTTGGTAACAGCACACAGACAAGCTCAGAAGCATGAACAATAAATTCTGGATTTATGTTGTAACTTGTTTTCTGTAGGATACAACATGAACTGCTTCTCAGGCCATGCAATCATCTAGGATTTAAAACCTGGAAAGAGCAGTGAAATCTGCTGTGAAAACATGTTGCTCCACTGTATCAAGCGTGACCATGGACTTACTGGTGTGCTTCTTCCTGGATCCTACCAGTGCTCCGCCAGCACAAGTTTATCAACAGGATTCAAAAGGTCAGTTCACATAGCAAACCTGGCTTTGAGTCCAAGAAACTGTGGAAGACAGTTAAGGATATATCTTCTTGAAGGAATTGTAACGGGCCAAATCATGCTGAGTTCAGACTGAATCATTGGATCATTCTACTGTCTTATTTATACAGTTTTCAAAAACTCATAAGTTGGCCATATCTGGAAAAGTTTTATATGGACAGCACTCCAGACAATGTGTTAGGTGATTTGTCAAGTAGGGACAGTGGAGCATTTTAAGGATTTTATATATGAATAATACTGGATTTTCATACTGAGATTGTCTGAAATGTAAGATGGTTCCCAACTTTGCCAATCTTAATAATAATAACAGCTATTATTATTATTATTCTGTGATTCTTATTCATTCATATTAAACAATGCCTCCCTTTCAAGAATTGTCATTTTTTTTTTGTCATGTTCTAGTGGGAAAATGGTCAGAAAAAGGCACTATTTTTCTAAATGGAAAATCTGCCCTAAACAAATATGTTATCTCATGCTGAACACTTTGGTCAATTAAGTTATATTACAGACCTTGGTAAAATGTTTTGCTATTACTTTTATGGAGAGCATCAAATTGTATGCTCACGCTATAACTTGACAATAACACAATTTGAACCAATGTATAAAGGCAAAACTCAGACACATCATAACAATTCAGTGACAATTAATTCATTCTACAAAGAAAACTGCGTTGTGAAGAATAATTCACTAAAAAAGACAGCCCTGAATGTGTATGTAATCCAACTATGATAACTGCTATCTGTGTTAAATAGTCTGCAGCTGGTCCTCCAAGCCATATTGCTTTTACAATGTTTGAAAGTAAGTCTTAAGGCTGTATTCAAACATGGTGTTTTCACTGGCATTAATCCTTATTATAGTGTCTAGGTTCAAAGGAGGAGTGAACAACTCAGACTACCAGCTAAAGTTACTAAATTAATAGGAAGAGCCACAACACCTACGTTCGGCATCCACTGTGTGTAAAGATCCCAGTCACCTCTTATCCTTGACTTTATACAGAATGGATTTCTGGCAGTCCTGGATGGTGTGTGATCTGAGTCACTTAACCCTGCCTTGAATGAGGAAACCATAATAATGCTTAAATAAGGAGGCACTCTATATGTGACCCTCCATTTCCAACTCACCGAATTCCCAGCTCATGGAAAGCCTCCAAATCCTCAAATGAATCATGGCCAAGATTACTGACAGTTCTGCTCACCTCACTGGCAGAGTGAAACTGCCCTACACTGTAAACACAGAGGTTAACCAGATCCCCGAGCTGGGAGCAATTTTGTGGATTGGACTTAAAACACAGCAAGTCATATCTGCACACCACAAGCTGCTGGTTGAAAGGTGCTGCAGAAGACAAAGGAGGCCCATTAGGACAACTGGGTCTGCTTTAGAGATGGGAAGTAGCAGTAGGTGCTGACTGAAGGGAAGAGGTCCTGATAGGGCTGAAACTTATATCAAGGAGACAAAATAAGAACTACACTGCTTAGGATATTTTGAAATGGCTTCAAGAAATAATCAGAGTTTTTTAAGGAGAAATAATTGGGAAGATTCAGTGCTGAAGTAGTAGTAGGAGTGGGCTGAAAATTGGTGAAAAGGTAAGTACATGTAAAATATATAATTAATCACACAAATAATTCTCTGTATAAAAGGCTTATAAAAATAAAAAAAAATCAAAACTTCTTTCAAGAAGTGGGATCCTGAAAAGACCTTCTAAACCAGACTTCCCAACCTTCTCCATTACAGATCAGTCACAATGATTTCAATTGCTGCATCTAGAGCAGTAAATTAACACTGACAAAACCATTTATGATGCTACTTAACACAGTTTGGCCAGTATATATGAATAAGCAGTCCATATTATTGTTATTATATGATTAAAGCAGAGATGATACACTCAAACTCTCTATTGGGGGTGATTCTTGGTCCTTGTTAAGTTGAATTTCAGGTGGAATTGTTTGGAAGAGCCCTATGTAGTCCATGACAAACTCAGACCAGACATAACTGTAGCAGCTTAGTCATAAAGATGATAGAATTTCAGAGAGTGGGACCAGACATGGTACTGTCTAGTCTAGTAGTAAAGTTATAACCTCTACAGAGCCATCAGGTGTTATCCACGTGCAGCCACCTGCATGAGAACCGTATGGCTACAAAGCTGGTGAGACACGGGGTGTAAATATAACATATCTGCATTTCTCTGCAGTCACAATGTAGGAATGAAGATGGGGAGCTTATATGATAGTGCTGTAAGGACATTATTTCTGTGTGGTGATCTTGTTCCATTGTATTGTTATCATTTTTATTTTATATCACCCTTTATTATTTGATTGTGTTTACTATGGGCAGCTTTAGAAAGCACCAATGGAAGAGGAGTTTGCCTTACTGAAGGACCCACTCTTGCATTTGATACAAATAAAAACTTGTATATGCAAAGGTTTAGTCAGTGCATCATCATGAGAAAAAAAAACACATGATTTATCCACATGATTTATCTTGTCTTTGCAATGTCACTTATCCACAGGGCTAAGATTGTGTTTGCTTCAGGGAGACGCTATTTTCCCTTCTACTGTTCAGCATCTGCCTGGTGGTCAGGTAAAAGAGACGAGCTTAAATCTGTTCTTCCGCTCAATTTCAGCAAAAATAATGAAACTGTCAACAAGTAATAAAAATGGAGGCGCCTGTTTTGAGCAGGGTTGTTTATGTGTTCTCACTAAACTTCATCTCATTATGTAATCCATAAAGGAAACACTGTCAGAGAAAGCAGAATAGTAAAAAACACTTGGAGAATATATGAGTGAAGCCCAGGATATACCACATTTAAAAATCAAACCTGTGACTACATCAAAAAGAACTCCAAGTTTTATTAGTGGTGCCTGTTTCCCACTATCTTACATTTGACAATAACCTTAATATTATTTTTATTCTAAATGATTATAACAAAACATCGTAGACCTGATTTTCCTGAGGCCAGACCATAGTTCTTCTGGTCTTCCTTTTATCACTTTTTATGTATGAACATAATAAGCCATTTCTTCAGTCATTCTCCAGTCGCACTCTACAGTTGATTAGGAGCCCACGTGAGTTGTTTGGTGAGCGATTTTTCTATTCTTTCATATTCCTGGATACAAGGCACTACCTTTTGTTCCTGACAAAATAAACTTGGACTTTCATTGTCCTTAGCTTAGTACAGCTCCTTACACAGTTACAGTCATTCTCTAATTGCCAGCTGGTAGTCATTTTCCATTTTCCATTTATTGGATACCTTTTAATGCCTCAGCACATAATTTGTGTATTCCTATTTGCAGAGCCTCACTGTCCACCGTAGCATGTCTTCAGTCCGGGCCTTGCTAAGAGATTTTAAAGAATTCTGAGCAAATCTTTTCCTCATTTTATGTCTAGGTTTTGAGAACACTGAGAGGTGTTTTTTTTTTTTTTTTTTTTTTTTTTTTCTCCTTGTAATGCTAGCTCTTGCTGGAAAGAAAAAGAAAGTTGAGAACAGCTAAAATACTATGCACCTATCCAAACAACAGACCGTCTTGTTATACAGATTTATTGGCTACAGTCATTGAAAGTCTTTGCATCAGGAAAGAGTGAAACCCGGAGTATTTTTGTTGGTGGTAGGTTTGGGATTTTTTGTTTGTTTGTTTGTTTTAGGGCTAAAATCTTACATTTTAATTCCAAATTCTTCATCTTTGCCTATGGAATTAATTGAACACATAGATGCTGGGCTGCCATTCTCAGGCAAAACATTTCCTTAAGAAAATCCATTTTTTTCTGGGTTCTCTGAAAAAGAGCACGTTTTCAAGTGTGTATGTTCCATCATTGAAAAATAAATCAGGAAAAAATATTGTGATGGTGACAATAAAATAATAATAATAATAATAATAGTAATGAGAATGGAATCTTTAAACTGTGGAGTTAGACATTCAAGGTTGTATAATTGTATGTTTTTTGGCCCATGTAACTGCCTGAGTTTTAAATTGTTAAGACTTTAAATCTTCTATTTTTTGCAAAGACTTAATAACATTTTGATGCTATGGAAGAAGAGTGACAGTCATGTCAGCAGCCAGTGCCATGTGTATGTGTCTGTGCTCAAAAAGTCATTATGGAAATCAGTCCCAATAAATTATTTGCTTTGACTTTTCTCATCTCGTACAAGTAACTGTTCATTGTCCAACTAATAAAAGACAGAGAGGTATTTAGGAAGACTTTAATAACCAGTAATTAACTTCCTATTTCCTGTTACAAAAATTGAGCACACTAAAGAACTAAGTCATTTGTATCATATTCAAAGAAGGAATTGCCATTTCTGTCATGGGTCTTCCCACAAAGTTGTTCTTAATTTTAGAGTCCACATCCTTACTGATAGCCAGGATTGTCATCACGATGGAAATGAAGAGGATGAAGGAAATGGAAGGAAGCAAACAAAAATGCTTCTAGTTTTGTTTTGAATTATGAGTTCAACTCACTGAAAAAAAATAGATAACGAAGGAAAGAAAGTCTAAGAAAAATATGGAAGCAAGATAATTCCTCTAAGAGGAAACCATCCACCCTGAACATTGGCAAGCGAGCAAATCATTAACAACAACAACAAGGGAGCATTCATTGTTGTGCAATAATGCAGCTTTGTGGCTTTGTGCTGGATAAGGAGAGAGTAATATTAAAAAAAAAAAAAGGCACAAGACATTTCTAATATTTCCTTCTTCCATGGTAGAAACATCTGAAATTAATGAGTCTTATTAATGTAAATTGCACCACACTGTCAGACATAAATATCCCAATACCAAAGGGGCCCATTACCATTAACATCAGAAATGATCAACAAATAAAACTGTTAATGCCACAATATTTACTGGACAAATTGACTACACTCCAAGATAGGCTTATGATTGTGTCTTGCTGTTCGATTTCATTTCACTGCAAGATGCACTAATGCATGTTGTTATGTGCAGCTGTGGCTGCTTTCCAGAAAAAAAAAAAAAAATCTGTTTTCTATTGAGAGGTGGAAAAGCTCAACTTTATCATTATTATTTTCTCCATCTTGTGAAAATTTATTTTAACACTTCTGGTCGCTTGCAAACTCATATACAAAAATTGTAGATTTTTATTTCAAAGGATAGAAGCAAGCTTAAATATTAGTCCTCAAGGGAAAAACAAAACAAAACAAAACAAAAAAACAGACTAATGATTTTAACCGATCCCAAACAGATGTTCTCCTAGAGAGCTAATCAAATTTTTTTCTGTGATTTTTCCATCAAAAATGCAAAGCATAGCATCCTTTAAATAGAATATCAGATTTTTCTACTAACATTTTATCAAATTTTGTACATAACAAAGACACCAGCTTTTCAATGAGAAAGCTTAAATATTTTATTAATAAAAACACAGAAATCATATAGGGAGTGAATGAAAGAATACAAAAAAAAGTTAATATAAATACGTTCCAAATACCCTGAAAATAGCAAAGACACTTTGCTAAAAGTTTAAATAACTTTTAACTTTTTCTCTGGCTTGCAAATTTGTGTACGTAACCTTTACTTGTAAAATTCTATGAGGGTGACGGAGCCCGGGAACAGGCTGCCCAGAGAGGTTGTGGAGTCTCCTTCTCTGGAGATCTTCAAAACTCGCCTGGATGCCACCCTGTGCCACGTGCTCTAGGTGTCCCTGCGTGTGCCGGGGGGTTGGACTAGATGATCTCTAGAGGTCCCTTCCAACCTCAACCATTCCTTGATTCTGTGAAAATTCAAGATACGATTATATATATCAAGATGCAAGCTAAGAGTAGGGTCTGTTCCTCTCCAATGTGTGTATAATTTAATTTTGGGGACTCCTGATTTGTATCTGAAGACACCTAGCATTTCTATTGTAAATATATTATTAGAGTTCACAAAAGTAGCAGTGCAATTATGCGAATTATTAAATGGGCAATGTAGTAGAAATTAAGGAATTAGGTTAAAATAAAAGTGTGTTCATTCTCATTAATTCTGTCATGTCATTAATTCCAACCATGCAGTGCTCTGATTCTCCTGAAGTTGGCTTGACGCCTCTTCCTGTTAAACTGAGATAGCTTTCCATCTAGAAAATGTGTCAAAAGTTTCCAGTTTAGCTATTGCCCACCACTGGGCTGGGAAACTAAAGCTCTGAATCCCCTTATGAGTTGATCTCATTGAGCCTGAACAGATTGTTAAAGCGCGGTGATATACCCAAAGTCTGTCCTTAGACACCTAATTCCCATTCACTGTGTTTTGGCTGTTCTAGACTCCTTCTCCTAGCCCCTAGCCTGAAAATGGGATTCATATTTCAATTTTATTATTGAGACAAATTATATACTCTACGCAAGTCCCCTAGGCTCCCTCAGTAGTCAGTGGAGGAGAATTTGCACCTTCAGAAGGGAATTTGTCCCATCCTAAGACAAATGTCTAAGTAATACAGGATAAATTTTCCTCTGAAGGTATCTGCTTCTATCCCTTCACTATAGCACGTGTTCAGGGACACCACTCAGTGCTACTTGCTTATCTTTCAGATGAAGGCAAAGGAAATTAATACCAGATATTAATGTTGTAACACCACTATAGACCCAAAATCTTTGACACACTAATTATCATCTCAAGTGAAAAATCCAGCCCAGAAAACACTAAGATCCAGTTGTGAGCTTCTTTTTTTTCTGCTCTTCATGCCAGTATTATATTTGCTGTGTCCATTAGAAATTTTAAGCTTTAGTTTTCAACAGAAAATATCTGAGTAAAGGAAAAATAGTTACCATCCAGGGGTACTTACTTCAGTGTCATAGTTACATCTACACGAACAAATATACTAAGTCAGGAACTATTCTTGGACTCAGATTGATTGGCACAGCACTGGTAATATCTGTATAAACCTTTCCAAATGACCTAATGGCAATACAGCTCCCAGTTCAGGTGAATTGCCTGGGAAACTGTGAGTTGTCACAAGCCAGCAACTGTGCTGACAATTTAATGGTAGGAATTACGTTGTGCCAGTGCCCAGCTCTGCCAGGCTTGTACACATACAGCCGTAGGGGCTAGAGCAGCATCAAATGACTCTCTGCAGCGAGGAAGCCTTGTCACAGCCATTAGCACAGTGAACCACAACTGCAGGTGAAGGAGTTGCTTCACACAACCTCTCTAGGCTGATGGAGTCGTCCTAAACACCATCTTCTATACGTGTGATTTCATGTTGCAAACGCTCCCTTTTTCAGGTCATGAACTTCACTGTGATATGTGCTAATAATAGTTACTGTTTTTTTTTTTTTTTTCTTGTGTTTTATCCACCTGATTTTAAACAACTCAGTCACTCTGTGTGGCCTAATTGCTGAAGGTCACAGCAAGAGCCTGAAGCAGCAGAAGAAGCAAAACCTACAGGTGGGACCCCCCAATTGACATTGATTGACCTATGTTTGTTGATGTTAATGAAGCCAGAAAGAGTGGATGGTTTAGTTCAATTCTTCTAATTATCTCTGCTTTAATCACTACTCCATCCTTTCTCTAAGGATCACCATCACTGGAAGATGTGCAAGAAATTACAACATCCTTCCCAAACAATGGAAGTAGTAAAGTATATGGTACTTATTCTCCTGGTTTATATTAAGACCCTTGCATGCATACATTTAATTTTGCATTCAAACACAGTTTTGTCTGGCCATACATAGTGAAACAGAAGGGGACAGTCTCATCTCTAACACTGACAGGTCCTGCAGCTTCACTTTCAGTGCCCTTTCACCTTATATCCTTTTTTTTCTTCCTTTGGAAGTTGGATGGTGCCAGTGTGCGTGACTACGCATAGCTGCTCGCCTTAGCACAACAAAGACTCTGGTTGCAATGTAAGAAATATTTGTGTCACATAATACCTATTGTCATGGGTAGGCAGAGATACCTTTTGGTTTGATCTCCATGTTGAAATTGAATTATGAATTGCCATACACAGTGGTTAAGAATCATCTGCAGATGACACCTCTACTTAACACAGAACTGGGAATTTGATAGATCTTCTATAGCAGTACTTGTCAGACCGCTTATTACAGAAGCACAGAATTGCAGAATGGTTGAGGTTGGAAGGGACCTCTAGAAACCATATAGTCCAACCCCCCTGCTCAATCAGGGACACCTAGAGCATGTGGCACAGGGTCGCATCCAGGCAGATTTGGAAGATCTCTAGAGAAGGAGACTCCACAATCTCTCTAGGCAGCCAGTGTTCTGTTAACCTCACAGTAACAGAAGTTCTTCCTCATATGGAGATGGAACTTCTTGTGTTTCAATTTATACTCATTACTCCTTGCTCTGTCACTGGCCACTACCTGGAAGAGTTTAACCCCATCGTCTTTACATTCTCCTCCCAGGTACTTATACATGTTGATAAGATCTCCTCTCAATCTTCTCTTCTCCAGGCTAAACAGCTTGCTTAGTCTTTCCTCATACGATAGATGCTCCAGTCCTTTACTCATCTTTGTTGCTCTATCCTTCTTAGAAGTTCCACGTCCGTCTCGTACTGGGGAGCCCAGAACTGCTTGCAATAGTTCAGGTGTGGCCTCACCAGAGCTGAGTAGAGGGGCAGGATCCCATTGGTCTTCTTGGCCACAAGGACACATTGCTGGCTCACGGTTATTCTCCAGCTCTAATAGATCCTGGCTCTGTGCACTATCTGAAGAAAGAAGTCATTATTACTACCTTGGTAGGCAATCTGCAGTAGATGTCTTCATGTCAACTCTATTTCTAGTCACTCATTGGATCTGGCAGGTCAAGGCATCCATCAAATGTTCTGTTCTCTCTTGACTTTAGGCACTGGGGTTTTCTCTAGTTCACTCCAGCAGTCAGTCTCAATACTACAGAAGTGTTTCACCACCAGACAGATAATTCAGGTATGGAACATCATGACAGCAGGGTGGTACTTAAGCCAAAAATGTAAATGCTTTCAAAGAGCAACTAGAAAAAAGTGATGAAAGAAAACTTCGTGCAGAGTTATGCAGCACAAAGACACAGGTTCAGCCTCTGGCTTGGAAAGGCTTTGAACCCTGCATTCCTGTAAGATTGGAAGATGTACTTGGGGGGGGGGGGCGGAAAAAGCAGAATTTAGGCTCTGCCTTGTCTTTACAGTCTTCACCTAAGGATCTATGTCTGGTCATTCCCCAGATGAGTGTACTGACAATTTATCTCTAATTCAGTTATGATCTTTCTTAATAAAGCACTCTTTATGCTTTTTACTAACAGCACTGTCTCTGCTTTCTGGCTGGCTTCGACATCTTCAGTTAAGCAAGCTCTTTCCTTTTCCTTTTTCTTTTTTTTTTCCCCCAGAAATCCCCATGTTCCACTTGTCTTTGCTTTCATTTGATCACATTTTCAAATAAAAAAGCCAAGTACAGATATCATGTATGTGTGTATATATATGTGTGCACATATATATATATGTCTGTATGCATATAGCTTTACACATATATATGTGTATGGTGCTTAATTCTTCACAATTAAGCCTGGTGATAATTGTTTTTGTGCATTAGTCATAATCACTTTTTAAGCAGCAAAGCCTATTACTGCTTTAGCGTGCGTTTCAGATGCCCTGCAGATTTGAGTAATTTTGGGTAATGCAGCTGTGTGTGGTAAAAAGATTTTACAATGCATATAAAATTTTGCCTGGTGACATTTCAGCAAGTGAATCTGTGGCACTGTGTACTAGTTTCAGTACTTTCCATTAAATACCAGATAGCATTACAGTGTGCAATTTTAAACAAGACCCATCTTTACAGAAAAGGAGTTAAAAGCTTTGTTATCTGTGGTTAAAAGTGTTGTTCATGCAGAGTGTGAGGAGTGAATGATTTCTGTGTAATCCATCTTATTCACTTCACTATTTTTTCTTATATTTTGGAAGTGTAAAGTTGGCTGCACTTTCCTGAGATTCCTTGCATGCTGCTGAATACAAAACTTTTATGTTGCAAAGTTCTGTAGTATTGCACAGTATTGGAGAAAAGGATACTCACTGAAATGGTTGAATTATTATGCAAATATACTTCACTAAAAATTAGTGGAGAAAACCTATTCTATTAGAGCTTATGGAGCTCACTTCCTGATGTGCGACAGGATTAAAGCATCTCGAATGTCTTTTTTCCATGTCATTTAGGTGTCTAAATTATTTGTCTAAGTCTCAGCTATTTGCTCAAGATTACTTCTACAACTAATAAAAAGAGGTATTATGAGACAGCAACTCATCTCTCCCTACAATAGGTGTCTACAGTAAACAGGTAACAACTTTTAGAAGGTGATATTTTCTATCTGCTGGTGCAATGTCAATGGTGCCTACTCTAAACTTAGGCATCCAATATTTAGCTGTCTAAAATTAAAAGATGAATTGCACATTTTTGATCCAAATCTGAATCAGTTAGCTGGACCAAGCAATAGAGTCAGTTCTATCAAAAATGCTCTTATCTGTCGTACTTCTATTGGGAAAGTGGCTGATATTCAGTTTCCTCACATGCTCTTCCTGCAGAAGCCTAGAGGCTAAAGAGCACGAGCAACTCTTGCTGCAGCTATAGTCAGAGCCACTGTTTAATACAAACATTTACTTTTAGCATGTGTTTGTTTCAGTTTTCATACTCTTGGATCTGCACTGAGTAATAGTAGAACAGCTCAAGGACTGAGCTCAGAAATTCTGGTTCTGTCTTCAAAAAGAAATATATACCTGTCCTAATCCAGCTAATCACAAGAAATAGAACTATTAACATTCTGACTTTTTTGTGCAAAATCCCTAGAGGAAAATTCTGTTGTTTCTGCTTTTAAAATAACCACTGGCTAAAAAAAGCAAATAAAAACCATGGTCTGTCCACACAATTTCTCTAAGGAAACAAACTAAACTGCCTGGGCACATGGCTTGGTGTGATTTTCTCCATCACTCTGAATTTCTTTGATGCAGAACACCACCTTGCAGCAGTGAGTGTGCATTGTTCAAACCAAAGTAACTTTCCTGCCATCTCTTTCCTATTTGCAACTCATAGTCAGGACAAACGCATGATATAAAGGCAGAATTGGCAACAGTAAAAGTTTCAAGTGATTTAGAAGTGCTTATGATGTGTTGGGTGCACTGTCCCGTTTTAGTCTCCTGACCCTTGGTGAAACAGGAGATGGCTAACACAAGCATGCTGCGATCACATCAGATGTCATAAGAACTGTGCTTTAAAGATGTCTCAACATCATGTCCTAAATAAGCCCCCAGGCACAATTATTGAAAAGAAATGTATGGCAATCACACTTAATTAGTTTCAGTTAAATCAGAATGGAAATATCTTTAATGGACCTTAACCTTTACATGACACTTCCACAGTTGCATCTTCAGATCAGATTGGACATTCTTCTATAGCCCTCATCACCATAAAAGAAACAGAAAGATTATTTGACTTTTTTTTTTTTTTCCCTGAAAAACCCTCTTCCATTATGTCTCTACAAGCTCTTAGGAGGACATAGCTCAATAGGAGAAGACAATGGTTAATTTATTCTGTCCTGGGTGTCCCCAGTGTCTTGTTGGATGCTGTAAAAAGGCAAAAACTGACGAAAAAGGAAAAGAAAGAGAGAGAGCAGAAGGGAAAGAGAAAGAAAAAGAGAAAAAGAGCAAACAGAAAAGAGAAAGAAAAAGAGAAAGGAAAGGAAGAAGAAAAAGAAGAAAAAGAGAAAAAGAAAAAAGAAAAAGAAAAAGAAAAAGAAAAAGAAAAAGAAAAAGAAAAAGAAAAAGAAAAAGAAAAAGAAAAAGAAAAAGAAGAAGAAAAAGAAGAAAAAGAAAAAGAAAAAATCTGTCAGAATAGGAAACAAAATAGAAATAGAAATAATCTGAGGAACACTTAGTTTTCATGAAACATTTGATAAAAAGGAAGCAAATGGGTTCCTGCTCAACTGTTTTTTTTCTCCCCCATAGGCTTGCATGCCAGGTGTAAAGGAATCTCCCCAAACAGTTGAAATCCTCATGCAGCATCCTTCACGGAAGCTTCTTTTTTTCAAAGAAAAAAGAAATTCCATTCGTTTTCTTCCAGAAATAGTTTTCTTCCTTCCTTTCTGTCTCTGTAAAGACTGTTTTAATACACTTATTTGCAATCAGCTCCATTTCCTGTTATTTCAAAAATAAGTATATCAAAATGTATCACACTTTTCTCTTTTTAACTATTTTAGTTTAATATTTTCAAAATGCTTCATTTTCATTTTTTGTTTTCACTATTTCAGGGTAGTGCTGTACAAATAAATAGGTAAGAGAGAGACAATGAAACACTGTGTTTCACAGGTTGATTTAAATCAGGATGCTAGATTCTTCGGGACAGTTTAGGATGGAGTATCCATCATCATTGAAACACAATATATTGAAAAAAAAATCCCATTCAGCTCTAGTTTCTACTTTACCCTAACTTGGATCCCGTGGTGTTTTATGAAATCACTAACTGAAAGCTCTGACTCCTCTTGCTCTCAGCATAGGCTTTTGGGCTAACATTAACTCTTGAAAAAGAGTTAATTGAGCCAAATATCCAGATTTCTTGTACCTATCCTCATTCCTTCCCATCAGACTTCCCCAGCAGCTTCTTTATGCCATCCTTGAGGACCCAAGTGTTGCCCACCAGGCACACAGGGAACAAAATGCTGCTTACTCACCTCAGTACTAGGACACCAACCATGTTTGAAGGCTTTGTCAGAACTGTTCAGCAAAGTTCACAGGCCACTGCTTTGCTGTGGAATTAAGAGAAACAACACCATGTGCTGTGCTGTCAACACCTTGGCAATATCAGCCTTTCCTCAATTACTTTTGCTTACAAATTACTCCTAATTTTGTTCTTTAAAGCTAGTTAAGAACAAGAGCTGGTAGGATTGATGGGGAACTAACTGCATGATTAAGTAATTACATTTTTAAAGCTTGCCTTACACTACAGCTAATGATTTGTCACACAGTAGCAGAAACCCAAGATAATGAATGAGAAATGTTTACATGTAGTTAGTTTCTTCCAAGTCTTTTATCATGCTGTGGCTGGTACCATATATGCATATGATTCTCAAGGGTAGAAAATCTATCATGTAATCTCAATATTTCTGAGCAATTTGTTAGACCTTTGATCACCATGCACCATTTATTATGTGATTTGTTCTATGATCAAAGTTCATTTGTGTGAGGAAATATTGAATTGTTTTTGGATAAAAGGGTTTCTATATGAAAATGGTGTTTTCACTAAATTCTAATATGCCACTGATACACAGTGCCATCAAAAAATTTTAGCATATCAAGAATAGATTAAAACATTTTATTTCAGTGATTTCAAAGCTCATCATTTCATTTACATTACTTCAATATGTCACCCTGTAGCATCATTCAGCTGAAATAAGGCTCTGAAGGCTGAATAAGTCTAAAGTTTTAATATGTTTCAATTTCGGAAAGGAAAATCTTCACAAATTCATCCTCCAAGAAACCAGAAACTTTTGAAATTCTGAGTCTCTCTTTTGAGAAACATTTGAAACAGGAGAAAGCTTGGGATAAAATACTCAAGGTTTTGATCAGTTCTTGTCATGATCTAATTTGCTAGCTAGTTGAATGGATTTGACCAGATACTTTACTGTTATTTACAGTATAGGAGGATCTAGAGGCTTCAAATAAGATTGTGCCACAACTGAACTGGACGTTGTAGTAAAAGACTATGCAAGTGTCCTGATAAATAAATAATCTGTTATATTCCTATACAGTTCTGCAAACTTCAGATTATATCTCTGCCTGGAGCTGCTTATATGCAGGAAAACTAGAAAGATAGTGGGGAAAGAAAAAGGCACTTTTCACAAACTCACACAGCAGGTTAGCACCGGAGGAAATAACTTCTAGTCATTATTTCAATTCTGTCCTCATTGGAAAACATTAATTGCTATTGTCTCTATTCTTCTATTAAATGAACGAAATCTAATTCAGGCTCTTCTGATGAACACATCAAATCAGGTACCACTAAACTATCAGAATATGTGACCTATCACTGAGTACTCTCCAGTGAATACTGTCACTCACCAACTATAACTTCTTGTCTGCTTGTTTAATGTCACTGAGCATGAACGTATGCATTCTAACCATGTTCACACCTGCTTAGAAGATTTTATCCTCTTTTTGTGATATTTACCTGCATGTAGCATCATGATACCTAAAATATCTTGCTTCTGTTCTGAGACACCATTAAAATAAGGAATTAACACAAAGTAGAGTTTTTTTTTTCATTCAGATGACCCTGATTTCAGTTTAACTTTAGTGACGGAATTGGAAGGTCAGCTAAAAAATCTTACATGTTTTTATTCTATTTCTACTGCAGCAAAAACTGCAGACAGAAATGGACACTATTATTATCAATTACTAATAAGACCAAGAGAGTTTAAGGTGTGAAAGTGCTTCTCTGGTCCTCTACCTTGACCTGCCTCATAAAATAAATGTCATAAATATTCAGTCATTGGGATTAGTATTACTGCCTGAACTTCTAGTTGAGCCCACATGTCTTTTTCTATCATCCGAATTGGAAGATTCTAAGCAATGAAGAATTCACTGCATCATTTCTACATAAACTTCTGACTTCAATATCAAGACATTAGATGTTCTTATGTGACTAGATGGGTAAGCAACAGATCAACAGTAAATGGCCTGCGTAGTGGCTAACAGGAAAGCTAACACCCTGAGGAAATCCAGAGCTTTGGCATCCTGCTGTGTTTTCCTGGACACCATGAAATACAGCAGTCTTGCAAGAAAATCAGCATGACTGTGTGTGTAAAGAGTGATAATATACAAAATTAAGAAATAATGACTTTAACGAACATTGGAAATAAACTCTCAGACAAATAACCCAAACCTCTTCAAGAAGTATCAGGACTTCTAGGATAAATGATAAGTACAAACATATTTTTCTTCTCTGTCTATATCAGAGATATTCATAGACCCTTCTTCAATATACAGTTATTCTCTCCCAGGTGTTTGGTAACATGTCAACAAATGAAGAAGCTTTCACTTTTCTATGTATGTGTTGTAGGTGAAGACCCCCAAGGTGGCCTCTCAATATGTTGCCTCTTGAGTAATAAGCTGCAGTGAAGAGGCTTGGCTCATAAGGCACAATAAATGCCAGAAAAATAACACAAACTTCATAATGACCTGGTACCACAGAGAACCTCTTTTACCCTCAGGGTGAAGGAGAGCCCAGTACAGAGTCTTAAATTCTACAGAAAGTGACCAATGATTTAAAACAGACATTCTAAGCTGTCCAGGTCTTAACCTGTCCTCATGTACAGTCTGGCTGTTAATTGAACTGGTTTTGTATTGTCCAGTTGGTTTCCTCATGTAGATTACCCGTTTCAGATGCAGCACTGGACACTTTGTCTACATCCTCATTCTCACTCCAAGAAGGATAAGATTTGAAACACAGAACTGTGGAAGCCTTTCCACTTGGGCCATAAACCTTGCTGAGGTTGACATCCAAAGATAAGAAACTCCACAGAAAAGAGAAAGAGTAGAATAAATATATATTTACATTATATCATTGATGGGCCAAAGATGGACCAGTAAAGGTAAAAAAAGATAAGGAAAAACTTTCCTTGGTCGATTAGACCATATCTCGTACTAGACCTCAGTGTCTTACAGCTGTTCTCAAAGATGCCTCCAAACCTTTCAGGAAAGAAACAATACATTCCAGACCTAAAATGATGTGATGGAACTGGATCAACTCCAGGCCACTCCTGCCTCAGAAAGGAAAGGTTTCAGGGTCCTCTTTTCTCAATGTAGCTTAGAGAAGTCTATTTGGTATTCCACTTAAGGCCAGAAGGATGGGAGAAGTGAGAACACTTGTTCCTGCTTCAAGGACAGCCTGTCATACCGCTCACACATCTCACCATCTTCCTTGATGTCAGAGAAGCAGCACCCAGACTGGCACAAGCAGTCAGTAGTAAGATCCTGATTAGTTTTTTCTCTCCTGCAATATAATGCCCTCAGCATCTATCTGACAGCGATGCTTGTGGTGGTTTTCATAACCAACACCTTGAAGGCCTGATTCCACTCATTGCTGAATAATTCATCTCAAAGTGAAGGGGTTTATGTATTCATGATAATCTCTGCTTCCCCCAACCATTTCTTCTCTGGGGTTAGGCTTTATTTATAAAACACAGACTGAAGGTCTGAATTGTAGCTCAGGATCTATCGCACATGGTAAGGTGCAAGGAAAAGATTGCTGCAGACCCAAGGAGTTGGTGAGCTACACAAACATGTGTCAGGAGGTGAGACAGAGATTAAGGGCTTGTCCAAGGCCATTCAGAAAGCCAGCAACATGTTGAGACACGTATTTCAAATGTCTCAATAGTGAGGTTTATTCTTCATCTTCCAGACAATTGTGCCTTGGAAACTGTTGTCCCCTAGCCTGAAAAGAAAAAGTAACTGTCTGCTCATCCTAGTAGATACATGAGAAGATGTCTGATTGCAGTGGTCATAATAGGGCTTCCTTAGTGTTGTTAGTAAATAAAATCCAAATCCCAAAATGGTTCATGTAGAACTGTCATCCCAGCCAGAAAAAAAAAAAAAAAAAAGGTAAACCAAGCAAGACCTACTGATAGAAATGCCTTTGCCAGTATTGTTGCAAGAAAATACAAAAACTCCTTTGGACATCAAAGTGGAATGGACGGAGGGGGTGGTGTTGGGGGTGTTTTCTTTTTCCTGCATGCTTTTAAAATTTGCCCCTTGCTAGCATTTACTCTTCCAAACACAAAGGACAACTAAACTGACATCAAGTAAAGTTAGTATTCCACTGTCATGTCTCTGGACATCATGTGTGACAGCTGCGCTCGCGGTGATTCGGTCCCTCACACGTCACTGTTTTCATGTCAGCTCTCCGTTTCACGTTGCAGAAATCCCTCTTGTCAGCTCCCATTCAGTTTGATAGGTCATGCTTACACCTGCAAGCCGGGGCAGTGCCTCTCTGACAGGATCTGTCACAGCACAGCAGTCACCACGCTCCGCGAAACAGCAACTTCACTCAGCGGCAAGTTTGTTATGATGACTTTTAGGATTTAAGTTTTTCTTTTTTTTTTTTCTTTTTCTTTTTTTTTTTTCCCACTCTGCCTCCTCTCTGCCAGTGCCACACATTGGGAGCTACAGCAGAAATGACAACTGTCGTCAGCGGGGAGAAATATGAGACTTTTCTGGCAAAGTCAGGCCAAGATGATGGCTTGTTTTTCCTTCCTTGATTTGTGCCAAGACTATTACAGGATGTCACGACAGCTAAAGCATTCTTTGGGTATGCGAAGCTCATGAATCAGTTAAATGCATGTCCCCATACTTCTAAGCCATACAGTTCAATGAATCATTAAAATCAGAGATGGCAAAGGCCTCTGAGGTCATCTGCTGTGTCCACTCCTGATAGTTCAGGATTGTTCTCTCTAGGCACTGAAATGGTATGTCCTCCACATCCCTGTCTGCTCACATTTAATTGCATCTAGAATGTCATTGGGCTTTCAATTACTCCCACAGATCTCATCCTTAGAAAGTTTCTCTTTTAATTAAACCTCCATTATTATTATTACTATTATTATTATTGTTGTTGTTGTGGTTGTTGTTGTGGTTGTTGTTATTTTCACAGCTTCCACAACAGATCTTGGTAATTCCTTGAACCAACAGAAGATGCACAAAGGAAAGAAAATAGCTTAGAAAGAAAATAGTTCAGAAACTGTGTGTTGTCTTCTGTTGTCTGACATTTCACAAACCACTTTGCCTGTTCACCTGTGTTTTTGCAATCATTTTATTAGAACGAAGAATTTATATCTTCTCATGTTTTGCCCTGTGCAGAGTTACTAACTGCGACCCTTTAATGAGTTATATCTCCTTTATTTTATGCAAAAGGCTTATATATTACTGCCTTTCCCAATTTTGTGGCTAATTTGAGTGAAGTTACAGAGAACCCAATAAACTATGGCTCTTGAGCATCGTGAGTGCAGGTTTATCATTTAGTTGATGTAGAGCTCCTACCTTTTGTGTTCATTCTACTACCATGTACTTCAGAAGACTGAGTCCCTAGAAACAGGGGGTAAGGCTGCACCTTTATTACCATCACATTACAAAGTGTGGCTCACTATTGGTGAGTCACACAAGAAGACAATGATCTCAATCCACAGATTTGCACAGAAGTGCACTGTTTGATGTCTGCATTGTCAGGTGAGATGAGGGGTACAAAAAATAAAATAAAATAAAATAAAATAAAATAAAATAAAATAAAATAAAATAAAATAAAGAAATCTAGGAATCTGGTTTTCTCTGTATGCCTAGCACTAAAATTTAGTATCTGCCCAACTTAAACAAAGTGCATAAATTCCACAGATAACTTGAAATCTTGATTGTTGTTGCTTTCTGGAACAAAGCAGAATTGTTCTTACATTCTTTGACTGGACCATTTCAGGCTAGCTCCAAATCCAGGAAAAACAGGAACATTAGAAACTCAAAGGGAGATGGAGGAAGATTGAGGGTCCAGAGCTGCAGTTAATCAATAAGATGTATGTTGCCTCAGAAGAGGAGTTTAATGACATTAGCGTATCTGCAGTAAAGTCTTACACTTTAAGTACTAGTAGTCTATTAAGCGTAGGGAATCTTTGATGGTTAGGTAAAAAAAAAAAGTGTCGTGGCAGGATATATGAGGCAGAAAAAGGTAGTTTTAATGAAGGTATTTTTTTGAGAATCTCAGGCAAACTTTGGTCGTGAGTGCCATAATAAACTCCTGAGTTAGCAAATTGCGGTCAAACAAAACATAAAATAATATGGTCAAACCATCAGCACATTCAAATGATTACAATGAAACACCAGACTAGCTTGTGTCTTCAATCAGTAACACTACAATGTTGTTACAACAGAGCTGCACTCAGAATAATTTTCTATGGGAGACGAACACCAGTAAATGGCTGTTGCTCTTCTAAGATCAAAGCTAATAATTCTGCATGGTCATAACTGGATATGTCAAGTACTTGACATATGCAAAAAAGATTCAGATGCTTTATGCCTTGGCATTGATGTTTGACACATCTGTCCCAGACAAACTCAGGAAACATTACTTGATCCAATCTATTTCCAATTAATACAAAATTAGGATTACTGATTCAGATATAGAGAAAAAGAAAAAAGAAGGAAAATATAAACAATTAAACAAACACATTTCCTCCCTTTTCCTAAGACTCAAGTTCAGTCCAACAATTCTCCTCTGTCATTCCTAGTTCTCAGCTACCCTTGTTTCTGCTACTTCTTACATCCAGTCTGTCCCAAATCTTTCAAGCAGGAGAGGGTGGCACAAGAGGTTAGGGCCAATGTATAATGCATGGTTGAACCTTGCTTCTTATCCATTTTATATGCCTACCATTTATGACCAATATATCATTTCTCTTCTCTATTTGTAAAATGGCAAAAGTATTTATTTTGTTCCCCCTCCCTATTTATTGCTATATTGCAAAATGTCTGGGATAAAGATCATCTCCTGCAGAGGTAACTGGGAGAAGTGTCACTGAGGTCTGAACACTTTTGTACCTTGCTTGTGTGTAAGCAGGCCCAGCTGGTCATCATGCCCTTCTACATCCACTCCAAAGACTTTTGTGTTTGCATTTATGCAGTATTTTTTTTCTAGTAGCTTCTAGAGAAAACATGTCTGTTTTGCGGAAACTTTAGGAAAGCCCTGAAGAATTTTAAGCATCCTCAAACAGGCATCATCCTCAAAGCAAAGACTATCAATAACAACCTAAATGAAAATATATGCTAAATTTTATTTTTTGCCATTGCTTAAACCAGCACAGAAATCTAGGAAGACCAACTGCCTGTCTGTGGAAGATAAGATGAGGTTAAAAAATCTGTGTCTGATCTGGGTTAACTCAAGTCAGTGAAGGCATACCTTGTCATTTGGCATAGTGTGAAGTCTTGCATGATAGGGGAATCCCAGCATGAAAACACTATAAAAAATAAATGTGTAGAAACTTACCAGCTAAACACCTCAAGAAGCAATGCACAATGAAGGGGAAATAGCATTTGCCTGTTTTCAGGAATGTTAGCTTCCAGAAAAGAAGTAATTGTTTGGGCTTTTACCAAGTGAATTTTCCATTTCAATGTATAATTTCTTTATTTAGCATTACATCAATTATCCATACTTAGACTAATGATCAAATAGCTCTAAAGTCCAAGATATTTGGCTAAGGCAGCCTGCAGGATTTTTCTTTTCATTTTCAGTCCATTTTTTTTCTCTTTTATTCCAAATTTTTAGGGTGATTATAGGGTGTGTAAGATCTTTACAGGATTGGCAGCATGCACAAAACTCAAATCTTTTATCCAGAGGCTAGAGGAAATGTGAGTTGCCAACAAGCAATTCCTCCATTATCCCACCAATGTCCTGAATTAGTAGAGGAACCATGGTCTCCCTCCACAGCGAAAGAAATAGACTTCTCCCCTTCCCAAAGCCCTGATACAACAGAATGATTAAGCAGATACTGTCTCCTGCTCAAAGGATGAGAGCAATTAAGCATATATTGAATTCAAACTATTTGCTTAATATCTATGAATCTGAAGGTTAGAGAAACAATGAGCTAGAAAGAGAGCGGGTTTTGGTGTTCTGGGTTAACAGGGATAGTTTGTTGCTCTTGTTGTTCAATAAAGGTTAAATAAGAAAGAAGGCTACCATTAACTCATATGAGGAGATCTTGCTTAGCTTCAGGACCAGCTAGAATCCCATTTTCTAATACAAAATGATGTTTGAACTCATTAGAAGAAAGGCCTAGAAATTTAGGATTTCTGGTTCTTTTTCTCTTAAGACCATGTGGATCTTCATGATTTTCATGTGAGCAAAGGGAGTCAGTGAAGCAGTCACTGAATTCACTAGCTGAGATGATATAAACACACACTGCTATATATAAGCTGCAGAACAAGCTCCCTGGAGCCACTTTTCCAGCGGATCCCATCATCTGTCCTCAGAGGGGGACATAATCTCCAGGCCTGCTCATCCCTTTGTCCAAGGCTGGCCAAGCTGGCCAACAAATAATCAATTAGTAATAAATTTTATTTTTAACACAATCACTATCCCTACAATATTTATTAGGCATCTTTTTTTTTTTCATTTTCAAATAGGAAGTTACATCAAAAATCAAAATGCTTCTTAAAATTCCCTCCAAAAAGCACTACCACAAAATCAAAAGTAAAGAGCAAGCCCCAAATTAACCAAATAAAGACGACAGATATACCTGTGATATATCTGAAGAATTATTGCGTGGTGTTCACTACAATTTTTTCTCTTCTTAATTCAGAAAACAAAAACAAATAAACAAACAAAAAAACTCTAAAAGCCTGAAAAGAAATGGAAATTGAAGAACTTCTTGCTTTATCTCTTCACTTTTCTATGGGTTTAGTCTCATTCCTACTGCTCAGAAGATATTGTAACCCTAGCCAGTTTGGCAGTACAGCCACATGGGCAGAACCTTTTTCATCCTCTTGAGAATTTTTTTTCATATCCTAAAAAGTATCACTGTGATAGGTCTGTTATCAACTCCGCTTTGCTTCTCTCAAAGTGTAAAGTTCAATAATTGCAACTGAAGAGTTTGAAAACTCAAACTCATCAATAGTGGCAGAGAAAACTAAAGCAATAACTTTAGCATCAGTGGGAAGATGCTTGTGTTGCTCCCTCCCCTTGAAATGATCCATGCTGCCTCCTAGAAAATAATCTACATTTGGAGCCAAGAATGGCACAGTGCTGTTCCTTCTCCTGGCAGCCGTCCATGCAGGTGCCGAGGAAATCCCACCTGTGCAGAGAGCACAAGGCATACCTGTTATTCACTTTGAGGAACCAGGCAAAAGTTTCCAAAAGCCTTTTTTTGTCCTTATTTTAAAGAAAGGGCAACTTCTCTTTCTCTCATCTTTTCTTCCTTTTTCTGCTTCTTTTTTTTTTCCTATTGTTCTGCCCAAACAGTAACATGACTCATTTTGTCTCTGGGGGTTTCCGTGCTTTTCTTTTCTCAGTGTATGCTGAATTTCCAGGGTTAAGAACAGACAGTCATACTGTTGACATTTTTAGTTTATCCTTCTGCATTTCCTATCACCTTCCATGCTTTTTCTCTTTTCTGTTCCAGTGATAATCAAAAAAAAAAAAAAAAAAAAAAAAAAAGGAGGAGGGAAAGGAGGGAAAGAAAATAGAAAATTGTAAGCCAATAGCTGATGACAGACATTGAATGTAAAAAAACCTGAAGATCATATAGTAATCAGTGTTCAGGCAAAACTTTTTCTTTTAGATTTTTATATATTCTTCTGATATTTATAATCCTATTGCTTTGCACCACTATGGAATGTCTCAATGCACAAAAAGAAAGTTAGGACTAATGCTTCCTTTTTGCAAGTAAGTGAACCTAGAAACACCAAGCCAAACCTACCCAAGACTTTCCACAAGTGCCCATCTGAGTGCTCTGCCCATGGAAAGCAGTCTAAACACACAGATTGAATTTCAGGCCTCCGATTACCAATGCTTTCAGGCTACATCTGCTTATTAATGTTTTCAGGCCACAGACATTTTCTGAAGTTCGTCTGGATTTGTAGTTATTTAGGTGCAAGCTCCCAAATGAGAAAACATTTGAGTAGTTTAAATATATTTCTGCTGAAGTCCATTTGGAAGGGAAAGAATTTTCCAAAGAAACAGAAAAAAAAAGCTATTTTAAATTGAAATCCAAGTAGAATGAAGATATTATTGCACTTCAGCCTCCGCCTACACTACACAACTCTGCAGAGCTGCTGTTTTCTGTGTTTAGGCTGACTAAGGATGACGTGTGTGCCATTTGCAAGGGGCCAGAAAACAGCCCTTACTCCAATGCCACCAAAGCACTTTGCCTCCATGTCTATCCACAAGCTGAAAAGTGGATAGACTTGCTCTGCACCACATGTTTTGCTATTCTCCTTTGCAACCTTTGGAAACCTGATGTCCTCAAGCATCTCATGCACCGTTCTCCCGAGCCGTGCAGCTCCACTGGTGCAACAGTGTCAACTGGTGTGTTGGTGGGAGCGGAGGCAGGTGGTGGCCACGCTGACATCGGGCAAGGTCTTCCTGTAGGGCTCCTGCTGCTCCGCTTAAAAACCCGTCATTGCCTGAAACCCATGCCCTGAAGCCAAGGTCTGATTCCACTTGCGAGCAGGAACTGTGCCATTCTGACAGATGGGCTCTGGTGCAAAGAGCCAAGAAAGCATGTATATTCATTAAAAAAAAAAAAAAAAAAGGATACTGGGGGCATGAACACTAGCCAAAAACATCAACATCTCTCCATGTCTTCTCTTGAGCATACAAATTTACGGTTAGGGGGATGTGTGGGCGCTGAGACACATTCGTTAAAAAAAAAAATTTAAAAAAAAATATCTGGCCACATAAGAAGAAATTTTGGGATGCCAGGAAATGAGCAAGGTGCCTTGAGAGCTTGAGAGAGGGGAAAAATGAAAGAAAAAGGCAATACTCTTTTAAAATTGGTTAGCCATAAAAAGGCACGGGCTTTGGCTGGTGATCCCCTCACTGGCCACTTGTCAGAGGCCAGAGTTGGGAAGGTGAACAGCTACGATGGCTGGTCCTATAAGCAATTAATAATCACTAATTCAGAGGTTTTTTTTTTTTTTTTAAATGCATTTGAAATGCCTGAAATGAAAATGAAGAATTGTATTTTAGGCAGGGGAAAGTAGACACACATCTGCCTCCAGTTCAAGCCATTTCTCTTTCAACAGGCTAGGGGGAAAAAAAAGTAAAACCCAAGGATTTCATCTTGTTCTAATTCTCCGTCATCCCTGAGTTATGCCCTGTAGGGCAGGCGAAGTGTGTCCTTCATGCCCTACAAACAAGACCTCAGCAGCCTCTGGGGCTGAGGGCTTGAAAGCTCATGTCAGTCAATCAAGAGGGAGAGGAAGGTGAACCCAGGACGTTAAGAAATGGTTTGGGAGTGTGAATGAGGAGCCCATCTCAAGGGGAAGTCCCTTCCAGCAGTTAAGTAGGTAGAACATGCCAGCCAGAACCCGATCCAGGCATGAGAAACACAACAAAGCGCCAACCAAGGGAGTAACTTTCCTTAAGGAAAGCCTCGAGAACCACGATGAGACTGATGAGAAGGGTCTGATGGTGCAGTTTAGGTGAAATACCATAAATTTGTTTTGTGTAACCTCTCCTTGCTGTCAGCAGAAGCAGCAAATGATCTGACTCTCTGGGTCTGTTCTTGGACCTCAGTCACAAATTTGCCCTTTCCCAACTCCTCGCTTTCTCTCGGTAGGAACAGATCAATAATAAGTAGGTTCAGTCTGGGTCTAAGACAGCCTTTTATTTCCTGATGGGGAAAATCACTCCCAGAGGTAGTTTATCCCCTAAAACCAGCAAACCATCTCTCCCTCCTGCCCATTTTGGAGCTTGGAGTTGCACCTGGATTTTCTACTTCCCTGCAGACTCTCTGTTCTGGAACAACCTGATGCTGTGTGGTCGGTTCCAGCTTCTGAAGCTGTTCCAGTTCATAAGAAATAGTTAATAAAGTAAGGCCGGGAGCCCAGATCTCTCACAGGACTGTGCTAACATGCAAGCTGTGGACTTACATTCCTTGTACTAATTTATATTTCATTATCTATGTAAAACAGAACAACCTCACACAACAAAAAAGAGGGAAGTTTTCATTATGACACACCTTGTCCCATGGATACCTGGTCCAGTTCAGAAAGGAGAGGGACCTAAATCATCCTCCATCACTAGCTTGTTTTCAGAGGAAATTAGGAGTAAATGGGAAAGTTAGAGATAGGGTACTGAACTGTAAGTATCTGCTGAAAATAGAGATATTTACTCAGTAAGATTTGGAGGTTTCTAAGAGCTCAATTCCCACTGAAATGTGCTATTACCACTTATGTTCTTTTGGAAGTCTTACTAGGCACTAATATACATCTTTAAACAAATCAATACTTATAAAAATATGATTCTAAGCAGCAAGTTTAAGGTCATATATGACCTTATATATATATCCTTGGGGCAGTGCAAAGGCAAGAGTTTAGGCAAATGTCCTAAACACTTAATAGCTTTATTTTTAAAATATCACTTTATAGCATACCTATAGCATTTAGTATAACATATCGTACCTATAGCACTTTGAAAGCATCACACAAATCAGGAATGCCTGATTTAAAATTTATTTAGGCTCTAGAACTTTAAGAGGTTTTTGATAAATTTCTAAGTATTCAGTAGTAATGGATATCTAAGAAAAAAAATGTCCAGTCTACTGTGAAACCTCTGGCTTTTTTTGTAGTCTTGGTGTCTCCCCAACAAGTTATATGTTATATTAAAATTTCCCAGACATCTTGGCACTTACCCTGCTATTCCATAAATCACAGTTACCGAATTCAGTGTCAGAGAATGAGAACCTGTGCACTAATATCTGATCAGCCTGGAGATACTTGGATGCAAGAGCGATTAACTGATGACACCTATGAAAGAAAAGAAGTTAGAAGGGACTATGGTTGCTGTGCTTCTCTCCCACTGCTCTTTGTAGTTTCTGTATATTAAGGCTCATCACTGGTTAACAAAAAAAATTAACTTCTGCAAATATTTGATCTTTAACCTGTGTGCTGCCACGTCACTGCAAACC
Source organism: Tinamus guttatus (assembly GCF_059628265.1). Lineage (NCBI taxonomy): Eukaryota > Metazoa > Chordata > Aves > Tinamiformes > Tinamidae > Tinamus > Tinamus guttatus. Next base: position 1,129,136 of record NW_028288589.1, read on the forward strand.
TTTGTTCTTGTCCCCATTGAGCCCAAACAGCCACTGCCCTCCATGGTGCCAAAATCAATGTTCTCTCCCCACATTTCATCAGCTATTATCATTATTATAATTTATTACTATTGCTGTTGTTATTATTATTTCCAATCCTCCACCTGTCTTTTCTCATGCTCCTCTCCCTCTTCCTAAATAATAATAAGGAGAAAAAAAAAATCAAACTTTGGATTCTGCCCTTTCTAATTACAAATCACCACCTGTGGTAAAATTATTGAAAAACAGATGAGCATTTCATTCCAGCAATAGCCTTAAAACAAGCAGCAGTTCCAACTGCCAGTGTGATGTATAGACACAGCGCAGGGCAGATGAGGGATTAATTAGGTCTGTCCCTGCACATTGCCAGGGGAGCACTTCTGTAGAGGTGATTGAAAACTAGAAAGAGTGGCATTAGTCTTCATTGTTGGTTAAAGGCAACAAAAATAAAGATGCAATTGAGTTGACAAAGCTTCCAGGTATGTGGCTGAGTCATTTGGAGGTGTCAAAACGATCAAACCATAATTAATTAGTTTAAGTGCTATATTTAATTCCTCAATTTTAATGAAGATTTCTGCAGCCGAAAATAAACGGCAACGCCATTTGTTTCCAAAGGGAAGGGGTGGAGTGCACTGAGGGGAGGATGCCAAAGTTTAATGGTACATTTATAATCAAGCCTGTGTTCTTAATCTTATTGTCGTTTTCTTTACAGCTGCGGAAACCTGATGATGTTCTATGCATTTGTATTAGGGACATGGTTATGAGTCCACAAGTGACTAGTAAAGCAAATGCTTATTATTTTCAATGAATGAAACAGAACGTAGTCGAGGAACCTCTTATATTTCCTCAGATAGGTCTCCAGGGTTGACATCATAAAGTTACAGGAGACATCTGCATGACAGGCAATCTAAATCTATATCTGAGGAATTTAGCACGATTTACTCCAAAGGAAAGTATATTGAGATTTATGAGTAATGAATAGGAAGAAGAATAAAATGCAAATTTTGTTCCCAGTTTCTGCCACAGGCTGTGTAGCTGTGGACAATTGTACCTTTGAGGATTCATTCAGTCTAGGGGAAGATCTGCCTGAAAACTGAGGCATCTATTCCTACCTACTCATGCAGTTAGCCCTCTCATCTTGGACTGACAGCAGCTTGCTTCTATGTTGCTTCACCTCCTTCCACTTTAGACTATAATGCATGTACTTTGACCACCAGAGATTCACCCCCAAAAGTTCCATGGCATAAATATCTCACATCCATACCAAAGCAGACATCTACATACAGCAGATGCTCTGGAATAGACATTGTCCCATCCCACACACATTCGTGCACACACACACTGGTGGCACCTCTGTACTTCTCAAAGATAGGCTGGAACATGCCACTCTTCTATAAGGTATTCTGCACAACTAGTTTTATGCAGGGATGGCTATTCTCAGTTATATTTACATTGAAATGCCTTTTTATTGCCTCTTTGATAAAAGTAATAGTACCTCCTTAACCAACATGTATTTAGATGGTCCATTTTTCAGGATCATATCTGCCTATTTAATTTGCACATACACCATGAATGGTTCCCAGTAGATTCTGTAACAAAATTTAAAAATGAGAAATAAGGGCTGAAGAACCCTTGTACCTCATATGTAATAACAGTACAAATCAGGAAAAATTCCAAATACATACAAAATGTACAAATCAAAAAGCATACTGTGCACATGGACAAGATATGTGTGCATGTTGCTAGTGCATCCTAAATCTCCACTTTCTTCAAGGTAATGGTCATTTTAGAGTGCCATAAACTGCATGGCACAAAGGAGGCAGGACCAAGGTCCTAATGTCAGGGGTGTTAGCACTCTAACACATCCCCTCACTGACGCAGGCAGGCTGTCTGAAGGCAGGATAAAGCACATTGCACAATCTGCACAAAACCTGTATGTTCAACAGCCCGTTTCTGCTGCTGGCACTATATAAACCAGGAGGATGAGATGCTGCTTCCTCCCACAGAGGAATTTACTGGATTAGCTGACAGTCAAGGTCTTACCAGCAAAGCCAGTTAACTTATTGTTTCAGCCACGATGTAAAATGTAAGCAATGTTTTGTTCTTGCTCTACAGCTGTTACCTCTGCTTTAAGCTGTTAAAACTCCCTTGTTACCATATGCAGGCAGGCCAGGCCTATTTCCTGTGCAGTTGTCATCTCCTTAATATATTACAACATTACAAACTTTATTAGTATATTTGCAGTCCCTTTTTATTTTTTATTAGCTAATGGCCTGCTTTTGTGCACTGTATTTTCTTAGTCTTTCAGAACTCAAACTATAAAACGACCAAAAGTGATCCCATCTGGAAGCCATTAAAGATCAATAGAGACACAATATGAAGAAGAAAGAATGAAATAAAAAAAAATAAAGGAAAGAAAAAAGAATGAAAGAAAAAAAAATGAAAGAATTATCAAGCTATCAAAACAATTGTGAACAAAACCTTTCAGCTTCTGTTTTCAAATCCTGGTATGCTAAAGCCCATCACACTTCTGACGTGACAAGAAGGACCACGGTCTTGTTAACAACAGGAACAGCTAATATAATTTAAAATAACCATAAATGTGATTAAAGCCTATGGTTTCCTTGATTTGGGGGGAAGATGAAACCCTTCTACCACATGTGGTATTCTCCTGAAGTGCTGCAAGGTGATTTGAGAGCGTGACTGCCTCTATGCCAGCAATGCGAGTTACTGTGACATGTTCTACACCGGCTTTTATGGCTATGCCAAAATTTCCATCGACTTCAACGTGATGGTATTGTGCCCGTATTGAGGAACCTGTCTTATGAAATGCAGGTTATAGAAGTCAGCCTGTTAAAACCTTTTGGGGCCTCAAAGATATCAACTCCGTATCTTTAGAGCTTAATGCACTCAGCGTTTCGCAATTGCCCTTTTTCAGAAATGTTTGTCCTGGGGATTTTTCTCTCAGCTAAGACTGCACAGCAACTTAAGGCAATCTATTTCAATCTCAAGAAGAGAAGTCTTGGGGGTGTGTGCAGGGGTCTTATCAATGGGGATAAATACTTGATGAGGGAAAAAAAAGAAGATGGACCCAGTGGCACCCAGGGTTAGACAGGAGGGAGTGGGCACAGACTGAAGTGCAGGAAATTCCATTTTGACTTAAGAAAAAAAAGATTTTTCTCTCTCTCTCTTTTTTTTTTTTTCTTAGGATGGGGGAATAGAGGATCTGCAGAGTTCCCTTTCAACCTCAATGAGCCTATGATTTTGCTTTTCAGACTCAATAGGGTCCTACCTTCCAAATCAGTGTTTTAGTCATTTTGCTGAAGGGCAATCTGGGGCAGCTGCCTTCACCACTGGGATCACCATTTGCTCCAAAGAGGACATCATTTTCACCAAGCAAGGTGTGCAAACATCTCTATAACTTAGTGTTTGGGGAATGCACCTGAAGGACAGCTCCAGCCCCATCACTGAGAAATACTCGAGTACTTTTTACAAAACGAAGTAAATTGGAAATCCAATTGACAGAATCCAAGCAGCTGCACAGTGTGTTCACAAGAGCGACTTTCTACAGCTAAGAGATTTTGTTTACATCTCTGTTCTAAATTTGTGAGAGAAGAGATCTGGACCCAGGGCCACAGCATACCACAAAATCATCCTAAATTAATCTTGCAAGAAAAAGAGCAATACCCCAATTATGCCCTTCATCTGTTTACAGAAACTCTTTAGTTTTATTGAGAAATGTTCAAAAAGACGTATCGACCCTGTGTTCCTGTAGGTATTCCAAAAAAAAAAAGAAAAAAAAATAGAATTTATATTCAGATTGACTTCATGCAAATGATTTCTTTTCTCTGAATTTGATGACCAAACTGAAAAATAACAGATCTGAAAGAACTTTTCTCCAGAGTCCTAACCTTGCCTGCTGTGCTAGAGTATGGAGGAATTTTGTGCTACTGCTGCTGCTATTATATTGTTCCTCTTTTGATTGACAGCTCTGGGGAGAGCTTTCAAGAGTGTTAGATATACTTTGGGAGAAAAAAAAATAAAACTAATGGAGTGCTGTTCATCTTTTCCTCAGGCTTTTGATGCACCCTGTGAGTTTTAACAAAATTTTCACTCTCAGCAGCTAAACAATCTCCTCCCACAAAACTCTATGCAAAACAATAATAATAACAATTTTACATAATGATAACAATAGAAAGAAACATAAAATGATATACCTACAATTTGGTATTAATGCATAAAGGCTATTCTATTCTATTAAGCTATTTACAAAAAAGAAAAATAAAAGAAAAATAAAAAAAAGGAAAAAAAGAAAAAGGAAAGAGAGGACTAAACAAACATGCTAAAAGGCTTTCAAAGATTTTAGGTGGAGCCAAAGAAACTCCACATCGGACACAGAAACTAAGTTAGAATTAACATGTTCTGAAGTAAATACAAACATTCACATATAGTGCACATTTAAAACCATAATAACTACTTAGGAAGACCATGAGCATGAGGAAGAAGAATTATATTCAGAAATCCAAAAGAAAAGCAAGAGATTTATGTGATGATGATTTGGTACCAACCCATGGGCATTTTAGGCAGAAAAAGCAGATAATGATCAGATTTTGTGGCAGAGTGCTAGATAGCTGAAGTCACCAAAGTGCCCAAGTGAAAGGAAGCGTTTGAGAGCATTTGTGATTTACCAGCGCCAGGAGAAGCAATGCTTGGTTTAAAAATACTGCCCCTCGATGGGAGAAAATGTATTTCTATTAAGGGACCAGAATTGCGCTACGCCTGTTGGAATTTTTGCTTGTGCACAGGAATTTAGCTCCAGGTTCATGTCTGTCACTAAAATTGACAACTGCCTATGGCTCTGTACAATTGAAACGTAGATCTTAAATTTCACATCATTATCCAAATAAAATATATCTGCCAACGGGGACTGGTATTACACAGTTAGAGAACTGTGATACCAGTTGTCTGATTAACATATTGAGAGGAATATAAGAATTTCTCACCTATTTTCCAGAGGGAGACTAACTGGGGAGCTTGTGGTAAAGAGACTAATTGAACATCCTCCCTATGCTAAATACGCAGATGCCCAGAAATATGTCTGCTCTATACAAGCAGGGTTTCCCTCTGTATATTATATTTGCTTTTTAGGACAGGGAGGAGAAAAATCATTACTGTTTTTCGTTTGTTTGTTTTGCATTTCCCTTCCTAAAAAAAAAAGTGATAGCTAAATCTTCATGTTGCAACATGTGAATTTCCACAGAAAGCATTCTTAGGGCTACATAACATAATGCATGCAAAGAGAATGTGTCTCAAACAGAGAAGCTGATTTTGGAAGCAAGAAACACTTTCTTGGGAGACATCAGTGAAGCAGAGATCAAATAAGAATTGGCCAAACTTATTCTAAATCCTGAAGACATTAATAGGTGAGGCAAATGGGAATTTACACATTATGGGAAAAGCCCAGCTCAGAACTAGAGCCGCATTTTATGGGCGACTAAATCAGGATTTTGGATCAGTTCATCAAAGTACCTGGCCCTTGAGGATGTTTGAAACCAAATCCATGCCTTCTTTCAGGGTTTGTGTCTGTAATGCTCATGACACATAAGAGAGCTCCCCTTACAATCACTTGTTTTGCCAAGAATGGAGAAATACAAAACTAGGGCTGACAACTGTGCTGCCATAAGTCAGATGAGCCACAGTAGAGGTTTCTTGGTACATTCTTAGCCTGTGACATATGCGAGCTAATGTGAATTATGTTACCTTGCAGTGAAATAGGTTTAAGCTGGCACAAATTACCTGTGCAACTGTCACAGATGAAGAACATGCCCACAGACAGTTATCACCAAAAGGTTGATGTGCCATCCCCTATATATCACCCTGCAGCTAGCTGGAGCTGCTCCAAGCTTCTTCTGCCTATAACAACGAGCAGAGTTTGGCCCGTATACAGGTATATGCCCGTATATCTCATCTAATTTATTTTAGCCATCTAAAAATCAGAGGCTGCAACTCAGAGACTGCAGCCAGCAGATCAAGAGACAGGATTATTTTTCTCTACTTGGCTCTCATGAGGCTGCTTCAGATTAATCTGTCCAGTTTAGGGCTTTCTTGGAGAAGAGAAAGATTGACAAACTGGAAAGGGTCCAGCAGAGGTTGCTAATACAGTTACAGGGCTGGAGTGCACAATGCATAAAGAGACACTAAGGGAATGGGGTTTGTTTAGCTTAAAGAAGAAAACACCAAAGGAGGATGCAATTGTTTTAAGCCACCTAAGGGACAATTATCAAGAAAATAGAGTCAGCTTTTTATCAGGCATGCATGGGAAAAGGACAAGAAGGAAAAACAAGAAATTGCAGCAGGGAAATTCTATTTGGACACCAGGGGAAGAAAAAGTCCTCATAATGATAAGCACATGATGGAGCCAGAAACACTGAGGAATCTCCATCTTTGGAGATATTTAGAACTCAAAAAACTTGGTCTCACTTTCAGGTAATCTCTCTGCTTTTGGACTAGAAACTTCCAGGGATCTCTGCTGACATCTTCCATGATTTTATGATTCTATGTGATATTAAGAAACATAATTTAAGAAACATAATTTAATTGTCTACAGCACAAAAGACATAAGGAATTCCAGGTGTATAAAATCCCATTTTTGTCAATGGGAATGGTGGAGCTTGGAAGGGATTTATAGGCCAACCTTCTGCTCAGAGCAGGATCAGCTAGAGCTTGTCCAGTCAGATATTGAAAGGCTCCAAACATGGAGACTCCTCAACATTCTAGACAACCTAGTCTAGTCTTCAGCTACCCTCACAGTGAAGAAGCACTTTCTTATGTTCACACTGAACTTCCTGCACTTCGGTTTGTGTCCACTCACTCTTTTCCATTCACTGGATACCCACTCACCTTCTTGACCTTCATGTGTTTGGAAAGTGCTTCCAGAATTACTTGCGTTACTTGCTCCCTCACTTTTGCTTCAGATTTGATCCTTTTTTTTTTTTTTTTTTTAACTTTCTGAACGATAAGAGTGACACTTGCTTTATTCCAGAGGTCAGGATTCTCTCCATGCACTTCCTTGCTTCCAACTTTCCCTCTGATCTCAGAGGCCCAGGACTCCCGAAGGCAAACTTCCCCAAAATAGTCTGACGTGAGGAAGGCATTGAGTACACTGACTTTTTCCAAGTGTTTTGCCACCACGTTACCTGCATCATTCAGCAATGGGCCTGCATTTTCTCTAGTCATCCTCTTACAGCATATGTAACTGTATAGATTTTTCTTTTGTCCTTTACAATTCTCTCAAAGTCAACACCACATGGGCTTAGGCTTTCCTAAACCCATCCCTACATAGTCTGACAGTGCCTCTGATTTCCTCCTTGGTCATTTGTCTTGTAAGCTTACTTTTTAATTCAGAGTTTTGTCAAGAACTTCTTGTCCATCCACACAGGCCTCCTTGCCATCTTTGTTTTACCTTCTGCGTGTAGGGATGGAATCTTTGAGGTTGGAGGAGGTACTCTTTGAAAATCAACAAGCTCTCTTGCAAGTTTTTTTTTAAGGACCATATCCCCTTGGATTATTCCAAGAGGTCCCTAAAGAGGCGACAACTCTCTTATGATCTCTTTTTTTTTTTTTTTTTTTGTCTTTTTCCTCCTCCCAGGATCCTGAACTCCACCATCTCATGGCCACTGAAACCAGGGCTGCCCCTGACCTTCCACATCTCCAGACTGTTCTTACATGATTTTAAGTATCAGGTCCAGCAGAGCTACTGTCACAGCTACTTAATCACTTGTCTCAGGAAGTCCTTTTTAAAGGATATGGCAAATTAGAGATGGTTCAGAGAAAAGTCTAAGAGCATGAGAATTAATAGGCTCTGTTTGCTTAATTGTCTGAAAGGAAAATTGAAAAGACTTTCTTTGGGTGTCTGAGTTTTGTAACTAACAGAAAATATCAAGAATTAAGTAAATGTTTTATTTAACAAAGGACTATATGTAAGGACCCAATAGTATTAAACAGAAAATCAGACAAAAAAAATCAGAAAGAAGGAACCAACATTTAGCAGAGTACAGCAACCAGCTCATAATTGCGTGTTAAGAATGGATGGTTTGCCAGGAGATATGGTTTAGCCAGAAATGGATAATTAGCCTCAAAACAGATGTTAATAGGTAAAATTTTATCACCCCTTTTACACAGGAAATTAGATTCAATGATCAAATGATTTCTTCTGGCTATAAAAATATGTGAAAACGTTGAGGGTCAGAGCCTTGCCAATATGCTTTCTTGATTTTTTTTTCTTCTTTTCAGTAGAAAGACATTAGACAAGAAACAGTTACAGAAAAATCTGCCATGAGGAAGTCACCATTAAGGAGCAACCCATGTTGTGTGTGGTGGCTGTCATAGCACCTCCCTAGTCTGTAGCACCTGGAACGTCAAGAGGAGAAGCAGCACTAGGCTGTGGTTCTCGCCTCATCTCTGCCACAGATTTCCTGGAGCAAGCTGCTGACTCTTTCCAGTGTTTTCACCTATAAAAGAGAAAGAATTCGGTCTGATTTTTCTACTTCAAAACCTCTGAGAAATTGCAATTTCCCTGGGAAGGAAAACATCTCCTTGTATATATCTAGCACTAGATATTGTTATGTTTTCTGAGACCTGGTAATGATGCAAAGACTTAAGACAAAACAGATCATTCTAAACTTTTAGTGGTGCCTGATGTTCTGGGCAGGCTTTCAGGTTTTTCGAACTTTGTTGAAGAAATCCAGGAGCCCGTATGCTTTTCGCACAGAAAGACTGTGTTTCAGGCATGTCATCCACATTCACAGGAACACATAAATATATTTCAGACTTGTGGAAAAAAAAAGAGTTTAAAACTGTTTTGTGTTCTGCACAATCATGCTAGAAAATACTGCTTTGAATTCATCATTGGTCATTTGTCTCTCAGTTATTTTTTAAGTGCTGTTTAGAAAAAGAAAAGGAGAAATTCAAGAAGGAAAAAGAGCAAAGAGGGAAACGATCATAATACTGAATCCCTTTTCATGATAATTGACTTTCAGAGTCATTTCCTGTCACAGGCATAGAAAATACTGTGTCACCATCAGATCTTGAGTCACTGCCATTTATCTTCTGCACTGGAAGAAGATGACTTTAGTTGGACATGCATAGTGTTGAAAAACTTAGTAAATTATTCTGATCTTTTTTATCTCTTCAACAGCTTTTTGGTCTTTCAACAGCTCATTCAGCAAAAAAAGAATCAGGATTTTTTTTTTTAACTGTTGTAAAAGTGAAATGATTTTCAACTGCAAATTACTTAAGACTTATGGTAATGTGTCAAAGAATGTGGTGTACTCTTAATGTTTCATAATTTGACATTATCGCCCCATTCTTGGGTTATACTACAGCAGACAGTTTTTAAGCTGTAGAACATAATCATTGGACATGGGTTTGCAAACAATGATAAAATTTTATATTTTGTAGAAGAGAGTTTCATAGCATAGCATGTATCAAAATGTGTAGCCCTAAAAATGGGCAGCATCTCATTGCTCTTCATACAGCCACATCAGTGATTGCTTACAAGTTATACAACATCACAGCATGGGTGTGTGAGAATTTGAAAATTCTTTTGAAAAGAAAATGAATTTGCTGTGGTAGGTCAAACTCTTAGCTGCTTATCCCAGTTAGAGGATGCTTCTTAGAAGTTGCTCCTCCAGACCAGTTCCTCAATTATTATAAATCTGAGCAGATCCATTTAAATTAATAGAGGTACATAGATTTACATGATCTAGCTGTTTGATTTCAGCCACACAGTACCTGTCAGAAGGCGATTTTCAGTGTGAGTAAGGGTATAAAACCTTGACCCACACTGAGTCAAGTAGAGAAAAATCAATAACGATCATTTTTCTTTTCTTTTTATTTTCTTTTTATATATCCAAAAGGAGAGGGAAAAAAGAATCAAATGATATCAGGAATTAAATATACACAGTCCACGAAGAGCGTTTACAAAAAGAAAAGATATGAATAACATGGATGGAAAGGGAGACAGAGCACGTATTGAGGCAGTGTGCCCTCATTGCTGAATGCAGTCTTTGTGAAGACTGATGGATCAGAAAAACTCGAAGCTACAGTGCTCTGTTTATCCAAAAATAAAATACCGAATAGGTCAAGCAAGCACAATGCAACCCCCCTCCCGTTCAGCCTTGACCTGGAAAGATAACTCTCTAATGTACTGAAAGCCCTTTCAGGTTCCCTTTCCAGGCAGAGACAGACAGCTTTCCTGAGCTATACCAGAAATAGGGTGGATTTGCAAAAATTAATCAAGATCCAATTTACTAAGAGCTTGAGCCCATACGCAACTCCTTGTACCCTGAAAGCTATGCACTCACTCACCTAGATTAATAAATTAATATGATTTAAAAAAAAATCCTAAATCCTGTGGTAGAAACTTTCTAGTGATGTTCTACAGTAATATTTCCCTCATATAATTGGAATCAGTTTTATGCTTCCTCCAGCCCTTTTATTTTCCATAAAATGTGATGAAATGGTGCTTTCAATAGTAGAGAGAAAAACTGAAGTTTAAAGTCACCCTGGCAATCATCACAGTCCTCAGTTTCATTAGGGAAGATGTATGTGCATATGTGTATTTAGTGAAAGACAGCAAACATTGGCACTGAACTGGGCCATTTTTGACTCATGACAAGTTTCCAAGTAATTTATAACCTTCTGATGGAAAAATACCACACTGCTGAGGAAAGCTTGCTGAGACCATTGCATTCGTTTCTCTTAGATATGTTTACAGTTATCTTGCCAGAACATATGGTTATTCATTCGTTCTTGTCTGATCAAACCCAGTTTCAATCTGACCTTTGGAATAACAGGCTAATATCCCTTTCATTCAGAACTATAAAACCGTGATCTTTCTGAAAACTGGCAAGGAAAGAAAATACTACTGACAGATGAATCTCAAAAGTTGCAGAACTTCCACATCCAAAATGTCTAGAAATAGGGTATTCATATAAATTAGATCTAAATCCACCAATGAGTTTGACAACTACGATATATGTATCAGAATAGGGACTAACTGCAGGGAAAAAAATCTACATGATTGAAATTATCCAGACTTGTTCTGTTTTTGACAAGAAACATGCATTAAAAAATAAAGAACATGAAAATACCAAAAAAATGTTTATTTTCCATTGCTTCGCATTGATTTGAGATAAAAATATAGGCAAAAGGGCAGCAGTCTTGAAATAAAAGTTAAAAAAATCAATAATTTGGACCAATTTCAGAAAGAATGAATATTTGAATCCATTCTTCCTCCAAAAAGGACAGCTCAAATATCCATGTATGGACTGGAAAAACACAAAAATTAAAACTTAAGGAAAAAAAAAATCACAGCTATAGTATTGCTTGTGTGAGTGCATGGAATTACTCTTTTCTCCTACCCTATCAGTGTGGGTACTTCATGCTATGACTCCAGAGCAGAGTTTCCATGTGTAGCCAGTGGGTGTTTTTCAGTGAACTATCATCATAACTGCAGCTGGTCCATGCTGGATGATCCTGGAGAGACACCAAGACACTGCAGATCTCATGGGCTGTTACTCAGGAAGCTCAGCACCCTGGCAGCATTCATAGGGTTCTTCCACCTTGCCAGCAGCACTGGTGAACAAGGAAAGATTTGTGGAAGTGTCAGGAGAGAATGAGTGAGGAGATCTAGGAACATCAGCCACAAAACGCTGTGTTAAAATTTCAGTTTATACCATCTTGATTTATCTTATTATTCTGCTATAGCCAAGGTAATCTCTTAACACACAGGAAAAATTATTTCAGTCCAGATGTGTTTTGGAGGTCAGCAGGTATTCAAGGACCATTCCTGAAAGTCATTTTGGGTATGGCCACCTTATTTTGGAGGATTTTTTGACATGAGTATGTCCAGATCATTCTCAATTCAGGAAATGGACTTATTGTAAATGATTAAAACAGATGTAGCAGTGAGGTTTACACTGACTTACAACAGTTAAAGATTCATCCCTAGCAATTTGAAACCCCCAGTGCTGGTTCCAGAAGAGATCTTTGATACACAAAGTTGTCCCATTGGAAAGAAAATAGAGGCAGAAAGATAACAGAGGGCAGTGGATGCCATGTCAGGGCTGTGGGTGGAACATTTCCCAAACCAGCAAATACTTTTCCCTGGGAAAATTCCTGGTTTGCAGCTGCAGCTGGAAAACTTGTCCAGAATTTGCAAAGACCCAAGGGTGCTGTGTGTTCAACCAGCTCTGCAGCTTCCCAATGTTTCCATCAACCAGTAAACATTCCTTTGCCAGTGTTCAAGCATCCTTCTAAGATACACTTCACTAATAGTTAGGAGAAGAAAAATAAAGAAAACTAAAAAAAAAAAAAAAACTTTTGTTTGCTTTCTTCCCAGGGCGCCTCATCTTTTCCCTGTTTCAGCTTCAATGTTTCTTTGGGCATCATCTGCCTTTTGCCTGATCAACAGAAAGGAGTTCTCCACCTTGAGTGAGTGAATTTGAAGCTTACATTAGATTTTACAGGAGGGCAGCCCAGAAACTGCTCTGCAATGGGGCAAATGAGGGAATCCTTGTGCCGTGGACAGTTTAAAAAGGATGTACGCATCTGTCTATATATCCGTACCTAAGTCATCTATATCATCTATATCTATCAATCTATCTATCTATCTATCTATCCATCTATATGCAAGTATACAGATTTATTTTTTTCCAAGATGCCAAGATAGTACCTCACCAGTCAGCAAAGCACACAAAGTTCTGCATAAGAACAAAAAGAGTATATATGCACCAAAAAAAAAGGTGGGGGGAGGGGGGGAAATGGGCCTAAGACATCGTTACCCTTAAGCCAGGTGATAATTAGCAACATGGGCAGCGATGGTGCCAGGCGCCTGGGGCCGACGAGGGAATTACGCGTCGGGGCCCTTCTGCCGGCGCCGTGTCGCTGGGGAGCAGATTGGAGCGGGGCGGCCGGCGTGCCCAGCGCCCCAGGTAACGCGCACGCGGGGCTCCGCTGGGGTTATCGAACCAGCCAGGCCTTCCGGGCAGCGCAAAGCCGGGGAAGTTGCTCCTAAGTGCTGCCACCGCATCCCCGGGATTATCCCCGCCGCACTAGCACATCATCTGGCTTTAAACTTCAACCCCTCTGGCAACGCACATACTAAAAACCTCTCCCTTCTTATCCTCCCATCCTGTTTTTTTTTTTTGCATCCCCCCTTCCCGGTTTCCTAGCAGCCACGGGCTGCGGCCGGCCCCGCCACCAAGCACCGGTCTGGATTAGCTGCAAGCCAATAGCTGGGGGTCAGGATTAAGAGGCCAGCATGCACTTTAATACAAGCTGCCTATAATTAATGGCATTATTAATAGCTTGACTGAAAAATTCATTAAAAAATCCATTAAAAATAAATACCCTTTTACAAAAGGCATCGCCTTGGGTAAGAAAAACAGAAAAAAAGATAAAGGAAAATTGATTGGTGGTTTTCAGTTCACAGAAAGACAGACCATAGTTCAAGCTGATTAAAATTGAACATTTTAGATTAAGCACCCTTGCCAAAATATTCTCTGTAGTTACCCAATATGAAAATATTATGAGATGCTGCGTTTTACATTTTTTATTCGCGGAGGATTGAGAGTAAAGCGCCATCCAGGCCCGCACGCCGACACTCAGCGCCGCACATGTCCCTGTGCTCCCGCTTGCAGGTAACTCCCTTCCCGAGATATTTTCTCTCCCCTCAGGAGCAGCAGGACTCCTCCTGCATCAGAGGTTAACTGTAAGTGATCCACTCTGAGACTCTACTGCTGAACATGCTTGCAAACGCTCCAGAGATCCCCACCAACACATCTCTCTTTCCAGGACTAATTGTTGCATCTAAGGAAAACAATCAAAAGAGGAGAAAATAGGTGTTCTTTCGAGGTAGGTATGGACTTGCCTTCAGATTTCGCTCCCCAATGCTCTCTCCTGGAGCTCATCAGCATTTTGAGTGCACAGAGCAGGAAAGGGAAAAAAGAACAGATAAAAACTGATTCTCATTTATGCTAAGGCCTCTTGACATCTCCTTGGTAGTGCAAAAAGCCATTAGAGTGAGCAAAAGCGTAATTCATCCCATTTTAAACTGCCCTTTACACTGCCTGAGTGGTGTAGAGCTAGCTCAGAGTAGATGAGAAACGGACCCAGAAGGGACCTTGAACTTTTGCTTCCAAATCCTCCTTCTCTGAAATGAATCTCCTGGAGTTATAGGCAAGCCTGCAAAATAACAATAATCCTGCATTATTTTTCTTACCACCAGCACTAAAACCTAAAATCCTGCACATAGTCTCAAAGCAGATACAGCAGTGCTGAAATTCCTCAGGTGCTACCGTAAATGTGCTTCAAACTTGGCCTTGGAGGAGCAGGGAAGGTCAGAATTACGTTGCTTTAAAGTGACATTGATTTATAACCCAATATACTAAGATTTTCTGATGGACATAGACATGTGCCACTTGTAAAATACTGTTTTCCTCTGTTGTCTTCTAACCCCCAAGTTATTTACTCTGCTTTAAACCGGTAGGATAATGTGTGCAGGATTACACCAGACTTAGGACTAGCTATCCTGCTATCCCCTGATTGACAGTCCCCAAACCAGATGCTGGGGAGAAAACAAGCTCTGATGGAATAAACTCCTAATCCCTCTGAGCGGGAGTTTGGTCTAAGCCCTCCCAGTTGTCACACGTTGCAGGAAGGCTCTGACTAAACCTGCATTATACCCCAAATAAGGATTTACAACTCAAGCATCCCTGCTCTTATCAACCTCGCTGCACTGCTGCTCCACACTCATCTCTCCCTCTGCCAGGAGTTAGCACGAAAAGTTCACTTTCCATCACTGCAAGGCTGAAACTACAGGGGGATGACTCATGTGCTGGTGTCTCGGTTGTTGCTGTCACACGTTGGACATCGGATGTGGAGCATCATCCCAGGGAGGCAGCGATGCTGCTCCTTGGCTGCCGGTGCCTCCTTGGCTCCTCGCGCTGCCAGCTGTTAAGTTTAATGGCAATCAAAGTGCTGGTGCCTCTGAACTAAAAGCCTCCTGGAGGCTATATTAGATCCCGCCTTTTCTCTTGAGAAACAGCAATTCTGTGGCTCCGTCGCCTTTGTGCTCTCTAATGAATACAGCCAAGTTGTTTGCGGGGCTGCGGCTGTGTTTTTGCCCTTAACCACGTGTAACAAGCAGTAAAAATTTCACTCCAGGACTAAACTTTCCCAGAAGATATTGTAACAGATAAGTGTTGCAAGATCCCATAACTGGTCTACTGTTTGCTGTCAAGTCACTTCGGGTCTTTGATCAGTGCAGTTATTTTGTACAATTTGAGAAATGAGAGCGCCACATGGAGTACTGGTGAATTCTTTTTTCCTTTTTTTTTTTTTTTTATTAGCTGCATTAGTAGTGGGGGGAACCTCTCAGAAGTAGGTGCTTAGGATGTATGGACACCCTATATTAAAAATAAAAAATCAAAACAGGCATATTTTTCATGCTTTGGGGTCTGCGTACTTAATGCACAACTTTGCAGATTTTAGATCACAAAAAAGTTTTCATAAGTTTTTCATTTAATAAAAGAGATAAAAGCTATCGAAATACAAACATTGAACTAGTCTTGGATTTTTTCGTTTGCTTGAAAATATCTATTAAGAATAAAAATCCCCTCAAAACCACTCTAAAATGATCAACACTAAAGCTTTTCACTTTTCAAAATTTCCAGTGAACCAAAATAGATGCTATATATAACTGTCTCACACAGAGACATTGAATAATCTGACCATGAATAATTTGACCAAGGACACGCAGTACTCTGTGACGGAGGAAGGGACTAAAACCAGATTCCCAGGCTCCTGGCTCCAGCAACGATATCGCTATCTTGTTGCTATTCGCCCTTCCATGCAGGACCAAAATATTCCTGCTCGTAAGTTTTCCTAAGAAGTCCAAAATAAATAGTAGCTTGTCCAGAAAATGTGAGCATCAGCTCTTTTCTGATCAGTAATGATGCGATCGTTTTTGCTGACTGTATTTCTAAAGTGATTTAATCTCTCTACCTAAAGTGTCATTTAATCACACTGATAAACTCATTCTGCATCACCTAATGCCAACCCTCACCACAAACTGTTCATATGCTGTATTCCTGTGTATGTATTACATATTGCACTTACACATAATGCTGATCTCTATTATTGTAGCCTGATTTATGTTTACAGCCTATTTCATATTCTTATATCTATATTTTATAATCTAATATTAACCTCACCTATAAGCACCTTAGATACACTTCAGGTAAAATTTCATTATCAGAATAACACTAACATTACAGAATTCAATTTTCATCCTAAGTAAGTAGAATAAAAAAAAAATCCCACATTTTTTGAAAATTTTGTTTCAATTAACATATTGATGAAATCAATGTTTTGACTATCACTACAATTAATAGACTCTTACAATAATAGGTTATATATTATATTATCACAGATTTTGTTCCAAAGAGGTTGAAAGGATTTTTTTTGCTGTATATCCTATTTAACTTTCTTCTGAAACAAAGTATAGGCATTGTCATATGCCCACGGAAGACTTCCAATTTGTTAAAGACATTATGACAGCAAAACATCAAACTGGAAAGCTTTTCAACAATTTTTCCTGTTTTTTTTTTTTTTTTTTTTTTAGCAAATATGTCAAAAAAGCTAGAATGTAGATTTCTTTGACAAAAGATCAAAAACTGAGTTAAAATCCAAATATTCCAAGAAATTTAGGGAAAGGAAAACATATTTGAAAGTATCGGCTTACTCAGAACAAAGATGATAAAAACTGAGAATGTCAGTGAGAGATCCAAGTTTTGGATTTATTCATCTAAATAACCACAATTTCAGGAATTCCACATTTATAAATTTTCATTCCTTGTTTTTAGACTCAAAATATTTCAGAAATTTACTATCCTGCTTAGTTCCCTTTAACAAGCTGATCTCTCAGGTCATCTAGAAAATTAATTTAACTTAAAGATAGTTTTTCCTCTCTTCAATAGACTGACACAAGAGCTGTTCGCTCCCAGGAGAAGTTTAGCAGGATGATTATGATCAGGTTGCACAATCTGAACAAATCATTTCCACTACTTATGAGATGCAACCACCTCTAGTGGCAGAAATCAGCCTGCTAGTTGGCCACGGTCCCACCACCAGGTGCATTACAGAAGACAGAGACAAAATGAAAGATCCCTAAAAGGATCTAAGAAGTTAGAGGGGTAATAGTCTGCCTAGGAAACATCCCTTGGAAATCACAAGGTCTTAGTTAATTACTGGTATGTAAAAAGGAGTACTTCCACTGAGACATGTCTGTGCTTCAAAATGTATGTTCATCCATCATCCCAATATATGGAGGCTTTCAGAGTCCAATCACATTTAAAACTCTCTCTGATACCCATGCACCCCTTCTGGATTTCTCCTGATAGTCTTTCATTCATTCAGGTAATTTTAGTTCATCAGACATTAGGAGTGAGATTAATTTGATGGAAGGCAGATCTTTGCAGTTTAAATCTCTATGCAACTTAAACCTCTGTCTCTATCTTAGTCACACTAAGCTGTCTTAGCAGTCAAAAGGAAAAAAAATACACATCCTTGTAGTGTGAATTTTGCTCATCTTGAAGCAATGTCATGCTCTAATACACTCTGACCAGGCTATTTTAGATACCCTACACATGGAGAGTTTAATGTTCAGTACTACATTTACTACAGTGTAGGTATTTGAAGATGCATGGGATTTTGAATGAGTAGTAAGTACAGCAAAGTACCAAAATCACGGTAAGATCACGAGTTACACTTAGAATATATTGATTGTAATATATTGCTGAATGACTACACAAATGTGGTTTTTTTATTACATAGGTATATATATTTCTCTATAATATGCCTAGCATCATGACACTGGGTGCCCCCAGTCACCAGGAAGGCATACGTGGGTTGGAACCAACTCAAGCCCATTCCTCTCCTCAAAGTTCTTACTGCTGGTTATTAAGTTTTTATACTCAACATTATACTCTCCCTATCAGGCTGGCCTGACTAACCTCAGGGAGGCATTCACACTCTTTTGAGTAACTCAACGGAAAATACTTACAAAACCAGATGATCTACTCAACTGTTATGGTCAGCTGATCCATTCAACTGATGTAATCGCTTATCTAAATAAAAGATCAGCCTTCTCTGCCTTTGGATTGAAACAAATTCAATTTTGTTTGCTATAACTGTGGTCATTCAGTCACTACATTCTTGCCCAAGTTTCATGGACTAAGAGGTCTCACCCAACTCTGAGCCTTTTTACTCTGCAGATATTTACTGATCAACCACAGGAAGACATCTAAAAAAAAGTCCCCCCCTCTGAAGTTTCCTATTCCTCTCCAGTGAATATAGCAGGATTTCAGAGTGATTACTCAGATATGGCTGGTCATCTATAGGTAAAGCTACATCTTCAGTGTTATTTGCGATAAATTACATAGAGAACATATTTTATATCTATCTATATGAATTGTTGTAAAATATATGAGGTTGCTGGAAAAAAATAAGTCACTGCAAAGTTTGTCTTTTATTTGTATTGAATTTTGTCTTGCACAATTTTTGATTAGGAGATCAAATATAGGTCTAAATATAGAGCTCTATTGCTGTTACATATCTAATAGGGTATTTCCTATCTGATCTGAGACCTACTGGAGACCTGAATTTAGAGGTTAGGTTGAACAGCCCAGCACCAAAGCACAGGCCTGGATTTATTAGATAATTTAGGACACAATCACATTAAAAAATGACTTTATGAAAGCAGTGAGATTCAGATCACTGAAACAAGTAGGCATAATTTGAAATTTGGGTAACATTATCTACGATATCTCAGTCTGCGGGCAATCATCAGAAGATTGCTCAGAAGAGCAATCATCATACTGCAGGTACTACTAAAAAATAGCCTCATTGGCAAAGGTTGTCACATGCACAACCCACAGTGAAGAGCGAGGAAAGGAAGGAAAAGGAAGGAAGGAAAAGGAAGGAAGGAAAAGGAAGGAAGGAAGGAAGGAAGGAAGGAAGGAAGGAAGGAAGGAAGGAAGGAAGGAAGGAAGGAAGGAAGGAAGGAAGGAAGGAAGGAAGGAAGGAAGGAAGGAAGGAAGGAAGGAAGGAAGGAAGGAAGGAAGGAAGGAAGGAAGGAAGGAAGGAAGGGAGGAAGGAAGGAAGTGTCAGAAAGAAGTTAGATAGGAAGGCCCTGTGAGATGTCAGCTCCATGCTGGAGAAAGGATCCAGGATATGGAGCTCAAAGACTGTTTCTGGCCTGCAGACTTCTTGATGGCTTCACAAGATGCCAACCTTTTTCCGCGCCTCTACCAAGAACATGACCCAGTAAAGAGAACACTCTTGGAGCAGAGACATGTCTGCTTTAAGCCAGTAGAAATCACTGAAAAAAAAAAAAAACACACAAAAATCTGCAGTTCCTGTAACAAAGAGGATGGTGAATAATTTGACATAATGTTCTGATGTTAGATATCATAAATCGGTTATTTGACTTGTTCTCTCTCTCCAAGGTCTGCTGCACATGAACAATATCACACTCAGCCACAATCAGAACAGATTCCAGTTTGGCTGCTTTTCAGGTGAGGTTTTTCAAGACTCAGTATTGTTTCCTGCCATTTTTTTTTAGAAGAAACAAAACCTTAAATTAACTGCTACCTATGTTTCTTTTGGCTCAGACAGGAACATTTTATCTCTATTTATTTTTCTAGTTAAAAATAATTGTGTTTTTTTTTTTATTGTATAAATAAAATTGACTTTGCAAAGAAAATTTGGTTTTGAAAGTAACAAAATAAAATGCATCTTCTAATGCTTCCTCATATTTCCACTTATTTCATTTCACACCGTACTGAACTTTTTCATAGAACATAGAAAGTTTAATCATTTCTAGCCATCATATGCTGTCAATACTCTTCACTGTATGGAACATGATCAGGAGTTAAAGGAACATCTTTTAAGCAATAGCCCTCCTATGTAGCAATTATACATGTGTTTTGTCCTCCTGAGCCAACTTTGCTATTTATGGCCCTTCCCTAATCACTGAAAACCAGGCTTGGACTGATGTGTGAAATTATTTCAGTGATGGAAGCCAACTTATCCTTTGTACCCATTTCTTCTCCTCCTCTTCTCTTCTGTGCTGAGTATATCTTGAGTCCCACCCTTACAAGCCACAGCTAAATGTTTGAGAAACTTTGCATTAAGCACAAGTGCAAGGCACATCATTTTTCTGGATGACTTTAAACCTACAGTTTTAATGAGCAGGGTGGGGACTCTCACCGTTTGATACTTCCTAACTTTACCCACTGGCTAAATAATCCACTTTCAGTATGTGCACACAAATTTGATACTTCTCCAGAGTTAGATACCATCTCAAAAAGATTTCTTTTATCTTTAACCTTGTTAAAACAAGATGTCTGGGTGGTAATATTTCCGTTCCCTCTCAGCCCACAGACTCCAAACAATGATATGCTTCACACAGGTTAATCGAATGGAGATAATAATTGTATCACAACTGAGCCAAAATTCTGGAAATTGCATAAATCAGCAAGAGGAACATCAAGTTATCTAAACCTTTCCCTTGCCAATGGAAAGGGTCAGCAACAAAAAGAGTTGCAGTATGTAAGCTGTGGGAACCCAAAATACTGTGGGAATGTGGGGTTACCTTTAGTAGAAGTCATTCTTAACTATTTTTATGATAATCATTTTTTCCCTCAAGATAAGACTATATTCCCATGTACTGATATACCAATGGAAGCATGATTAAGGAATTTTATCTTTCCCTAGCTATCAAACTCCCAATAACTGGAACATTCCCTCCTCCTCATTGAGAATTATTGCATAGACGTATAGCTCTCTAATGAAATGCTGCTTCATCCCTTCAGCTTCACTTGTCATCTTAGTGTATCTCAAGAAAGCTTCCTGCTAGTCCCTAAAAACTCACTGTTCAAGCCTTGACAATTATGCTCTTCAAATATTTGCATACTGTTATGATTCCATTAATCATCTATGAGCAAAACCATATTTATTCTATCCTTGTAGTCATTCCTCATAATTCAACCCTTCCTAACTTTGATCTTTTTGTTCTCCTTCCCAGAATAATTCTTGCTTATTGTCAGCACCTTTTTATTTTGATGGGGCTAAGGATAAAAACTTATTCCAGGTGTGTTTGCCAGAACAGATCTAGAGGTACTATGGTACTGCCTTTGTGAAAGGAGGTATCATGTCTCTGAATGCGGATTTTAAAACTGTGTCTCTTCCTCTTCTCTTTCTCATTCTCTATGCTTAGTGCTATTTTGGTTTGCAAAACAGAGATTCTGCACAGGGCAGATGAAGTAAGAAAAAGTTGCTCAGAGCTAGGACTAAATGCGAATATCCTGGGCTTCTAGATTTTCCTAACTATTGGATTATTCTTCATGTATATACCAGCCCTTAATACTGAGAAATTAGCTACAAATTAGGAATTAAAAATCTTGTGAATATCTTTTTCTTCCATTCACTATCCCTTGGATATCACCAGGACAGCTTTTCACTTTGAGGCTAGCTCTATACCATTTGAAAGTTCCTATATGGCTATGCTACGTGTATGACATTTCCAATTAGAAAAAAATAGAAATGTAATTAAATGCAATGTTGTCTCCACAAATTATATGTTTTCTATTTTAACATGAACATCCCTTTCAGTCATCTGCCCATCCACTTTGTAGCCTGCTCTATTCAGGCCCACATCAGCAACTGAGACGCATTAGTATAACTATATTTGTGCTATTCTGTATGCAAAATATATCTATAAGTATTAACTAAATTTGCAAGAAAAATTAGGATCAGTAATAAATGCTTCAGCAAAGAGGCTTTTGGGAATAATAAAAAAAAGTGTCTTCAGTCAAAATTCTTATAAATCATCTTTGATTTACAGTTATACTATTTTCTTCACTGTACCCAGTATTCCCAGTTTCGGGACTCCTGTTCTGTTTGTTGTGATTGACTGCAGAGGATAGGAGGACAGTTCTGTAAGCTAAAGTTGAGTCAATGGAATTAGGAACTTAAGAATATAAAGAACATTTTCAACTTCAGTTTATATAAGCCAGGTCACTCAGGTTGAAATCCCTTGGACTCACTCACTGGTCAGGAATTTCCATTTCTTGATACCCAAGTATTGTACTACCTGTAATTGATTCAGTGTCAAAATCTAGTCATCTGGTTGATGGAGCAAAATGTGGCCACACATACACAGAGTGAGCAGGAAAAACATTTCTGGGATGTTCCCCTCCTGCCTCACATAAATAGAGCAATCTGCCTTGAACTCAAAGAAAGTTTTACCTTAGTACCAATTTGGAGATCCTTCCTGCAGGTCTTGCCAATCTGTAATTTCATAGATTCTTACTTTACAAGGCCAGAACGGAGCGTTGCAATTCTCTTGTCTGACCTTACTGCGTAATAAGTTGATTAATATGATATCCCCATCGTTAAAGTCTTTAAGTTGCATCGTCCATACCTTAAATATTGAGGATTTTTTCCTTTTCTTCCTCCCTTTTTAAATGTCCCTCTTAATGACGCTCCCACCATTGGTGGTAAGTTGTTTAAGATCCACCATTGCCAATCTTTTTTTTTTTTTTTTCCTCTGATAAGCAGCCTATATGTTCCTTAATTTAATTCCATTGCTCATGGCAAAGTCCACACCCTAAATATTTCTTCACCCTCCTTGGCATTTAAATCCTTCAAATAACTGTAGGCAATTTTCCTGTTTCTCCTTAGTCATTTCTTAGCCAAGTTAGATGGATATTAGCTTTTAGGATCTGTCCTTATAAGTCAGTCCTTTCCAGCCTCTTAATTATATCTTAGCTGTACTCTTCACTATTATATTGGAAGAGCATTTCTCTTCTAGCATTAACCCATCCAGACCAAACAGAGTGTAGGCGAGATCTAAAACTTGCCAAGTCCATGAAGACTGCCATTGACTTCATTAGATCTTGGATGAGGATTTACAATATGTGTGGTTCCTTCTGGTGCATGTTACAGGGAAATGAGTTTGCAGCTCTGGCACTGTAATATGTTATCTCTGCAAAAGCACATTGTTTTCTATATCCTGATATAACTATCTTATGACTCTTTTGATGCCACCCTTATCTCAAGCAGCTTAACCTTCTGAGTCTCACTTTCTACAGATTATTTGAGCCTGAATTGCCCTTTTTTCTGGGTATTTCACCTTGTGTTTTCCAGGTTGAATTTCTTGCCAGTGAATTCTCTGTAGGTGCCTCTGTATTATTTCTCTTTCCCCTAAGGTCACTTCTCCATTCCTGGTATGGGCTTTCTAGGATGAGTTTTTATTGTGTCCCTCAATTTTTAATGAAGTGCCCTCGTTTCAAAGAGATATCAATTTAAAATATTTTGCAATTGCAATTATAGCATGCTATTTTCAATAGCACTCTTCCAGAGCATTAATGAGAGTTTTCAACATATCTGGGCTTTTTCTGCTATTTGGGATAAGCCGAACACACTGTGACACTTACACAGACCTCCCCATTATTCAAAGCAACTCTCATTTTCATTAACTCCTTGCTGTGGATTTTCATTACATTTTCAGTCTATGCAGTAGTTGCTATTAGTCAAGTCCGTGTGCATTAATGTGTAGGATTATCCTTAAAATTCATGTTTTAGTCACACTGGTATCTTTCACATCTTGCTGCACCTTTATGACATATGTATACTATTCATATAAAGATACAATGCATCTTAAAAATACACGTATGTAAGTCTATAACATGTTACACAGCTCCCCTCAGTATGTGTGGGTACATATACACAGCAGGACAAAAAATATTGCTATAAAACAGCAAGTTTCCTAGAGAAGGTATGCAAATAACTCTTGTTTTAGTCATTCAATCCAAAAAGGACATATTCAATTAAAAAAGCAATGTGGCAAAGTGAAAGCTAGAGAAAAGAAAATGAATATGATTAGATTGTGAAATTTATTTTTATAAGAACTCTTGAAGGCAGAAATTTAATATTTTTCAGAAAATATAGGCAGTTTTTGGATACAATGATTATTACCCAAGTGAAGATACTTCCTGTGAGCAGACTTTTCCAAAGATGGCAAATCACATAAGTCAGGGCTTAAACATTGTTGCAGAAAAACAAAAACAAACAAACAAAAAGCAAGGGAAAACAAGAGCACAGGATGAATACATGACTGTCATGGTCATGGCCATGGAAACATTTAACAGTCAACCATATATGGCTTGTGCCATCTGACATTCCCCATGGTATCTAAGACATTCTTATAGGACAGCTAAATACAGAACCAATGGAAATTGTATTCCTCTCCAGAGGGATATCTCCTGTAGTTATAAAAACTATTTGATATATAGGAATGTGCATCCCTAACTTTGGAGCTTTTTTTGCTTCAGCATTATTTACCTATCAATTCTAAATTCACTGTCATAGGATATAGTATTGCCATTTCTGCTCCTTAGGTTATTATTTTCAGATTAGTTTCCTTAGGAAACAAACCTCCAATGACTTCTACTTTGATGCACTAAAATTTGAACATTCTCTAGGTATTTACCTGTCCGTCTGCACATTTCCCAATTACATGCACAAGACACAAATCCGTAATTTCATGCTTCATATATATGATTGCCACTGCTCATACAACCACTTGCTATTAGGAGTTGAGGAAGAATTGAGGTATAGGATTAGCTGATTTGTCCAAGAACACAGAAAACCTGTGCTGGGCTTGAAACAGCTTGCAGGTCAAAACTGAATATTTCTCCCTGTGAGACTATAGAAAGACAATAAGTTAAAGAAAAGAAAATATGGCAAGGCAATAAAGTTAAATTGAAACCAAACTTTAACCCATCCTGCCTTTGGCTAATGTGATTCGTTCTAGATGTCATTAGAAAACTATCATTTGCTGGACCAAGCACACCAACAGTTCATACTATTCTGCCAAGAGCAGAAAGGGTTGCAGTTGAAAATCAGTCTAGTACTGCGGTAAGTGAAAGATGGATACTGCTAGTCATGACAGCATATTAAACTTCCTAAGCAATATTTGGTACTATTTTGGTACTTTAACACATTCCACAGAGTGGAGGCATGGAGGTCTGCTGGTATGGAAGATCTGACACCCAAGCAACTCTCTAAATCTCCAAAACAGTGTGACTGCAATGAAAATTCATTCTGGGAAGGGTCTATGGACAACTTCACCCATGACCAGAAATCTGGGGTTGAGTACCAAAAGACCAGGGGGCAATCGCAAAATTTAAAATAGAGAAAACTGAGTTCTAGAGCCTGAGAAGGTTAATGATAATATTTAATTTACTGATGCAGCTTTGGTCTTCTAGAGTTGATGTTTGCTTGACATGCTATTTTAACATTATTGTAATGAGAATTTCCTCATTCTAAGCAATATTTTATTTTGAAAAGGACATTAATATTAAATTAATATTAAATACAAAAAATTACTTTAAACTGTAAAATATTTGTGAATTTTCATTTCTTTTTGTTTCATTTCTTTTTTCTTTTTTTTTCTTTCTTTTTTTTTTTTTTTTTTTTGCTATCTAAGGACTCCATCCACACATTAAAAATAAATAAATAAAAAAATAAAATAAAATAAATCTTTGAACTGCATATGGTATTATGTTGTTTAAATGGAGGGGAAAATTAAGTCCAAACAGATGAAGCAAGATTTTCAGAAGCATCTGTATGACTTGGGAGCTGAAGTCTCATGTAAAACCGTGCTAGTTTGTCTATCAAAGTGTATTGCTCAAAGTTATTCAATAGGGGAAATATTTGGAAGACCTCTCTACACATGCAACTCTGTGTCTACTTTAATATGTGATTTGTCTGGCCTGCTATGTCCTAATATTCCTACGCAGCACTTTGTTTTTCAATGAAAGTCCAGTTTATTTAATGTTTCTGTGTAATCTGCTGCAGACACACCACAGGCCACAGACTCCATACACCTGACCTGGCATTTCCTCCTGCCCAGATTCGTAGCAAAATCCATAAAGGACATTTGGCATTGCTCTGCCTTGCCAAATCCACCTCAGGGTTAAGCTTCATATGTTCTCTTTTGCATCAGTTCCTTTAAAGATGGTACTTTCTTTAACGAGCTGTCAGAGCTAAGCATTTCTCTGCAGTTAAATGGTACGATGTTTTCCTTGAATTTATTCGTTCTAATAATTACTGAACAGCAAGACGCACGACAACGCTTTCTCCATGTGCGAGCTGTAAGTTAATGAAAGTTAACATGCATGGGAAGCTCGAAATATCAGAGACATCAGGTCATCTTCAACGTGACCATTTAATACAGAAACATAAAAGTGAGGATTGGTCATACTAGATTGAACCAATGACCTCTTGAATATGGCTGTCTGCAACCTGCTTCTGATCTTTAAATTAAAGGCAAAAAAAAAAAAAGGCTGTAAAGATGTCCTAAATATTGACTGCTTATATTAAGTTCGCATTTCTCTCACTTTTACCTAAGGATATGGAAAAGGATACAAAGAGAGTTTTCCTTGTGTTCCTTTTCACATTTTTTTTTTTCTCACTGAGGGTGAGATAGTTTTCAAAGCTACCAAGCTGATTTGGGTGCCTTTTCATGAACCAAGTTTCTGTTTCAGTGGCCTTATTTCGGCTATGCGAAATTCTGTGCATTCACCTGCTTTGGAGCATCTCATAGAGTTTTTGTGTTCCTTCAAACCAGAAATTCAGACCAAAAAAACAGCTGGATAAAGAGGTGCAACCTTATTGTCCCGAATGCTTTCTTTTCCTAAGGATTTGAGTCTGATAAGTATAAAGCTATGTGAATGAAAAATAAACGTGGAAAAGAGGTACAGAGAGTAAACTCCAAGCTTTAAGTTAGGCTGATACTACATCTCTGTGTTTTACACTATTTCTGTCTCTCTTTAAGACATTAAAGTCAAAGCACTTTTCTAGACATATCTAATGTTTGTGAAAATGTAAATCTGAAATTAGATACAGAGAACATCAGAAAACTACATATTCTTAACAAGAAAAGGTATTCATCAGTCATAGGAACTACAAAACTGCAGCACTTGAATAAATGCCGTCACTTAGCAGGAGAGAAAAGAGGATAAATATTTCAGCTTGAGAACAAACAAAAAAATCATTTCAGTCAGAATTTCATGAGTTCCTATTTTGTTTCCTGTTCTTTACCAGCCTCCAAGTTAATTGCCACCAGACTCTCTCTTGATCCTCTTGATGTATCTGACAGGCCTATAGCCATGTCTGCTCTGCACAAGTAAAAATCTGGTTTCCTATCAATGAAGGAAAAGGCAGAACACAGTGACAGTCACATAATTAGACAAAAGAATAAAACTCAATATTTATATGCACATATAATCGTATATTCATTTAACAATGGCAGAAGGAATGAACTCCAGATTATTCACAGTTTTGGTCCAAACCACTCAAATTTTACAAAAGCGATAAATTCCTGAGAGTTTGATTTCAGTGATAGCTTTGGAAATATAGTAGGAGACTAGGATGGTTTTGCAATTCACCTAGACTGTTCACAGCCTAGAGGTGAGGTTCAAAACATGGTTGTTTTAATGTTTTTTTCCAGGTTCCCAAAGATTTCACCATCAGGCAATATGGGAAGAAGGAGCATGAGACTAGGACCGCAGTGATCACCCAGGAGAGCTATTAGTTAGAGATACTACAATATCAAATCCTTCTTTAAGACCTTAGTGCAACTTCTCTTAATCCTGATACATCCAAGACAGGTTTCTACTGCTTAAGTGGCCTCTTAGGATTTTGTCTCCAAGCAACTTGGTGCAGACATTGGTTTGTTTCCCTTTCCACCGTGGAATCTCAGGGCTCCTCTGGAGGGATTTTGTGCAGCTCACTTCACATTTCTCTGTGCTCCAGTTCCCTGTCATCCAAATTCAGGCCTTCTGTGTCAATGTGCTGATAAAAGGGATTTATTTCTGATTCCTTGAGTGTTCATTGTACCTTTTTCCTACAAAGTTACAGGGAAAAAAAAGAATCCCTTAAAGTTGCTGTTCACTATGCAACAAATTTCATGAAATATTCTGGTAATACTTTCTGAGCAGATTTCAATAAGATTTCTATTACGTGTCAGCATTTTAAGAAGAAGGTAGCTTTTGATATCAAGGTTTGTTTATATTTTAGGAAAAGAGACAAGCAGCTCTAATCATACTTTATATCTGCTTTTCCTTTTTAAGCTGCTGTCTTTTGGGTAGAGAGTCTTGTCTTTTTTTTTTTTTTTTTTTTACAAAGAGTTTATACAGTGGACCCACCAGGCATTATTAGAATCAAACTGATGATATAACTCCCTAGGGCTAAAGAAATGGAGATAAGAGAAGTAAATATAATATTCAAGGTAATTTTAAATAAAACTCAAAGTCAAAAAATTCTGTGCTTTCTTTGAATTTAGATGATTCCCACCTTGATCCTGAGAATAAATACAATAATTTGTCAACCAAATTAATTTTCCAGAGCAGAGAAGGTAGAACCAGCAATTTTATAATGAGTGGTTGAAAATTTAACCATAAAGAAAGAAAGAAAAAAATCCTTTCCATGCAGAAGCTCATATGAAAAGAGGGAAAATAGAATGAATAATTACATCTGATTGATTGAAGAATTTACTTTGAAAATACTTTGAATGAAGATTTTAGTAGGAAGGTGGTCTGAATGATGCAGAGTACTTATTATGTTCTATGAAATTTGACATTTCTTGTGTCATTTTCTTGTCCAAAGTCGTAACTGTATATAATGCACAAGTATGTATATGTATCTCTGTATATATAAGATTTCAAAAATGCTGACCAACAGAAAGCTATCATCCAGTTTACTTTCTTGCTTTAATTCATATATTCGACCTGATCTGAATGTCTGGCATAGACTAATCTGTCTGAAATGGCCACACAGGTGATAGGCATAAAAATATTAATATTAAACAACCAATTATTTCCCAAGAAAATATGGGAGTTCAAACAACTGACATTTTCCAACCACTCCATTACAAGTATTTTATTGAAAAAATTCCAGACCACTCTGCCTTTTCCTTATCCCGCTTCATGCATTCCTTGCTCCCCTGCAATCATGGCACAGGGTCAGCCCTCAGCTTTCCTCTGTAGGGATACGGAGCCCATGGGAACGTGCACATGTTCCTC
Source organism: Tinamus guttatus (assembly GCF_059628265.1). NCBI lineage: Eukaryota > Metazoa > Chordata > Aves > Tinamiformes > Tinamidae > Tinamus > Tinamus guttatus. The sequence goes on from NW_028288589.1 coordinate 1,158,370, forward strand.
TTGCCTTTTCAGCTGTGAATGGCAAAATTATCCCATCTAAGAGAGCTCAAGACACACGTGGGCCAAAACACCCACTGCTTCTGGTCTTGGCTCCTGACACGAGAGCAAGATTTTGCCAAAGGTTGGATCACCATAGGAGGGCAGCTGGCTACCCATGCCCAATGTGACTCCGTTTTCCCCACACGCTGGGTAAACATAACCCAAGACCACTGCAATTACCTTTAAAACAATTGCAAAAGTGGCAGATGTCTTCTGATGGCCATGGCCCTGCTCCTCTTACACCCCCGTCTTGAGAGAAGTTGGATGATGCCCTGAAGACGCCCATTCCTCTTCTTTGACTATAGAGGACAACTTGCTTAGATGTGACATGAAACTCCTGAGTAGGTAATGGTGAAAGCATTAATCCCACATTAGCTTTACTTCTTTATTCTGCTTTGAGTCTGGACTTAAGCTTGCAAATGCCCATGGAGGTCTTCCACTGACATCCTCAGGCTTTGGGTTGTATCCTTCCTGCCCCATTCACCATTGAAATGAAAGATCAGTATTCATAGCACTTCTGTCTTTGCCACCGCCACTTCAGATGCAGCTTTTCCCATATAAAAGGAGGAAATACCAAAAGTGTCACAGTAAATGTAATTACCATGGTCTGGTAAATGTTTAGGGCTGAGGCTTTTTTGTTTGTTTGTTCTCTTCTTTGGCGAGTGGTGCACATGCTTTCACATCTACTTGGCCCGTGAAAATTGCAGGAATATGTATTAAAACAAACAAACAAAAAAAAGAAATAGTGAACAGATCCCATAGAAAAAGATGCTGTGACGATAAAACAGAAGTTAAGTGACATCAAACTCTCTGTCTCGCGCACAGAGTCCCATCTGCTTGGTCCCGATAACTCATTTGCACCGGGCACGACAAATGGCTCTTTTTTCGAGCAGTCAGAATCAGCTGCAGCCCACGTGCCTCTTGCTCTCTAATTCTTTATTGTTATCCCATGAACTCTGGTGGCCCCAAGCAGCAGGAGATAGGGACACATGTAGCAGCTCTCACCCTCTGGCCCAGATACCAACCCCGCTCTTTTTGTGTGCGTGCGTGTTGTGCTGCAAACACTTCCCAGGACTCTCATTCACCACCCCGGAGCTCGCGCCGCACGCTCGACCAGCGCTCACATGGAGCTGGTTTTCTGTCTCTTTTAGCAACGCCTCCATTCAAGAGGATAAAATATTTGCAGGCCATGCTGCCTTTCCATGAATAAATTTTCAGCAAGGCTCCACCAGAACAACAAAAAAAAAAGTTGAGCAAATACATCTTTGAATGAGAGACGCAGCAATATGGAGCCAAGCAGGGAGTTTCTCCAAAGTAGCAAGGGGGGGAACTGCCTCTGCTTGCCTTATCTGTGCACCCATTTGCATATATAACCCTCCGTGAAGAAGAGGTATCCGCTCTCCTTGACCTTAGTAAATCAAAAGCAGAGAGGTCACAACTTTAACTTATTTCTTTGGATACCGATCCTCCAACATAGAGAATTGCATAAAACACATGCATAATACATAATACGGATCTGGTGCAGACCATCTGACTCATTTTAACCCCCCTGGTTCTGTATATTAATGGTACTGAATTTAGACCTGTCTTCTCAGTTTCTTTTCGTGTTTGCTGAATACTTGGCCAGAGTTCGTTCTCTGCATTTCCAATGAGGTCAGTAAGTAACTCGGTGTTTACACAGATGTTTTATACAGTATGTTGTTGATATTTAAATTGCACACGTGTACTTGCCTCTGTGTATATATCTGCAGATATATAGATACAGAAATACAGAGATATAGAGATATGCACGCATCTATATGCACATACAAACACACACGCACGCACATATGCATATATAAAACTTAAAGTAATTAGGGATTATTTAAAGTGATTATTCTGTCTTCTCTTTGTGGGATATGATTGCTATAATCTACAGTAAGTCATCATATTGTGATATAACACTACTTCTGTTCAGATAGGTGCAAATACCCTTACACAGCTCCAGACTTCTGCTTTAGTCGGGGAAGAGAGCTGCTTATGGGTGTTAGCACTAGGAGTCTGCTTATTTGCTTGCCCACAGTCAAGTACAGCCTTACACTAATCAAATTTCACATATATATATATTTAAAAATCATTTGCCATATCGGCAAGCAAACCCACCTAGAGCATAGCTTTATCCAGCACTGATCAGCAATTAGACCACTTTTCAGAATAGCCCTTCTGCAAGAAGAGTGCCTTGGAGATAAAAGAGTGAAGGTAAAAGAAGGGTTTACACAACATGCCTGGCTCGCATCCATACAGATAAACAGCGCTTACTCCTTTCCCTTGTGTTCCCTCTTTCCTCTCCCAAAACACGGAAGGGCCTTGTTCTTGTTGGCTATATAGTCTCTGGCCCATGCCATGCCACAAACCATGATCTGCATCCAGAACATCAGAATGAATCACACCTTGTGTTACAGAGGAAAGCACATTGCTGACAAACCACTTGCAGCTGCCAGTTAAACCAGAAACCAATACCTTAGTTGCACTTGTTTTTATTTAAATTATTCTACAATAAAAGGTCTGTGCTCCAAACACCACAGAAAAAGTCTGGTTGCACTTTTAGCTCGGCAGCTCTGAAGTGCAGCAGGAAGATAAGGTGTGACCCTGGGCTTCGAGCATTTACTGGGCTCAGGTCTTCGCTCCAGCCCTTGCTTCCAGCATTGTTTCTGTGTTACATGAAATAACTGTTTAATGCAAAATAAAGAGTCCTTTGAACAGGAACTGGGGCCCACACCCACCTCATCTGAGTGCTGACTGCTCAGCTCATGAGTCATGTTCCTTCTTGCTCTTGTTCTCCCCTTCTCAGGAAATAGCTTCTACCTTTCTGCGCAGAACCCTACATCAATAGAACTGATGAGGACTTAATGCTATCATATACAGTGTTTAAAGGTCCAGTTTGAACCTAAATCCATATTTTATGAAACAGCAACAGGTACACAGCTACGTACCTCAGTCATGCTTTGAAAGACAATAATCACTAAGGGCTTTCTGGGGATCCTGATGTTCTCCATGTGTATCTGGAGTGCTCAGAAAGGTCTACATGAGCCAGTCCTTCAGCAGATAGAGAAGTGGATATGAGGAGAAAGATTCCTGACATAGTCCTGGCCTGGACCAGTAAGGATTGTCCGAGAAATGCTTGGGCAAAATACAATACAATACAATACAAATGCTTGGGCCAAATACTACTCCTAGTAGGCATGCTGAACACAGCCACCTTGTTTTTGGAAGCAAAATACCACAGCCATATCAATCTGTGCTATCTGGTCTCTGCAGCTTGTCCTCAAAGTGAGAGGACATTCACAGGGCCATTTCATCTACTAATTCACAGGGTCATTTCCTCCAGGAAACCTCCTGGAATTTTAAGAAGAAATAATAATAATAATAATAAGGGCTATTTATCTATGTATTCATTTATTTATTTTATTCCACTTGCCTAACGCACTGGGTGGCTTGGTCACAGTCCCCATGAATTATATTTTTCTAGCAGAACACAACAAAATTCTCTTTCTCTGCCCACACCAACATGGGATGACCACATCCCAGAAGGCTTTGGGCTGAGATTGCTCCCAAGGAGTGACAGAACATTCCTTGTTCTGGTGCTAATCAGCACAAAACCATACCAAGAACTTTGTTATCACCTAAGCAGTAAGGACAATCACAGGTGAATACTTGAGCCTCTTTTCTGTCTTGTTTACTGGTATAGAAACAGTCCCAAAGTCTTTGTGCTCTAGCAGTTACGCATGGAATGAGAACAACAGGACTTTTTAACCTAGAAAATATTGTCAGAACCACAAAAGTATTAATGCTGGAGGTGTAGTAGAAAGTGGGCTCTACTCCAGTGCAGGTCCTAGCAGAGGTTTAATACTGTACGGAGTGCTCAGCTGAACCCCTGAAAACTAACTAAGCAGTTTGCTACTTCTATCCTTAGCACTACTGTGAAGCTTAAATAGACCTAATTCGAGTGGATGATGCTGAATTGATTGCTGAACTAAAACTGATGGTTGCCTAGGTGCACATGGCCTCCTGACCTAGTTCTGTTTGTGATTTGCAAGCTGGATGTGCTCCTTGCTGCAAATACATACACTGGCTGCTTGCAGGAAGACTGATTTACCAAAACTGTAAACCACCCAGGAGAAAAATTGAGTGAGAGGGGGAAAAAAATAACCTCCCCAAGAAAAGAATGATCTTTGGGTACCTTTAAAGGTGTTTGTTCAACATACTCTAAAATAAAATTTTCACAGTCATGAGACAAAGCTTCTCCTGCTGAAAGTGAATGAATCCTGGTTAAAGAGCAAGAAAAGAATGGTTATTTTTAGTATTTAAAGACAACGCACAAGGTAGGGCAAATGGAGATCTAGGAAATATGCTAGCAGTGGAGGCAAACATGCAGATAGGAAACTGCTGGTATCAATACCAAATCTGTGTACCGTGGGACTAAAAACAATCACAACCATTTAAACTTAACAAGAAAGGTGGCTGTTACCTACAGAAGTATAGGGAGCAATCATAACCCAGCAAACCTGATGTGACCATGTGAGCCTGTGGCACTGTTCTGTCCTCATCTGTGTGCTTGGTTTTGATCAAAAGAGCAAACAAATAGCATTACATAGTGAAGACAAGGAGAAAATTCGGTTAATGGAGGGTAAAGCAGGTGATTATATTTATTCTTTACACTTAAAGCAAAGGCAGAGCAAAGGCTTTTCAATTAAGTTTAAAGGTGAAACAGTTTAATTAGCGAAAGGAGGCCTTTCATACATAATTAATCCGTAGCTTTCAATGTTAAATTCTATCACACGGACAAAATTTCTAGCAATATTTTAACATATGCCAGGCTATGAGGAGGTTGTTCTATGGTGTGTGAAAGTTCAGGAACTAGCAAGAGTCAGTCTTAACTTCACTCAGCTCAATGCTGCTTAGGTCAAGTTTGTATTTGTAACAGTTCTAACAGCCACGATCAGTTTTATTCTCTGCTAATTAGAACTTCTAGCTTTTAATGTTGACCTGGAAATCACAGTCCCATCTTTTGGGCCGTAGGAGATGGCTGTGCGTATTTGGTTTTTATTTTTGTTTTGTTTTTATGTTTTTTTTTTCCAGTGCTTATCATATCAAGCTTCTATCTGTCTTCTTCATTTTTATGTCTTCTCTTTCATTTTAGATATGCCATTTATGGGTTAATCATGTAAAATTATCTCAGCAAAGTGCTGTGCGATGGTTTTTGTTCAAGCTAGGTCTTCCATGGCATCTCCATCATTGAAGGTGCCTTATGAGCAGGTTGATGATCCTCTCAGAAACAGCACGGGAGAGCTCATGCTGCCCTAGGGCTGAGGCCCTTAGGTAACCTCTCCAGGTCCCTTCCAGCCCTACAAGGCTTATTCTGATGCACCATTAAAATGAATTGTGCCCCATTAAAATGAATACATTGATTTATGGAGATCCCAGAAGAACTCATTAGAGTGAGGTGAGATTGTATTTTAACCTTCTTTTTTTTTTTTTTTTTTTTCCAGTGCACAAACCAGCCAGCAAGTAACCCATAGCAAAGGGGCAGAAGCACAGGTAAACAAATATCCCATTATTATTGGAATTAAATCACCTTACATTGGTTCACTTTGAGTCCACTATGGTCAGAGTGTTGCCATTGCAGAGGATGAACCTGATGTGGCCGAGCAATATATGTGTTCCCAACTGAGGTTGTAGTTTTGCCTGTACAGCTCAGAGTTCATTATCCACTTCTTACTTCCGAAAGGCCAAATTGTGTGTTTTTACAGTCATAGATAGATGCCAAAATGCAGCTGAGCCAGGAGAGGCTATCATATTTGTAGTAGGTATTATACCTTATGTTAGCATGACTTATCCAAAGCGATGGTGGAGCTACTTTTGGGGCATCCATTGAAAATAGGAGAGTGTTGGGGGCTGAGCAGAGTTAAAAATTAAGAGGAAGGAAGGGGAGTGTGAACCCGTCATAAGCAAAGCAGGCAAGGGAAATCAAAATTAGTGAGGTCGTACTGTAACTGCACATTTAGAAGGGAAAAATAAAAAAGCTTTATTTTACTTAGTTTGTATTTTAAGTCTCACCAGGAGGCTGAAATGAGCCTCTCACTGTTCAAGCTGGCTGAATTTAGTTACCAGGACTCTTTGGGGTACTCATCATATCAACTCATCATATTTTAAGCACTCATTTTTTTCTGAGCTGCTAATAAAGGCTACAGAGAGCACATCCCCAGCACTGCTCACATAGCTAGTAGCAAGCTAAAGACACACAGATGAGGAAATGTGGGTCAAAAATAGAGAAAACAGTCCAGACTGACCGGACATGCACTGAGGAGGATTCATTGCTACAGGCATTCAATGGTAAGAAGTTACTAGGGGAAGAAATACGAATTGATCATTCCTAAATTTGTCAGCTTGCAGACAAATTTGCAAGGAAAGGAGTGTGACTATTCACGACTGAAAAAAGAAAAAAAAATGGAAATTAATTTAGGGAAATAAGATTTCCAGTAGCCTGGTTGCATGATACATGGACATTTGGGGTAGTTAAAAAATATTTAAAAGTTGGTGTCTAATTTGAAACTTCATATTACAACATGAGCTTATATACCTATGTAAATATATATGATTATTTATTTATTTATTTCATCTCTCAAACCAAACTCAGATCTACAAGCTGTAACGAGGTATAGGAGTTGCTATTTTGATTCAATCTATTGCAAGTGACGTGACTGCTGACAATATTGAATATCCTACCAAAGGGTAATGTCATACACTTTGGGAGCCCCTGCCACAGATGACTTTTAATAAGGCATCTACCTTTTTTTTCCATATTTTTTAGAAATTCAGATAAATAAATGTTTAAATTACACAATCCAGACTATGACAACTTTGCCTGTGAAAAGTTGAAAAGGAAATGCTGAAATCCCTCTCCCGTGATCCACATTTAGCATTTTGGAGGTCAGTTGTCCTCTTCAGGTCTCAGCAAACTGAAAAAAATGCAATTTATAATGTATCTGTCTATTTTACTGTGGTCTGCAAATCTGCTGTTATATAAATATGTTTTCCACATGGGTAATGTGTTTTCCATGACCTTAAACTGAAACAGAAAGCATCTTCTGAAGTCTCTGGATGATCACAGTTAAGAGACAGAAAAAAGAAGTGAATGTATGAAGAAATGCCATTCATATTTTCAGAAGGTAAACCGAGGCATGAAGAATTCATGACACTCACTTTATACAGTGGCTTTGTATCATAGTAAAAGAATACAGACTTGTTAAGCCAATTATACTTTTCCTCCAGGAGATGATTGACTTGCTCCTGCAATCACTACCTTGGATTTTATACCTAAATTACAGAGTCACTAAATGTCAGTTCTACTAAACTATTATTCAGTTCAGGATAGAGCCTGTTCGCTGGCCCTGAGGCCATCTGGTGTGATCTGGCTAAATAACACCTTTGGTCTTGGACTCCAGAAGAAACTTTATCCAAGCTGCTTATTGGAAATGACCCCTGGCCCATGCTAGCTCTGGAATTATATTGGGAATTTCTTTATAGAGTATTAGCTGGGCTGGGCCAAAGCAATGCTAGATCCTAGATGTGTGATCTGGTACTGGCTAATTTACTGCTATAAACATAGCCACAGGGATGTGGCCTTCACTTAGCATCTTTTTGTGACCCCAAAGATGTTTGCTGTCACCTTTGTGACCACACCATGGTCTGAAGATACTTGTATTTCTTACCTCATCATAAGGCGTAAGTTACCTCATCATAAGCCATAAGTTAGATCCTTTTCTATACCTCTAACTGCAAGTGCATAAACGGAAGAAAAAAAAAACCCCAATAATATACCATTTTTCTTTTTCTTCACTCATTATCCAAAAGTTCCTGGCTGAAGAAGATGCAATTTTAAAAGCCTATCTGGAAATGAATGGTCAAACAACAAGACTTACCCCCAGAAGCGCTGCCATCCCTGGGGTAAGCGTGAGAGCTCAGCTTTGCAGCAGCTAGACCCAAGCAGTAGAGCCATTTACTTTCCCAGGATGCAGAGATTGCAGCAGGAGAACAAGCCCAAAAATTGTTTCTCTCCTGTTTCTCTCCTGGAAGCCCAGCTCATCCTGTGCCTTCATGTCCTGCCTTGCTGGTTGAGATTGGAGTACAACCCCAGCTCCCTCAACTATCAGAGCCCAGCATTGCCGTCCGGGATAGGGCAGCACCTTTGACTTCACTCTTTGCCTAAAATAGGGCCTCCCCAAGGGCTTTCCTCAAAAAACAAGCAGAATCCTGGCTAGGCTTTGAAATATTGAGGAAAAAGCTGTCTTTGCAAACGATGTGTGGGAATGGAAGGGGAACATGTTTGGGAAAACCAGGATAAAAGGGTCAAAAGGGTCAACGCCAGGTATACGGCGGATCCAGGTTCCATGGCACGAAGGCATTGCAGAGCACTGTTTCTGATGGGACTCCTCCTTGGATGTGATGAACCTTTGTAGGGGATCCTGAGGATCTAAAACAAGGAAAGGGCTTGGATGAAAAGCTGATTGAGATCAATGAGGAGTTCTCCAGTCTCACACATCTCCTGCTAAATAGCTGCCACCCATTCCAATGCACTAGAGAGGAGATGCTTTTGGGAAGCAACCTGAAATCCTCGGTTACGTCTCGAGGTCCCCTGTGAGGATCATTTCTTAGAGTGACAACAGCCAGAGCAGGCTAGTAATTAACAAAGCTGCAAAGCTAAAATTAGAAATGGAAGATAAGCACTGACGAGCATAAGACAAAACAGAAGGGAATTACACTGCGAGGAGATGTGAAGCGACATCAGTGGATGTTCCAAAAGAAAAAAGAACTAAATTCTGTCACAAACAGTCAAACTATGGGACCTAGGAAACAAGTCAAAGTTAACATGAGGAGAAGCTAGAGAGGGAAAAAAAAGGAAAAGTTTATCTCTGCATTTTCAAATCCATTTCCTTTATTTTCTCTCCCTCACTTCTGATTTCCATTTGTGTGTAGGAATGCAGCCTAGGAGATTCATTCAGCACATTACAGGCATAATTAGAGACCCCTCTCACATTTTCCATAATCATAGACAACTCTAGGTAAGTTTATGTCATTCATGCATTACAATTACTAATATATCATTTGAATAATGGAGACTCAAACTTACCTTTTAAGCATCTCCCATCACTTTGGAGTAAGAATTCACAACACTGTAATTTCTCTTAATAATATGATTCAGAAGCTGGTTTTGTTTTTTTATCTCCGCTATTTAAAATCATGAACTTCACTGTGTGATAATTTACTTCGTAACACTTTTATTTCTCCTTTAAGGTTTTTATTATTAATGAATGTATTTTTATGGCACAGAATGCTGATACCTTTACTTATAAAGACAGTAGCAATGTGTCATTTGATCATCTAATGACCTCTGGTGGATGAATCTAATTGACTCACAAACACATTATGTTTCACACGGGTTTTTTAGCTTGTATCGATCAAAAGCGGTGCTACTGGGCTGTGTACTGACAGCTTTTCCATGCTGCAAAAATGCTCGGGCATTAAAAAAAATGTATTTCAAACAAGGGAAAAGAGTAACTTCTTAAAATTTCTCAGGAGTTGAAATTAGTCAACAGTAATAATAATAAAAAACTAAAATACTCATCACCTGTAGGTAGACCAGTTTGCCTCTCGTGGTCACAAAATCGTTTTGCCCTTGTGCATTTTGCCTGTTTAGCTGTGTTTTTTACACTCATCACTGAGAATCTGATTATTTGTTTACCCTCCCTTGATAGAAATATTTCAAGTAAACTTAAAAATACAGTGGTTTAGGATTTCACCCAAATGAAAGTGTGCCTCTCCTGCAAATTATGCTGTTCTCCAGTACTCTAGAAGACATGAGCTTGGAGAGCAAAGACAGGATAGCTCAGAATTAGAGGCAGAATTGTTAAATCTGGAATAAAGTGGAAAAAAAACCCTGTTTATGAGGCATATCCACTTAGACCAAAGTTTAAGAAACTTAACGCTGGTGAATAGTAATCTTCTGCTGAGGAGGCATCTTCAGGTTCTTTCTAACCTTTATCTTTACAAAAGGCATATGGTGATGGCCATTAAAGCAGTGCAAGTCTGGAGGAATGCTGGCAAAGTCAGTGGATTTATGATGGTGCAATGAGGATTACAGAGTCTGTGATTAGTTACATGCCGTCAGGTCAGCAGTGCCTAAATTTTACATGACTTGGATAATAAGGAAAATAGGGATGGAGCTGGAGCTGTAAGTGCCTATTGCCACGCAATTGGAAATGAATTGACAAAAAAGTAAAAAAAAAAAAAGTCAAAAAGGAAATAAATCCTTTCTTATTGCTACAATAGAACTGTAGAAGCCTTTTGATTGTCCCAAATGTTCCTAAGTAGATACAAGAGCTATCTTAAGATTAAACAGCTCAAAAAGGAAAACTTGCAGTCCTGATTTATATTTATAGCAATATTCCTTTATATCATTCATTCAGCATAAGAGTTCCTTGAAAGAAATACAAAAATATGTCACCAGCTTTAGTTTGTCCTTGGTTTTAACTGTGAGAGCATTCAAAGTGAAATTACAACCAAAGACTCCAATAGTCAGGTTTTATTCATCATTCTTCCCGTGTGTGTTTCTAAGAAATCCTCTTTGTCAGTTGGATGTGAGATATTTTTGCAAGAGGTATTCTTGCAAATATAGGCAGGGCAGATATCATTTAAGTCTGCCATTGATGTTGCATCCGAGAGGATAAAAACATAGAGGGGCTTGAATACCTTTTGTCCAGAGAGGTTCTTGTGCTTAATTCAGAGACCTTTTGGTCAAGGACCCAACATGGGAAATTCCTGCTCTTGTAGTTCAGTAACTGAAGAACTCATGGACAAGAAGCCACAAATTCCCCCTCTCCAACACCTGGTGTAAACCTTGTGTTGTGAGAGTGAATTGCCAAGGCAGAGAACAGTTTTATTTTGCCTATGCTGCATCTCTCCTTCCCCATTTGTTATAGCCATTTTACAGACTAAAATTCATTCTGGCTATATCTGTCTCAAAATAGACAGACATCCTGCACTGAGAAAATCTTTCCCTAAGCTAAATTACTTGCCTCCCTCTTGCCTCTGTTCCTTGTTTTTATTCCTGCATGCAATTCTGGCACCAATGTAAGACAGTCTTGGGTAGAAAACAAAATCCTTTAACAATTCCAACCAACCTAGAAGCCTCGCTGGGGAGGAAATGGGAAACCTCTTCCCCTTCGCTCTTGCTACCAGTCGCTGAATCAATGGAGGTCATTATACTCCTTGCCCAAGAAGTCAAGGGGTCAGGAAAGAGCAGCTTTGTTGGGGAGTTGCTCCAGTCTGATATTATGGATTTGAACAATGAAAACAGAGCCGGATTGTGAGAACCCATATGAGATTATTTAAGGCAAGATAAAGTCATTTTAATCACTGCTACTGCAAATGGGCTTTGCAGGGAAGTGGATGGTGCAGGGCTCTCCTCTGGCCTGATGCTGAGACAGAATCAGTGCAGGGCAGGACCAGCGAGCAGAAGCCAGGACAGAGGTCCTGGAGCTCTCTGTGATGGAAATGCTCTGCCAGGAGCAGAGAAGACAGGACTCCAGATGACACCTTTGGACTTCCCAAAACGTCCACTCATTCCACAGGGCAAGCTTTATACCTTCATACTTGAGGTAACATCTCAGCAGATGATTTTTGCCTTCTGCAGGCAACTTCTAACAAGACCTGGGGAAATGATGATCTCCGAGGCCAGTGCAGCCCCAGCTAGGTGCAATGAGATGAAGCTGCTGTTCCTTTTGTTCCTTTAATTACCTGCCTTGCTTTCCCAGGCCCCAGGTATCCCTGAAACTGCTCCTCTCAGAGGTCCGCCTCCGCTTTCGCACTATTCCTGCACAAACTACATTACTTGGAAATGTTTTCTTTCTTTTTTTATATATTTTTTTCTTCATTCTGACTTTTGTTAAAATTGGAATCAACTTAAAATCCAAGCCAGAAAAAAATCGCTCCAGGTTAAAATAACAAATCCCCAAACAACATTTTTAAATTATTATTTTCACTTTAAAAGCCATAGAACTGGACATTTTGAACATTTTTTAAGTTTCTCAAATTGCAGTGGAAGAGGTGAGAGGTCTGGATCCAGTCTTCCCAGGAATAACTGCGGTTTGGGTCACCAGATTTTCCAACAATAATGGAAACAAAATTCATTTCCCAGCTTCCTTTCATTGGAATTACCTCAGCTTGCTACCAAAATTGGTGGGAAGTTTTGTGATCGCAAGACAAAACAACTGAGTTCAGTGTCTCTTGACTTTTTATCTTTATTTATCAAACAAGGCATAGCTCTCTTCAGCAGCAAGGATGTAGAGATGGCAGAGAAAGGCAGTCATTTGCCCCATATTTCTTTAGGCATCTAAAGGAGGCCACCTTCAACTCAGAGCCCATGGCTGATGCCTCCTCTCTCACCTTCTCCTGTATAGAGTTGCTAAGTTTTCAGTTAGTGTGACCCAATAAGGCCCAAATTAAGTAATATGCGTGTAGCAGGGGCACCAAGAATTTGTTAGACCACACCAAAGTGACACATGTGCTTTCAGTTGCTGCAGTTCAGCGGAAACCCAGCAATTTTCTTGGGGACAATCCTGATTGCATGTCAATGCTGAAGCATTTTGAGAGACCTGAAACATTTTCTACAGGACTTGGAGAAAGATGCCATGGTTTTGTAAACATGGATCCTAAACTCATTTAATGATATGAGGGGGAAAATGAACTCTTTGAGGAGTTTGCTCAATGGCATCTTTTTTAGGACTGAGTTTTCTAAAGTCGAAGTCTTAAAGTGAATAAAGGTAGCTAGACTTACAGGAAATTTTGAGCATGGAGGTTTTGGGGGTTTTTGTTTTTGCAGATATTTAAACACACAGGTAGTTAGGCACATAGATACTTCAAAAAAATCCCATCAGATCTCTAATCTGAATCTTTAGGCATCTAATTGCCTCTAAAAATGTTGTCTCTGGTGTCTGTGAGAATTGTATCTTTTGCATATTAGGCTCTGTTCCACAAAATACATAAAAGTTACATGCATTTTGTTGCAACAAAGGGGAAAAAAAGACCAAAAAGTTGAAAGAAATCAGCTGTCAGTTTAATCTCAACCACAAAACAGTAACACAATCATTGTTCTTTTGTTTCTTTGTTTTACTTTCTAACATTCCTGTAATTATGTGCAATTACCTATTATGCTAGAAATTGGTTCTCCAAGACATAGAATCTGATTTTTTCTTAACTGTACAAAATATGCAATTTAAAAAAGTGAGCAGTTAGAGTGTGCAGAAAAATGAGGCTACAGCTGTAGGATTTTGTTATGCTTTCAGTATCAAATCACAAAACCCATTATATTATTTATCCTACAGGCAGGCCTTGTGCTGCAAACATTGAATAAAACTGCATACCCTAGGAAAAGAAGTGTGTACTTTTTAATTGTCCCTGATTTAAGCAATCCTTAATTTCATTAGGATTTTTTTAAATGGGAAATCAAAATAGTTTAAACCATGGTTACGAATCACTGCTTTTTAAAAAAATCCTAGTAATCGATCACACTATTTGTATGCATAAATATACATACACCCATAAACCAAAGTATATAATTTATACATAGACACACATACACACACAAACATGAAAATATTCTTTTCTATTGCTGAACATTCAAATCTCAGAAAGGTAGTGTCCTGTATGATTCCTGCTTAACCAGTAGAACACAGTCCCTGAATTCACAGTCTTTCAAAAAATAAAATCCACTAAAGTCTCACTTGGGCCTGTATTTGAAATATCTTGGTTTTGTCATAGGCCACAACTCAAACTACTGAGTTGTAAAATTAGTCTGTTTTGCTACATTTTTTTAATGCTTCGTTGAAAAACACTAAGCTGTAGAGAGGAGGTGAAGTTTTAGTGTGGATTGGTGGCATGTAGGAGGATCTTCCTGACAGGAGCACCCGCTTCATTCTCATTAACTCCAATAGGATGGATGTGGGTTTATCATCTTTGTACAATGGTATTATGCTGTGCTGCACTTCCAAATCCAAAGCATGGTTGGAAGTAAAGCACAAACATCAGAAAGTTGGGAAAGAGAGCTTTTATTTTATGTGTGCTTGGATGCCAGCTGGTGTGCTGTTAGTGTGCTTTGGTCCCTTTCACCTTCAGCATTAGGCAGCTTTCCTCCATGCAATTTTTGGGAAGAGTGTGCACATCCACAGACACCAGAGAAGGCCAAATTCTGGGCAAGAAAAGCAGCCAAGTAGAACTATGGTTGATGACAACCTCACTGTTTGCTTGCTCTAAATAACTTCAGGGTTTCATGCTGGCCAGCCAAACACAGGACAACTTGGCCCTTGTTTGCAGTAGAGCCAAACTTAAGAGTGATACCAAAAAAATGATTATTTAAGCCCATTTTCTCCCATACTGCTAGGCCAATTCAGAATCTCCCTCCTCTGGGGAAGATTCTGCTAGCTTGACATCCTCCCCCGACCCCATCACTGAAATATTAAACATGAGCCCTTCAACTTCTACCTCTCCAGCAGCAATCCAAAAGGCCAGGTGCTTTGATAACGGCATTCATGTGCATTTTACATTGAATTCATCCCACTCAGAATAATCTGGCTGTTTCACGGATATTTATTTTGCTTTTCACAATGGCATGTTTGTCTTGGGCACTAGGTAATGCGGAAGCTCTTTGGAGGGTAAAAATAGGTTGTGGCAGAGAGAGAAGAACGTAGCTCTTTGTCCTTTCAAAGGGTTAAAACGAGAAAAAAAAAAAAAGAAGAAGAAGAAGGGAGAAAAAACAGAGAGGAAGAGAAAGAGAAAAATAAAAGGTTAGTGTTTTCTGTCCATTAAAGAGAGTATTCTGTTCTGAAACCGAATTGGTCATGCATTCTTCCCGCGTTTCCTGGCAGAGCGGAGACTGACTGCAGCACCTGCCTGCGCGGCGTGGGCTGCTTCATCCCTCCCAATCTGTCCCCCATTACCCAACTCCCTTTGAGGTTCCGATTTCCCTTAGTTAGCTCCATATGAAATTCCTCCCGGAGCATAGCTGGAAGTCATTGGAGTTTTATTATTATTGTTATTATTGTTTTTTAGGTTTTGTTCTGACTTTTTTTTTTGCTGCAGGACACAACCATTCTCGCTCCGAGCTAAGAGCCTGAATTCCATGCGATTTTATGGGAAGAAGCGGACAATGCTCCGTTTTATCCTTCTCCTTCATGCTTGCCTCCAGCAAATGCTTTAAAAAATTGTAAAAAAAAGTTTTTTTGACAGTTTTTTCATTTCTGGCTGGAGAGGTACTTTTTTTTTAAAAAAAAATACCTGTTTAAAAAAAAAAGCCCTCAGCAGTTTCTGTTGAACACTCTGGGTTACCAGCTTGCATACTTCTTCCTTGGATTTACATGCAGTTTTTGTTTCTCAGCTCTGCCACTGCATCTGGGCAGTGAAACAGTAACAAAACAACCTAGCTGCTCACGCAGAAGATGTTTTCACTGAAAATGAGATCTGCCTGCTTAAGTCCAAATTTAAGGGGAAAAAACGTTAGCACTAAATATTTCTGTCTGGTCTATTAATTTAATAGCAGAGATATCTTTAAAAACCTGGTGTTTTATTACAAAACAAAAGAAAAATCCATTTTGTTATGGAAGCATTTGCTGTGATTAGTGACTTTTTATACTCTGACAAATATATAAAGATAACGCTAAGGGGGGAAAAAAAAGTTGTTACAAAAATTGTTTCTAGAAAAGACTGAATTATTTATGAATCCTTGAAGCTTTATTTTTTAGCCTTTGAGTATTATGCAGAGGTACTTCCTTAGGACTGAACTCATCTTCCCAGTACTGCTCCCTCCACTGTCATATTCCATAGCCTGAATTTTCCATAGCCCAGCAAGAAAAAATGAAATAGTACAGCAAGAATATAAAAGAAAAATGCCAGATCCTAGCTGATCAACCTGTATCACTTGTGTACATGGAGATACGAGGAGCAATGATGCCCACTCAGATAGAAAGAATTAACTGCCACCAAAATCACTCTAGTCTGCCCAGTCTGTTTTCCTCCTGCTGCTACAGCCACCTTCATCCTTTCCTTGCATCAATGTACCCCTATTTCAATAGAAGAAGAAGAATCCAAATCAAAGCAGAGGTTTGATTATTATATCAGTTTGCCCCTATTTCAATAGCAGATTTATAATCCAAATCAAAGCAGAGGAAATTATGCATATTTACTGACAACTTGTCAAAAGGTGATTCATGAACGCTCATTTGTTCCCCATGGAAATATGGGGGAAATATTTCTTTTTGTTTAAGTTTGTTTAAGTGCGCATGTAAATTGAAAGAAAAAGAAAAAAAATAGGAAAAAAAATAAGGAAACTAAGGTGAAGTTCTGACCACATTGGTATTGACGGCATGCTTTTATTTTGCTTTTGCTTTTTCTTTTTAAGTAGAAGTAGAGGAAATTTTGAAGCCTAGAAAATCCAGTTGTTTCATTTAAGCATAGCAGGAGTGAGGTTTACTTTTGCTTTTGTTATGAAAAGAAGTTGCTATGGAAAATGCAACAAAATAAGAACATTCCAAGGTTGCTGAATCTATATCTCTAATAAAAGATTTATAAAAGGACAAAATACCCTGTCCTCATGCTGGGAGCATGATCTGCTCTCAGACCCTCGGCTGAAAAGACCTGGAGAAGCATCACTCCGGGTCTCTTTGGGGAGGGCTGAAGACTTTCAATTGCTTGTTTGCAGGAGAAACAAGGAAGCTGAAAGCTGACTGCAGGTGGATCCTATTAACCCTGCTATAGCAAATGTCAATAAGCAGCCGATGCTGCGAATTTTGTAAAGATTTGCCCAGTGTCCCAGCTGTGTTTTCGCATTTCGCACAAAATATGTGCACCGTGGCCTTATCTCCTGGACAATGTGAGCATTTAAGGACTTTTTCTCTCTCTCTCTCTCTCCAGATGTCACCTCCTCATCTACCACAAAATTGCCCAGTCTCTGGTCTGCTCAGATCACAGTAAAACAAAACCATAATGTTAAATAAGTCTTTTAAACTCTGTAATAGGTAATTTAAAGGGAAAACATGCTTTAATTTGCCTTAAAAATATGCTACTTCAGGCATTGGCTATGACTTTTTATCTATGTGCATCTTCTTTCTTTCCTTTTTTCTTTTTTAATGAAGTAATGAGTGCATCCTCACTACCATTCCCACTAACATCATTTAATTCATGTCCACGCAAGGGATCCTTTCTCTGATGAAATCCAGTTGGGCCCATTTTGGTGCTGCCAGGCCTTTGGCAGTCCATTCCGATTAATGAAAGATGCTCTTTGTAACCAAATCCTCCTTCCTGGGGGTAGCACACTCTCCACCTCCAGAACCATCCCCAAACACAACCAGGCTCCAAGATAGACAGTCCTTAAATAATATGGTCCTTGCTGCTCAGATTGATATCTGAGAACAGATGTTAATTATAAGGGAAGCAGTGGTTGAAATGCAGATGGGATAGAAAACGCCTGTTCGCATTCAATCTGTGTTGCTTTTTATAATACCCAATCCTGTTTTCATTGAAACATTAGGTCTGTAAGAATACATTGCAAGGCTTTAAACAGAGCACCCCTACCCCCTTGTGGCATAATGGCATTTTTGGAATGGAAATAAAACCTTATGAAAATTGCTTTCTTTGGTTATCAAAAATGTTTTAATCATTTGAGGAGCAGTGCTGGGCAGCTGTCCCCCTCCTTACTCATGCTGCATCCCCAAGGCTCATCCTAGTTGTGAACAACTACACAGTGGGTGTAGTTGGCTGTCCAGAGCTTGATGAAAGGAACCAAACCAACCAAAACAATGTGAATAAAGCAGCAGAACTGGTATTTTGGTTGCTTTTCATTTGTTTGTGTTCCTTTCTGTCATATTTTAAATGCCAGTCCTTGCCAGCAAACTACCTCAGCTTTTGCCTGTGTGTTATGCAGAAGGTTGTGATGCACCAGGTTTCCAGGACACTGATGTGATAGAAGGCCGGTTTCAGGATGACTTCCTACGGGGGATGTCTTCAGACACAGCAAGGTCACAGTGAGCAACAAAAGTCACCTCAAACAGATTTCAGGTCTGGTGCCAAAACTGGCCCGGTTAGAGTGTTCTTGCTTTGAGTTAAGTTATGCTTTGAGGCCTAACTTCTGATGAAGTTATGATGATGAAACAGATCTATGATTCCAGTACTACTTTCATTTATAGGTATACTTGTTAATATTGAACTTTCAGCAGTGGCAACTAACTTAGGACACCTTTGGGCACTTTTTCCAACTTATTGGATAGCAACATTGCTATGAACAGCAAATTTAATGCTTTTATATATATATACATTTTTTAATCTAATGATGTCACTGGCAACAATAACGTCCTTCTCATTCTTGGAGAATACAGAATAAATGGAAACATTAGCTGATATATTTTACTCTCCTATCTTATTAGCTGTCATATGACTATCATTTTTGGAGACTGGCATCAGTTTTAGTCACGTAATTACAGTACAAATTTTTTTTTAATTTTCCCTTTATTTATGAATTAAAGAGCACCTACCATCTTTTTTTTTGAAAGTTAGCTGAAATTTGGATTAGCAACAAATCAGATTTTCATCTGATGCAGGCTATATCAGGACTGAAGTTTAGACACGTAAATGCTAGAGGTCAGGCTTTTTCTTTTTTTTAAATTCCCCCCAAATGTGGATAAAACCAGATCAAAGATAGCAATCAGGAAAAGCAATTTGATGGAATTTGCTGATACCATTGCAAATTCCATGTACTGCAAACAACTCTATCTGCAGTCACAGCGCACTAATATTATTCTCATTTTTAGGGAAAAAATGAAAACAGTTACATGATTTTGGAGCCTGCTTGTCGTGCAGGGAAGAATGGATGGTTGCCGCAATATGGTACATCCAAGATGTCTGTCTTTTCAGTTGTTTAATCCTTACTGGTGGATGTGTGAAATAGTTTTCCAGAATGTTGGATGGACAGTATCCAGAAGGATACTGTCAACATTGTCATTTAAGGGTATTGGAGAACAAGGCTCACCACCAGACAGCCTCTAGTTCTACCTTGCAAAAAATTTCCTTAAATTGTGACAGACAGTGTGTTAAATGGCAAATTCACTTACTTTCCTCAACATACAGCTTGATTATAGAGGCAAAAATTACTGCTTTAACTCTAAATTAGTGGTACAAGTTGTTGGTGGAGTATAAAGATATAGAAATGAAGTTGAGGGGTACGTAAGTATACCAAAATAAGACTGTTTGAACTTTGTTACATAGGGAAATTATTGGAAGAAAAGTAAAGCATGTATTTAAAATGTAGTTCCCACTCCATGCTAGCTTTCCTGCATAACCCTCTTACACTCTATGATAACTGCTGTATAGCATAGTTTGCTGCATTTCAAAAGTGGAATTATGACTTTACTGTGGCTGTACTATGCTTGGATATACTTGGAAATTTCAGATATATAAATCAATATAAAAACCTCTTCGAAGGGCAAACACTAACCCCAAACCCTATTTCTAAAGATCCTTGGCCTTGCCCATCTGATCCCCAAGATTTTCAGCATGTTGCTCTTTATAAAACCCATTTTCTCCATTGCTGAAATAACTTAGAGTTGTCTGGTGTTCATTACTCAGCATATGAGCCACCAAAAATGTACCAGAGCCATCTGCCTGCAACACAATCATATTTCCTAAATGATTAATGAGCATTTAAAAGAATAAGACAGTGAACATCCTAAAGTCTTGCCATCCTATTGTTTAAATGAAGCATAAGTGCCCTTGAAGAATCCCTAGTTTGTAACTCATTTTCAGGAGAAGAAAAGGTTTAATTTCATGCAATCATTATTAACGTCCTTTTCTGCAGCCTTGCAATCCACTAATAAACAGCTGTTTCCAAGATTACTGGATTGCCCAGATGGATCACTTTTAATATTTTAATGTATTGTGTAAAACAAACAGGAAAAGGTTTTCCATTTCCTTTAGCATGAAAGATGAGAAGTGGGATATTCCACTCCGCTCTTTTACTCAGAAAACTGGCTTAGTGTGAGGACGTGGGCGAATCAGATATTTCTAACATTGCTTTAGAACATGTCTCCAATTGATTTAAAAAAATCTCTCTAGAGGTAGTTTCTTAAATTAAACTTAATGATACTGTGCATCAGTTAAGATCTATTAGATCCAGGAGACATGATAACATTTATTAAAATGATGGGTTTCATGCTTGCACTGTTTATAAAGTTTAAACATAATTTTCCCAATTAACTTACCCTCTTCTTAGCAACACAGAAGCACTTAATAACAAAGATAATGAGAAGTTCCTTTGATGTAGTCACAGGAATGTTCACATCACTTATTTTGACACATAAATCGTACCTCAAGTTCCTATGATCTGGAGTTGTGCCATCTAGGACTGTGAAGTTGTCACATTCATGAGTGAAGGGTGTTGGGTGGAAAAAAGTGACATGAGAAGGTTTCAGATGGGGCTTCTACATTCTTTTTTGCTGAGGAGGTCTAATATTCATATAACTGACATTGGTTGGAAAAGTGCTAAATGAGTGTAAGTAAGTTCTTTTCTTTGTGGTAGAGACTCACTTTTGCTCTAGGTTGTTTCCACATTTGTCATGGATCCCAACCTTGGTCAGGGCCTCAGCTTCTGCCAAAGAAGAAATAACGGCGTATGCTGAGCTTCTCTCCACTTATGGTCGAAGAGTCTTTGGCTCTTCTCATGAGCAGAGTGAGAAGTTAAATGCTGGAAGCCTGACCAAATTACAGCTGTTCATATGAACATCTCTCTGCCTCTGCATGGTGGGACAGTTGCCATTTCATCACTGTCTTGGGTTCTGTAAATCCTAGCCAAGCCTTTAAGAAAATTCCCCTGGGCTATCAGGTCAGCAGTTCAGGATAAGCAAGAACTAGTTTTGAAAGATAAGGAAAAAAAAAAAAGAAAAAAAAAGCTGTGCCATTCTAGCACACTAACTTTCAACCATGGAGACATAACAGTAAGAAAGAGGGAATGCAGAAAGCACTCCAAATATAGCATTATACATATGCATCTATATATATATGTAGGGTGCAGAACCAGAAAAAAATATATACATATATGGGCTCCAAACTACTGCAGCTGATAGTAGAAAGCGGAGAAGAAGGGATAGGTTTGTGGGGAACTTCAGGAGAAAGAAAAAAGTGGTTGTGGAAGGGGAAAAATGGCAGACAAGAAACTGGCAACTAAGGAGCAGAGGGTGGGAAGAAAACAGCATTAGGTCAAAGCAGGGGGAGACCTGAGTGTCAGGGAAGAAACAGTGAGACTGTGAATCAGAAAAGACAGCAGTGTTAAGGTGGTGAGGAGGCAGGAACATGTGGGTAGAAGACGGAGAAAGGCAGAAGCAGGTAGCTGATAGTGGGGTGGGAGAACCCAAAAGGAGAGGTCTAGATGTGGAAAAACAGTAGCAAGATGCAGGGTAGAGGAACAGTGCACCAAAGAGAAGGAGGAAAAAGTTAAGGAAGCAGCAATGAGGCTCCCTTTGGAAAAGATGGAAATCGCCATGTTGGTAAATCAGTTTCTCCTCTCTCTCTCCCATAAGCGTCTGGCATTGGTAGGAATTTGATAAAAGATATTGGAGAAGGCAAATCTTAGGATTATCCAGCATATCATAATTATGATATTTGCATAATCATATCTGTATCTTCAAGCAAAGGAATGTCCAAAGAGTTTCTAATCTTGCTCAAATTTAGTAGAAGATGCACAAAGAATGGTGGGACTAGATGAAGTACCTAAAGTCTGCAACACATTATTACTCATACTGTTTGTTTAAAACTGCGTTTCTGTTTAATATAGAGCATTAAAGAGAAAAAAAGAAAAAAGGAAGGGTGATTGAGTCTGGAGGAGGCAAAGGAGGAGGGCTGTGCAAAACATGCAATGACAGAAATGTGCTAATTCTTTGCTAATCTGAGAAAGCCAAGGGGTTCCTCAATCACACTGAATTGGCAGAAGAAAGGTATAAAATTTCAAAGGGTTTAGAAAGAAGTGGATTATTCAGTAAGACTTCTAATGCATTTTAGGAAGGACAAAATTTCACCATTTGTCTGCAGATGTAAGTCTCTCTCCTTGGTCATTCATCATCCAAATTAAAAAATCTCACATTGGAAGAGATGAAAGGAAGGCATCTGTGAATAAAAAGGAGAGTAGAAATACTATCACATGAGAAGAGACAAGAAGAGCAGATCTGTACTAGCTTTACACTTGAAAACTCCAAAACACTAATTTTACAGAGGAGAGAAGCGATCTGCTTATAGGAGTGAGAGATGCTGTTAAGCAAATGGACAATTTGGTAAAATAAAGCTGATTATAAGCATCATCAATACCTCTAGGGTGGAAATTAGATTTCCAGACACCAAAGAAGTGAAACTCTGGAAAAGCATTTCAGGAAGAGCACTAGAACACAACAAATCTAGCTAGCTTAAAGATGGAACTTGATAAAGTTATAAAAGACACTATATGATATGCTTGTCTATGATAAAAGGTGACTTGGACCCATTGATCCAAACAATCCCTTCCAACCTTATGTTCTTTCTCTTTACACTTTTTCTGTCCTGACAGACAAAATAGCAGCCTGCAAGTATATATAACTTTATCAAAAGGAACCGAAAGCATAAGTCAAAGGTGCCTTGAGGCAGTTTTAACTTGAGCAACTAACTTTTGAAGGGCCCAGATCTTCTCTTGTGGTTGTGGAATTCTTGCTGACATCATTAGGAGGCCCATGTGTGGACAGATTGCTGAATATGAAGTGGAAATTGGCAGAATGGATCAGAGAGGAGAATTTAGCCCTCAGCAAATCTCTTTGCGTCTTGCTGACCTTGGCAAAATCACAGCTATTTTTTTTCCAACTAAGATAAGATGCTTTTTAACCATCTTCTTCAGCAAATAAGGCACAAAGATGGGAACACTCCCCTTTAGAGACCTTCGATCTTCACATTGCTTGCACATATTTTGAAAGCATTTTCATCAAAGACTGAAAACAACAAAAAAAAACCCACGGATTCTATTCTTGGCTCTGGGTGACCTTAGATAAGATTTTTTTATGAGGTAAAATGTTAAAGGTGCCAACAATGTGAAATGTTCTATTTAACCATTAACAAGGAAGAACTGCTAGTGAATAATAGGCATAGATGATAACTTGGATAGTCTTGACCAAGAAAGTATGCCAGATTTAGAGGCTTGGGTGAGCTGTAGTGTCGGGACAGTGGACTTCAAGAGAGCAGACAAGGTCAGTGGGAATTGTTGTGCAGAATTCACCAGGAAGTGGCTGTGGAAGAAAGGCAAGTTGCTGATGAGAGCTGGCTGATTTTTAATCAAATCTTAACAAGAGCTCACGCATGAATGCTCCATTTGTGCAGACAGAAAAAAAAAAAAGAGGGACTACTTGGCTAAATGAGGAATTCTTTCTGAACCACAGAATCACAGAATGGAGGTTGGAAGGAACCTCTGGAGATCATCTTGTCCAACTCCCATGCTCCAGCAAGTTCACCTAGACCACATTTCACATGGTCACGTTGAGGTGGATTTTGAATATCTCCAGAGAAGGAGACTCCACAGCCTTTCTGGGCAGCCTGTTCCAGGGCTGTCACTCTCACAGTCTAGAAGCTTTTCTTCACATTCAGATGGAACTTCCTGGCCTTCAGTTTGTGACCAGGCCTCTTGTCCTGTTGCGGGACAACACTGAAAAGAGTAGCCCTGTTCAAGCAGGCTTAGAAATTGGAGAGATTCTGCAAGACAGTTGCTATAATGTCAGGGTGTTACAGCTCATAACCTGTGAGGAGGGTGTGAGGGAGCAAGTCTTCTCCACTTAGCAGGAGGCCAAGGAGAAGGCTAATATCAGCCCACATGTACTTGATAGACAGCTGCAAATATGACAGCAAAACACTATTCTCAGCCGTCAATAGATATAACAAGTGATTGCCATGACTTACAGCCTTGAAGGTTCAGATTAGATATTATTAAAACTTTCTCACTGGGAAGCCATGCAGGACCAGAACAGGAGCCCAGAGAAGCCATAAAATCTCTTTCCTTGGAGAATTTCAACACTTGGTTAGACAAAAATCATTTCTAAGCAGGAAATTTGTCAAAAATTGATATCACAAAATTAACCTCAGTTCACTAACAGCGAGTTATCCTGGCTTCCCTTTACAGTAGATAGAGAGATGCTATACTAGGCTGCAGTTTGTCTGACTTATTTTAGGCAACTACTGTAAACTACAGTGAATCTCTCCCACTTGTTTCAATTTCTTTATAATTCCTACAAAAGGAGTCATGGGTGGCTGTCCCCGGTGAAGATGCCTGCATTTAGTTGCATGCACCTTATCAAACAGAAACATTCCATCATTAGTAATTATAAATATATGTGTATATATTGAATTTAGGCAAAATATCAGTGAATTTTATGGGATAGGATTCCCAACATTTGCATTCTGACACTTTAAAGACTGGACAACTGCAATGGTCCAAAAGCATTCGGGCAAGCAGCCATGGAGATCTGTGGATGCACCATACACCAGCAATGCCACATGCTGTAAGAGCACAGGAACATGAGGACAGCCGTATACGAACTGGAACATGAGATGGGAACAATGTCCTCTGAAGGTCCTTTCCAACCTGCATCATTATTCTGGGATTCTGTTACTCAGGAATTTGTCTTTTTTGTTTGGTTGGTTTTTTGTTTCAGTGATTTGTATTTTAAGGCTCCACAATATGTCATGGGAACTTCTGCAACGTGATTACATGCTTTATGTAAAGTAAAACAAAGAATCAAACAAAGCAAAGAGAAACGGGACCTTCTGACTGTTTTAAGTTTGCCATCTGATCATTTCACTGGATGCCTGCTTTCTGGGCTCTCTGCTGCACAATATCAAAGGCTATACAGAATGTGTTAATATTACTGGCATTGACTGTAATGAGGAGAGCCAATTGGAAATAGTTTTCTTAACCAAGAAAAATGTTTAGCTTTCTAGATTGTTCTTGCATGAGACTGATAGAAAAAAAAAGAAAAAATGCCATCAATAACAACAGAAACAACGAACAAAGAAGTAACAGTTCCTCAAAACTAGTCTGGACGAACTACAGTAGCTTACTTAAAATTCAAATTTTATTTCAATATGTATTTTTAATACTATAATTTATACTTTCAAAAGATATTTCATATTTAAGCCTGAAACTTTGTTTTTAAGGATGTTGAAACTGGACAACATGGCACCACAAAACTGGAATCAGCAGCTTCTGGAAATGGGAACTCTGTTGAAGGCACAATGTTCTCATATAAATAAATTTAATTAAAAAAAAAAATCCAGAAATTGGCAGTCAGCGCTAGCATTAGAAGCATTAAGCATTAAAAATCTAGTACATTTCACTTCCAGATTGCATCCTGTTAAAGTCTTCCTATATTTTGTTTTACAGAAGATCAGTGAAAAATCAATGGAAAAAAAAGACTAAAAAAAATATTTGTCTCATGCAGATGAAAAATAGAAGAAACACAAATCCCTAATGAAGCTCTTACTACATGAGGAAAAGCCTTTTGGAGAAAGCACAGACTAACTGAGCGGAGAGCTGTGCAGCAGCCATCTACCGAGAAATGAAGTCAGCGATAATTATTTTAGGTTTTGTTGTTGTGCGATGGGTATGACTTCACCCAAGGAAGGAGGCAGCGGTGTCACTAGGTGGCACAGCTCTGACACATTTACAGGTCATTGCTCAGCACTAAGGATGGGTCCCTCAACATCACTCAGCTGTGTGTGATCTGTGGGTGTCTGAACTGCTTTTCGACTGCCGATGGGTAGAAGGTCCAAGCCGAGCTCTGTCTACTGATCTTGAAAATGACAGCAAAAAGTTGCATGATTTTTTTTTCACAAATGGTCTTTGAATCCAAACATAGCTGGTAGATAAAGGGAAATGGGTGTAGGATCTTGCAGACAGTTGCTTTCTTCATACAGTACTCAAGGATGGGCTTGGTAAATTTATCTCTTGGGTTGACATGGCTCAGGAACATCTATCTCTTCAGCAGCAGGGCACAATGCAAGGATGTCTCCCTTCCATTCTTGACTCCCAAACTTGTTTGAGGAGGTCACCATTTGCAGCTGAATCATTAGGGAGTCACCAGTGAAGTGTGAGACTCCATCACATACCAGCCTTGTTAGCTGCAAACCTCTCAAACTCCTCCCCATGTCAGGAAACAGAAGGATGGGAGATGGCCGCTGCTGCTGAAGACACCACTGTAGCTTCCAATTTCCCAATATTCCTGCTTGAGAAACAGCCTGAATACAATTTCAGCCACCTAAGTATTTTCATCCATTCCCACTGAGCTTGTGATAACAGTATATTTCTTGCACTCCCTACTGATATTTATTTCTTTATTTATTTTTCTTTCCCCGATGTCCTTCTCTTTTCTTGAGAAGTTTTCAAGAGGCCTGCTTGTTTCCCTTTCACACTGCTCTGGAATTATTAGACAAAGTCATAATAAACATTTCTTTAAAAGTTCAACATAGGGCAGATGAAATAGATGCCTTTCTATCACCACACCTGATTTGTCAATCTGTTGGTCACACTTTTAATATAAAGGGATAGATTTCTCAAGATTTTATCAAGGGCTAATGAATGATTAATAACAGGAATAAGTGTACAATGAATGTGAGACTTCTGAATTATAAATGGCTATAACCACACTAATATAGAATACTAGAGGGGATGGTATGCACACTATTTACCCACTGGGCATGGCAAAAATGCATTTATCTTTAATAAACATGATCTATTAATTAACAGCCGTCGTTTACTGTTGCCTTTAATATTGAGGTATTTCTATGGAAATCTGCAGTTACCTTCTAGAATCCTCTTACAGCAAGGAGATATTTCTCCCAAGTACTAACAGAGTTGTGGATAACAATTTTTATTTCCAGAAGCAAGGAAACCATTGTAGCTCTTTGGCTCTCAGCCAAGACTACCAGAACAACAGGAACTTTTCTTTTGTGAAAAGCTATGTTTTTGCTAAATAACTTTCCAGGAGATGGCTGGTAGATTTTAAGGAGCTGATGGCTCCAAGCTGCCAACTTATTTTTAAAGTTTCTTAATAACTAGTGCTTTGCTTGGGGCTGTTATCTAATTAACAGGGATTTATAAGGAAGATTCTCTGTGTAATGACTACCCTCATGGCCATTATGTGGTATTGAACCTGTGGTCTCCAGACCTGAGGGCATGAACAGATAAAACTTCACCTTCCAGTTCCAAGGAGAAAACAAATAGTGCCCGACTTAGGGGCATATATTCCCAATGCAGTGAGTGGAGGTGGTCTCCAAAGACCACATATTCTGAGTGTGGGAAACACCACTGGCACATGAAGGCATGCCCTTCTCTAGAGATTAGGAGCCAGTTCAGGGGTGCACATTAGATACCACCAACATATCTGACCTGGGTGCTTTCTACTCAAGGTAAAGATACTAATGAGAAAAGCTTGGCTTTTTGTCTTCCAATGGGAAGACCACTTTGGCCAACCTCAGTTTGATATTATTCAAACCATATCTCCTGTGACTGTGCTGTAACATCAAGGTCCTTAAAAAATCTTTCTAGAGGATACAAATCATCCAATCTTTTGAAAGTGAACAGTATAGAAAAACAAAGCACACCATGGAAGAAGTTCATCAATCTACACTTGAGTTTGTACTAGTTGATTCCCTACCTCTCTCTTTCATCCAAAAAGCCATAATCTAAAATGAATTTAAAGAACGGCACCTGAGAAAGTCTCACTTCTTTCCAAATGCTATAAAGGGAGTCTAGACAACTACCTTAAATCCAGATGTCTATATCGGACTTTTCTAAAGTTAGAGAAGATGTTGCTTAGAAAGAAATGAGACTTGACTCCATAATTGTTCGGCCCATGTATAGACAGTGTAAAGCAGAGGACCACAAATAATTTGTGGAGATCTAAAGGATACTCCCTACAAGCCAAATACTCTAACTATAGTCTGGTGTAGTCCAGTGTTGGTTGTGGGCACCAGCCATAAATCACTTGCATAGCCTTAAGCTACTACACAGGTTCATTTCTCTAATGCTGCTAATTCAGGGTTTGACACGAATGGGTAGTATGTGAATATTTCTTACTTCTGGGAAATCCGTAACTACATGAGAAAATTTTGGTTTAAGGAACAAAAGTGGAAACAGAAATCTCAAAATCGACCCCATTCCAAATCTCAGAAGGGTTTTTTTTAAAAAAAATAAAAAAGATTTTATTATAATTTAAATGTGCGCTATATATGCCTAACATACCACACTAAGTGTATGGGTGTGTGCGTGTTCGCACACATGCGTGAATGTACATACTAAATATTACGTACACACTCACAACTATAAGTATGTATACACATATATAAATTCGAGGCCAGAACCACCTTTTCCTTTTATGTGGATACAGCTTCAAGCGTAAGAGAGTTCCGGGCCACTCGCTCCCACTATTATCACAGTACAAATAATAAATATCAGCTATAACTGAGTCTTCCAGCTGTCTGAAAGGACTAATATCAGAACTTCCCTTTACTTAAAGATTCAAAGTAATTTTTGTTTTTGTCCTTTGTATACACACAAGGATTTGTTTTAATTCAGCTTTCTCCTGTAACTGGCTGACTCTTCATATTCTTCCCCACCTGTATTTTTCAGTGTTTTTTTTTTTTTTTTCCCTCTCTTAATCAAAATTAGAAAGAGATTGTGTGTGTCTCCTAAAAAAATAAATAAATAAATAAATAAAAATAAAGAGGGGCTTGGCTAAAAATAGCTCCCCAAGCCAGGATATATTACAGCAAACTGTTCTTGCCTCTGGATGTTAGTGGAGTTTCCTTTGTTGTCTTCTTTGATTGTTTCATTTATATGGCAGGTTAGACAACAACAGACTCCTGTTATTGCCTTTTCTCTGTGGTGATTTTTTTTTTCCTTTTTTTTTTTTTTTTCTGCAGCTCACAGCCCCTGAGGACAGTCACTCCCTAACCGCAGCTGGTGACAGGAGGAGGGTTTTTGTGCGTTCGATACTTAGAGCTGAAAGCTGACTGGTGAGAAGATTAACAGCAACGCTATTAAGAGGGATATGCTGCCCTCTCCGTCTTTAAATTGCTTGGGCCTTTAATAAAAGAAAGGGGGAGAGAGTAAGGGAGAAGAAGTCTTAACAGTGTAGCATCTTCTGCATGTTCCCAATCCATTTCTCCAGATGCTAAATTACTTTTTGTCCCTTCCCCCTTCTACACGCAGCCCCACTTTCTTTGCAAGTGCATGCGGGTGTCTAATGCTGCATCTCAGGGCCCAGAAAGGCCCTCGAGGGGCACTTGATGGTCCAAGAAAAGGGAAAGATGAGTGACCCAGGATTAGGCAGGAGTGTCTTGCTGTGAATTCAGATTTCTTAAGTCCTTGGGCTGTTTTCGAAAGTTTTTCCGGGAAACTTCATGTCGTTAACAGATTTCTGGCTGCCCATTAGTCTTCTAGTTAGTACTGTCAGAGCAGGAAATAAGGGTGAGCAGATTTAGGAGAGAAAAAGGAATAACTTAGAGACTAAAATTTTAAATGTTTTATTTATTTATTTATTTTTTTAAGGGAAGGTGAATCTATTCCTCTGGACAGTGGCTCCAAAGAATTGAAAGACAATATAGAAAAAAAGGTTGACAGTTATGACCCCAGACCTCACTGAATTTGCACAGAGCAGTAATCTGTGCTCCTGAATACTGGATCTAATTCTCTGCTCTGCTGATCCTTCATTTGCCTGAAAACAGTTGATAATCTAACAGTGATATATGTATATTTTGACTTGGCCAGACTCAGAAAACAGAAGTACTGATGTTTAGGAAATTTGGAAGAAGAGGAACTGATTCCCTGCTCTGCCTCAGGCTGAATGATTTCAGAGCTTCAATAGTATGTGAAGCCTAACACAAATTTAATCCCAGGGCATTTCTGTATTTTAGCCAATGAAATACCATGAAGATTTTTTAATAATAAGCAGTTCCAAGGCATGCTCCTGGGTACTGGCAGACCAGTTAGACTGTTAAATTTCTAGGCTTCCACCTCCTAGGTGTGACCCCCAAAATTCTCAAGCACAGTCTGGCAGTCTTGAGAACCTCCTCAGGAGGCAATCTAGTGGTGGTCATCCTAGTCTGGAGGAGAGGAAGGTTTTATAATCTTGACATGACCAGATCATGCTAGCTGGTCTTAGAGCACTGCTTAGACTATGAGTAAAATCATGGTCTGTAGTTCTCCTAAAGTTTTTCCATCTGTGTAAAAGGGGAGAACTCCACTCTTCTTCAAGGCAGTGCCATTAAAGGAAATGCCCTGAAGATTCTGAAGTGCCTGTGAAGGCCATGAATACCTTAATTTGTTGGGCCTGTTTTTCCTTTCTACCATGCTGGCAATGGAAAGAAGCCTTAGAGAAGGAACAAATATAATCCATTCTCACACCAGAAAAGTGTTTTCTGTTGATAGATTGGGATCATTAGTGTGAACAAGAATTAGGCCCATAAGGGGTAAGATTTTGGAGATTTAGATCTTGTCCTGGTAGTGAACATAAATCCTACTGTCTTCACATGGGTTCATCTTGTACTTACTGAATGCAAGACCCAGAAAAAGAGTTATCTGCAAAATCACACTTCAAATTCTCTAAATCTCTTTTGCATCCTGGATCCCTGTTGACTTCTGGAAGGTCATTTTGGTCAAGTTGGCAGTGCCAGCAAAGTTAGAAATGAAGCTCACTGTATGCAGGGAGGCCCTGGGATTGCTAATCCTCCCAATGGACATTATCAAGAATATGGAGAAAAAAGCCTGCAGGTGAGAGGGAAAATGCAGGCCACGTCTAACATCACCTCTCCTCTGTATCAATTAGACTTAATAACAACAGCAATTTGTAAGTGTAATTTTGCTCATATTTTCTGTTCTGCAGTGCTGTCCAGATTATGCTGTTCTGCTTAATTGTCCACGGGCACAACTGACTTTTTTTTTAATTCCAGCATAAGCCTTATTAAGAGCAACATGATTGATTATATTTCAGATGCTCAGGACTGGAATTGCTGCCTCTCTGCATATTGTCAGTTAAAATTTATTATTGATTAGGTCTTAGAACAGTTACCAGGAATGATTCTGAGCTTCTATTTGGTCATCTGTGTAACAGAATCATCAAAATAGGTCAGCTAGGTGTTTCCTCTTCTACAAGAAACACGATTTCCCTCTTTCATTTCTTATATATTTGTGAAATCTGTCCTTTAAGACTTTCAGTGATGTAGACCCCCCAGCTTCCCCAGGTAATCTTTTTTGTGTGTTTGTTTCAGGGGGAAGCACAGGGTGTGACTATCTAACCTACATCCCCTTGCAAACTTTAGGGCACAATTTCTTTCTCTTTCCCGTCGGAAGGGGGGGTATCATATTTCCTACTTAGACTACAGGTTAAAATTTGCCAGAGATCTGTATTACACACAGGCCATTCCCAATTTTCTACACCAATATTATTTTAAAACAAACTGCATTTTTATAAATTATAAAAATATTTTCTTCCTAAAATCAGTGGTTTTGAAGTCCATTAATTTTTAATGTTATTCTATTTTAAGAATATTTCTACCTTATAAGTTTCAATTAAAGTACATTTATTTTGTTTCCCTTCTTTTTGTTGCTTTAAGGATAGTTGGAAAACAGGAAGACTCCTATACTTATTTGTATACTGACATTTGTCCACACACTCACACACAATAAATAAATAAACAAACAAACAAACAATAAATAAAAAGATTTCAGAAATGGAAATTTCAAAGGGGATATTCCAGCCCTTTCTCTTTTCTTGCTAGCTTTACTACAGATCAGTGCTCAGTCACACTCCAGCCCTGCAAGTACTGACAAATAGGCTTGGTTTCAAAAAGGATGGAGATCTTGTGTCTTGAAGTAGATGACTCTCAGATATGCAACAAAGTATATTCAAAAGGCTGAAAAGGATCAAAAACCCGAGTAGTTATATACTGGCATTCCTTCAGGAACAAACTTTATCATCTTCACTTCTATCTAGTAAGTGCTTTGCTCAGCAAAAATATTACAGGTATTCTAGTCAAGTCTGGTCTCATCACTGTTCATTTGAAAGCCTTCCAGTAGTGCTTAATGCAATATGAATAACATCAATCAATCCTTGTTCTCTCAACACTCCTTTGTGGGCAGAAGCGTGAGTGTGGGGTGTGTTTTGTTTTGTAATTTTTCAGACACACAGCACACGTGCACATAGATAACAGCCTCTGTTAGAGAATACAAAGTCAGAGAAATGTGCTGATGGTTTGAGTGGAAGGCAGTGAAGTTTAGGGAGATCTCATGTACTCTGGGGGCTTTATTACAGAGCTTGAGATTTCACCCCCTAAGCTTTGTTTCTCACAGACTACCCATCAAGTTTAAGGATAGAGCAAAGACAAGTTTTTATGTACAGTGATTGAAAGTGGAACACACTGACATTAGGAATTAAATCAACGCGGTCAGTGCACTGCCTACAACTCTGCTGTCCCATTTTCCTGCTGGCAGAACCTCACTTAAAAGAAGGGAACATCAATGAACTTTGCAGAGCATTTTGTAAACCACAAACACCCTATCAGGGACTGCCTTGTGAAGTGTTATCACAAATGGGCCGATATTCAGCACTTTTTCAACTTTATCCTCTTTATTTCCTAGCTTGGGTGCCTCATTTTACTGTATAGTAAAATTTACTGTATATTCTTTTACTGTATAGTGAGTGTGAAAGGGAAGTGGCATACAGCACTGTTTCTATTTATATCAGAAAGATGTCTATTTATAAGAGAAATCAGAATAAAATAATACTTTAATTTTAATGATGCCTGTTTTCTCCCAAACCTGGTCCCACATTTCCAGTAGGAGCAAACGTGTCACCACCCCACTGCTGTTACTAGTAATAATGACCACTATAATGTTGTTCTAGTCCTGATCCAGGAGCCAAGTAATTGCTAAATTCCGCCCCAGGACAAGCAGCAATATGAAAGTCCATATCCTGGGAAGACAGCCTCCTCTCAGGACCAAAATCAGAGGGAAATGGAGAACATAAAAAGAGACCACCTAAGTCACTGAGTTTACTCTTCTGGAGCCATAGGCAGCTACATAGACAGCTCGTGAAGCAAAATGGCCCACAAATCGTTCTGTCTACTTCACAGACACAAAACAGTCTGCAGAAAGCCTACAACTATAACTTTCTACAGACAGAAAGCAGGAGAATGACGTGATGGATGCCCTGAAGATCCCTCCAGGAGCACTGGTTCCTTAGCAGAGGTTTACCACAACACTGAATGTCAGAGAGGGGCCCTGCCAGCAATAGTGTCACATACATTCCTCATTCACAGATGTGGACACATCCAGCAACCATATGAAGAGCCATGTCCAAACTCCATCATCTAGCCTATGCCCTCATAAATCTGCAAAGGTTTAAGGTACCTGAGTGCACTGTTCTGTTACTGCGTGCTGGAATTTCATCCTTGATGATGAATATATTGATAGACCACTCTAGAGTGCACTTGTGACAAATGGTTTTTGGGCCTTGTGTGTCTGCATGATCTTTTGCATCCCCTGAAGCAATATCTAATGAGGGGTTCTGGTGGCTTATGATCAATCCACTCTCATAAGGAGAGAGATCTTACGGGAATTGTTGGTTTGGTTCTGCATCCCATGTGAAAGGAAGAGGAGAACTCTTGTCCTACCATGGATTCAAAAATTGAACAACACTAAACACAGGACAAGCCAGGGAGGGGAAAACCTATTCAGGTCTCAGAGGGAATTTCCAGGGTACACTGCTTCCTTTGTTAGATACTGGAATATCACCCCTCAGCATCACCTTTCTATCTGTGCCTTAAATTACAGTCTGGCCATAATGACACTGCAGCAAGTTTATATTCTTAAAGTATCATATATTGTTAGCAAAAAGAAGATCAATACCACATCTTTAAAAAATGAAGGGAGAGACAGGAGAATGGAATCTCCTGTCAAAGTCGCTTTTCAGAGGTCTCAGCAGAACCTGATGAAGCCCAGCCTGCTTTAAATGACAAAAGTTGGGAGCGCTATCAGCCAGAAACACACTCTTCACACCAGGAGCCAGATTCAAGCCTCTTCCCCTCTTTCTCACTGCAGAGCCTTTGTCCTCTTGCCAGAAGCCTGCCCGCAGGCAACGTCCCGCTTTCTAATAAAGCAACTCCTTTGTCAATGACACTAATGATTATCTCCTACAGCTGCCCGTGGTGTTGCATTTTGTAACACAATTTGGCCGCCTTTGGCCCCGGTTAGTTCTATTTAACGTACTGCAGGGGGTTCACTGTTTGATCTCTAATTGATATAATTGACTGGGAATAATCAGGGGCGGCTTTATAGATTTTTATTGATAGCTAATTTTCCTTCATCCATTGTTTAATTTGATAAGACTATAACCTAATTTATTGCTACTCTGATAGGGATCCATTACCCTTTTGACAAATGCTTCTGGGGCCCACTTGTCAGCAACTGATTTGAAAGAGCTGTTAAGCCTACAGAGCCCATCATTAGTTAATGGCAGTTTAGAAAGCTAATGGCATTATAAATTAAGATCAATAAGTACATGGAAATTACAGTTGTTCAGCAAGACACCACTGTATTATTAAACAAACATAATCCTGTACCTTTGCTTAATGCACACACAGGGAGGTTCTGAGTGAGTTTGAGAGCTGAATAAAGCCAGATGATTAGCAAAGGAAGAGCCCTTCTCCTGCGCTGGAATTGCCAGACTAATTCCTAAAGGATCTTTGAAGGAAAAGAAAGAAACCAGCACCGTTTTATTTTGCTGTATAAGCAACCCAAGGTCTCAGAATAGCCTCACATAAAGCAATACACATCTATCTTCCTAGGGTTTTGATCTGCTCCAAAAACACTTTCAAATGCACAATAGAAAATCAGCAAAGCAGAGGCTCCTGGATTTTTCCCAGTGACAACGAAAAGCAAACATGGTATCTCTAGATAGTTTCACATTGCTGCTTCTTAATTCCTCACGAAGCTTGAGTGGCACCAAGTGATGTTTGATCATGTTGGGCCTACACAGGCTGGTGTGTATGTTGAGATTTTTCCTGAGGAAGCATTGTGATCTAATGGATTGGCCAAAATGCAGGATTTCAGAAAGCCTGCAGTCCTCTTTGGCTTCACCACTGATTGGGCATACGGCGCTGAGCAAACAACTTCCTCTACTGTGTCCTTTTGCAAGGTCAGTCTGTGTCAGCCACTGCGATTGAGTGTGAGGCCTTTAGGAGAAAGGATTTCTGATTCTGTGTTTAGTACAGACAAGCTTCACCCACAGTCATGCTCTCTAGAGCCTGATTTAATATAAATAACCAGGCCTGAAGTGAGTATGGAACAGAAAGGGAAAAAGGGAGAACAGTAACAAGTCCAGCTGCAACCTAAGGTCTGGATCGCTTGTAGAAGATAGTTATTCAACACAGGGGTATTTGATCCTCTACTAAATCAGTCCCTGAATGACTGTAGTTTTTTATCACAGTATAGTCAGGTTAACTGGCAGCAGTTTTGCTTCTCTTAATATGTATGGTGTAAACAGTAGCAGTGTAGAAGAGACTCCTCACTTCTGGGACAGCTTCTGCCGTCTACTTTCAATCTGGAACTACAGGTCTGGCAGGGTGCTTGGGTATCTAAAGAGAGGTGGGTTGAATCTGATGATATCTGTAGCATGGCAATGAGCTCAGCTATAAGACCGTCTCCATCTAGAGTGTTTGGGTACACCATCAGCTGTCTTTCTTAGCATTTGAGCCAGTGGGAGCTGAAGTTCTGAAAGAGAAAGATAACACTACTTCACAACCCAGTCTGAGGCGCTTGCCTGGATTTAGCTTTAAAACTAAGATTAGTCTACACTAGTTTGTTGAGAATTCAGATATCTGCCTAATATCTCCCAGCCTTGGAAAACTGAAAACACTTGGTCATAATAGTGTTTGTGGGATGCAATCCACATTTGTAAATCTGAGATCGCTTTTCAAGTCAGTCCAGTTCTAATGATGGGAGCCCTTCACCTGATTTGCCCCAGAGCAGATAAGAAAAGAAATCGGCTCCCTACCTTGAGTATGGACCAATGCCTCCCTTGCTCTCATTCCAACCCTCTTCAAGAATAGCTGGTAGGTAAATCTTAAAGATCCAGTTACTAACTCCTGACGTACTGAAGTCTGACTGCATAATTTCATTTTTAGGACAATCAAGATAAGAGAAACTACTAAACTTGTCAACAGCTTGTCC
This sequence comes from Tinamus guttatus, assembly GCF_059628265.1. Lineage (NCBI taxonomy): Eukaryota > Metazoa > Chordata > Aves > Tinamiformes > Tinamidae > Tinamus > Tinamus guttatus. The sequence goes on from NW_028288589.1 coordinate 1,194,773, forward strand.
GTATTGACAGGATATTTGGCTGATTTACTGATAATCAGCTTATTGGTTAGAAAGACTATTGGGAATTTTAGTTGTTTACTTAATGGAATAACAGCTCTTTAGTCAGAAGTGATTTATAGAGGCCATATTCCTAGCAATAGGGATGAAATAATTTGTATTCTGATTGTCTCTTGATTACTGTGTGTGAATTAATGTTGTACTACATAAAAATGTTGACCTGGGAATACAATTTATTTCTCACTTTGAGATTCAGCTTACGTAACTTAAATATCTCAAAGCTGAATATCTAAGTGTGAACTCTAAATTATTTTTTGAGGAAGAAAGAAAACAGAGGCAATACCTATATTAACATGTAGTATGGACAAAAGGGATTTAAGATGCAGAGTGAAACTGAGGTTTTGACATCCACACTGTAGCCATTTCAGATATATTTCTCTATGGTCTAGCACAGTTTTTGTCCTACCCACTTAATTCCCATCAATGACTATGAAACAGTGGATGCAGTTCTATAACTTATCTCCTGTTTAATTTAATTTGAAAGGAATCCAGTCTGTGCAATCTGAGACCAAATGAGCTATTGAATCATGATGAACTAAAGTGCACTGTGTGGAGATGATCAAGACAGTCCTGTCAAAAGTGCACTCCAAATTCCCGCGATAAAATATTGATCTATATTGTTATTTTGGGCACCTTCAGCTGGTCATCTAAAATTCAAAATTATTGCTTCATGTTGACTATAGAAAAAACCTAGATAACTGGATCAGGCTTATGATGTAATTCTTTAACATCTGTATTATAGCATAAAGAAGTCAGTGATGTCCAAATCCACCCAGGGGTCTTATTGGCCAAAGAACCATCAAAATCATGTAGCAACATACAGATGTGTTCTTAATAATAGATGTGCAAGACAGAGCTGAAATAAGTGATGAAACATAAAATTTAAAAAGCCTCAATCATAAAGTAGACCTGGAATATGTGGAATATTTGTGTGGGCATATTTATTTTTGGCTGTAAATAGATGCAATTCTATTGAATCTAAGAGTTTTAAGCATGCTGAGAATCCAACCACTGGTCCTGAAAGCTGTTCTTCAAAAAAACAGCACCTTCATAGCAGAATTTGTTCCTGCGTGGACTTAAGAGAATCTAACTGAACAAAATGGAAATATTAACCCCAATCTTACTCTCCTCTTTTGCCTTTGCAATCAGGAGCAACTCTATCAAAGTCTTTGAATTTGCTACAGCTCTCAGCAAAACTCTGAAGTCCATTGAGGTTGATGGGCCAGATTATCTGTGAAGTGCAAAGAGACACTTATTACATAAATCGGATATTATTTAGTTGCTGCACACCAGTGACACTGTGCACCTTAAACACAGTCGCTGTTGTGGCCTAAAGGAGGCATATGGGGCAAAGCTATTTTGGAAGGTATAAAAATTGAGTTGTCTCATAATTTTCCTTGTATTAATTGCTCCTTTGTGCTTCACTATGAAGTGCAGCTATGGGATTCTGCTATCAGTTTAGGAACTACATATTCCTGTCCCTCTACTCTTACCTCCCCCCTGCAAAAAAAAATATATATATATATAGTCTCCCTTAGCTTTACTTGCACAAACTTTTCGGCTTAGAAACCTTTGAGACAAGGTCTGGATATTCACTTCTCCCAGTCAACATCACAGCAGTGAAATGCAAATCTGAGGAACCTCCATCCTCTTACACTACTTCTGGACCCAAGACAAGAACTATGGCCCCAAGACAGTAAAAATCTGTCTATCTACACCCTAATGAAACAGAGCCAAGTCCAGAGCCACAGGGTAAAGCAGAGGATGGTGATGGAGGGAGGAACTGAACTGTCTGCTTACTTGAAATAAAGCAGGCAAGATTACGAGACTCATGTACAATTCTCCACGGTCCCTAAAGTCTCTAGCGGAAAGGTAGAAATGAACTAATTTATTAGTAAAATCACATCAGGGGCAGTAATTTCATGTTAGTGAATTTACATGTAATAACATTAGATTTCCAGCCTTCCATATCAGCACACTGTGGCCCTCCTGGATGATGAATGAGCTGCCTAAAGAAAGATGATGGTTTGATTGTTTTCACAGTGAACGGATCAGCATTTTAATTTCTTGCCTCTGTGTTTATTGCTTATTTGGCCCCTTGCTCAGCTTGTAAAAACTTGGCTAAATGGAAATGAATAAATGTAATTACTGCGGGTGACAGTGGTAATCTGTGTGGGTTTTTCATATTGCCTTTGCCAACGTTAATCTAATCACTAGAGAATATGTGTCACTGCACAAATACACTGACAGAAAGCAGAGTCCTCCGTCAGTGCCAAAGATACGGAGGCTGGAAGGAGTTCCTGCTGGTGGGGGTCTGCTGCTGAGGCAGACGTAAGGACACTGGCCTATAGGTGATGCATATTTATCCTTTATGCACTATAGAAGCGTGCCTGGGAGAAAAAGAGGGAAGAGGTGCAAACTGGCATTAGAACTGATTGCATTTTTTTTTCTGTTATAGGAATCTACCAAAGCAGTGCATTATCCCCCTTCAGATCTCTCCAAGAGGCTTGAAAAACGTCTGGGTGTATTCTGATTGCTCCTCAGAAGGTATCTGCCCTCTACTCCTCTTCCCCTGATCTCTGCTGGGCACAAGCCAATCTTTTGGTGCACATCAAAATTACAGATATATTGCCCAGTGTTTTGCTGGTAAGTCTTCTGAACAAACAGATCCACTGCCCAGCAAAGTGCTGTATGTCTGTTTGTTTGTGGAGGTGTCATCTCCGTGTTGTTATAGGGCAGCAAAGACTCAGAGTGATTAATTGTTTTTCCAAATATCAAATAATGGATGGGATCCAGGTCCTGACGTAGCCAACTCTGTTTAAATGCTTAGATGTATAGATGTAAAATTATGTGATCCATCCAAGTCAATGGAAATGGTGGGTGGATTCCGTCGCATAAGGATAGTCACTTAGTGCCTTTTAATATGTCCAAAGGATAACCCCTTGGGGCTGGCAGCTATGACACAGGGCTTGAGGGACATTTCTGCCCTTCTAGTGAGACAGCTAAAGGTCTTGAAGGACACCCCAAAGCTAAAATAATAATAGACTCCTACGCATTAACAACAGAGACTAGAGGGCTATTCTGGTAGATGAGTACATGTCTATCTAGCTGAATATCTCTCTCAACTCCATAGTCTGGCTCTCTTTTGAGTATAACGAGCGCATGAGCACATTAGGAGTCCCTTTCTCAGGCTCTTGGAGATACTCTCAGGTACTACGGAGAGCTTCTAGCTGACAGTCCAAAAGAGTTTGTGCTGTTGTAATTTCATCCCCCTGTTGGGGATCCACCCATGTTGGGGATCCACATATTGGATGTGCTGGGCAGTCTCAAATGGCACTGGAAGCCTAGGTTTGTGCAACTTAGTTGTACGCTTGGTGAACTTCTCTGGAATTCATTGTTTTGTGTATCTGGAGCTGAATCATGCCTAAGAAAGCAGTACTAAAACAGAGATACAAATTAAAAAAAAAAAAAAAGAAAGAAAGAAAAGAAAAAAAAGATGCCCTGATTCCCAGCTGTGAATCCCAACTGTGAAATCATCTTTTTTTTTTTCTCTCTTATGAAGCTGATTGCCATTTTTTCTTTATTCTGAGCCTCCTAAGTTGATTTCAGTTATTTTAAGGAGGAAAAAAAAAAAAAAAGTAGATCAGTAGATGATAAACAGGAAAGATCTGTTGAGGCAGAACTTAATAAGGCTGAGGATAGTGTCTATATCCACTTGAAACATCAACTGTACACAGCTCATATATATTGAAAGGTACATTCAGGAGCATGTGAGGACTCATGCACTTGTGCATGTTCGAGCTGGTGTATAAAGGCATCAGGAGCTCTGCCTTCAATAGTTTTTGGGGAATCTCTAATTCTTCAGCTTAATAATTGTGATAAATCTTTAAAAAGGATTAAAGGATAAAAAATAGTTGGAAGCAGTATTTGCAGGGTAGTTGTGCATGTCTCTTAGGAATGGTATTCGCCAGCTGACAGTAATTCTTTGTTACCATTAGGCATTCAAGTCTCTTTGGGGGAGTCACTCCTGAGCAAGAAGTCAGAGGAGGAGAACATTAAGCCTGTGACCCTTTCATAAATCGCTCTTTTAATTGTTTTAATATCTTACAGATATTGCAAAGGGAAAATGAAAAGGACTGAAGAAGATTCCACAGTAACTCATGTCTAGATGGTAAATCCCAAGCTAAGAAGTGCTGAACTTCTTGAGCTAAAAGGTTAGCATCTTTGGTTGAGTACTACTTTGGTTGAGTTCTATCTGTTGTAGGACTATATATGCTCTGACCCATTTCATATCTGAGTAAAAAGCAGCTGAACAACCAAAGAGTGCTTTCATTTGTGGTCATTTTTAAATGATATGCTGTGTATCTATAGCAGAGGCACACGGTTGCTATAGTACAATTGCTTCCATGGAAAGCAGAAAGACACAATGATGTTCATCGATATTTCATACATTCCAGTCAGGATTTATGATGAAAATCAGAAAAGAAACAGTACTGGTCACATGAGTGAGCTCCAAAAACATTCAGGAAGCCTCAGAAAGTCTCATGTTCCTCTTTTCATCACTGCAGATAATGATGATGTCCTTAGCATTGCTGAAGAGACATGTGAAACGTTGGCACATGACCAGAGAGATTATTATTCAATAAAGACATGAAGAGATAGAGAAATATGGAACTTATTGCAGTGTCAATTTAAGATCCATCTCTAATATTTACAACTCACTATCCCTCACTATATCTATTTTCTGAATCAATTACAAACATATCCAAGTACACAAAGCACATACCAAGTAATTCCCCATTCTAGACTTGGAAAACCAAGATACAAAGGTTGCATTTCTATTAGTAAATTAAACAGTACCAGAGGACACCCTGCTCATGAGATTTTGACACAGGGTGTGCCCCTGCAATTAAACTTCCTTAGCCTCCAAACCTGTATTGTCACGTCCACATCTTTCCAGTGGTGGCCACTGACAGAACTAGAGGTAATGGCCACAAACTGAAGCACCAAAAGTTCCACAGGAACTTAAGGAAAAATTTTTTAACAGTGAGGGTGCCAGAGCACTGGAACAGGCTGCCCAGAGAGGTTGTGGAGTCTCCTTCTCTGGAGATCTTCAAACCCGCTTGGACGCAGTCCTGTGCCACGTGCTCTAGGTGACCCTGTGTGTGCAGGGGGGTTGGACTAGATGATCCCTAGAGGTCCCTTCCAACCTTAAGCATTCTATGATTCTATGATTCTATGATCCAAGCTGTCCACTATGAATAGTACATAGTTGAAGTTAACTCCCAAAATACAGACAGGAATTAACTAGGAAAGGATTCAGTTCATATGTCTAAACCATGCTGGCAATGAAGTACCAGCACCCTACTGACGTCAGCTGAAGGTACTGAGACAGGGGCAGTGAAGGATGTTTGCTGATGCAAGAGAAGATCAATAATTATTGTAGGATTTCAACTTCAAATATTCATGAAGCATTTTAACCATGAGAATATTTCCCTGCATCAACATTGAGCCCTGCACTTCCCTGTTGCACCTGAGTTGTACAACCTTGTATCTCTTGACCATTCTTCCTAAGCATGCGTGTGCTTCCATTGCTCTCTTGATTTATTTTCCCTAGGGCAACATGGGCTAGATGAGGCTCTGTGTAGGACAGCAGGACCACATCTTGGATCCTTCACTGCTTGTATTTAGATTTCCAGGCTCTATTCTGCACTCCCCAATGCTTCTGGGGACAGGGTCAGTGTGGACAGGGCCAGATGTCCACATGTTTGTCAGATGTGCAGCTCTGCTCAGGATCACTCTCCATAACTCCCAGAAGCTAGATTGCAACTTAAACTCTTCCCCAATTCCTCCATGGTGCCTCTTATACTCATTTGGATTTCTTTGACTTACTTAGGCTCTTTTGTACTTACTTCTGGCTATTCTACACACAGTTTATGCACCAATTTAACTAAATCAGTTTAGAAACCAATTTAGTTAAATCAGTACAAACCCCTTGGGTAGATCCAGATGGAGAATACCTTTAATTGATTTAATATGAGTCGAGGTTTTTTTAGTCAATATGCCCAATTTCTTATTGATGTGTATCAGAAATACCTCAAGATCAGCACGAACAGTGTCTCTCACTTCTGTGAAAAGGGGAATTTCCTCCTGACCTTTTGAGTCCATACATGTTCTCAAAGTATTTGCATAAAGTTTTGCCTTTCTCTTTTCCTCCTCTTCCTCCCACCCACAGTGAGTAGCTGTCTTCCATGCTTAAAATAAGGAGCTTAATATAATGAATAGTTTGAATGGATAAGGGGAGCAGAGGACTCTGGAGCAGTGCAATAGATAGATAGAAAACCAACAGCACAAATACAGTGCAGCTTGCTCGTGACTGGAAGCTATAACTATTCCAGACCTGAATTAGAAAGGGCTCAAAAATGAATCCATTTTGCATTTGCACATTTTATCAACAATTACATTAGCCAGGCTCAGAAAAAAAGAAAGCCTAGGAGTGAATGTGCAACAGGACTGAGATCCTTACTGGACATTCCTCTTGAGCAAAGGCTAAGGGAAACTGGAGTGGGAAAGAAATCCACCACACTACCAACATCTCTTTGGTGGACCATCTGTGTATCTTGTGCATCATCCTCCATGGACACTGCATTATTGTTTATGCAGGGACAGACAGGAAAAGAAATCCAAACTAATGGAAAGCGGGAAATTTAAATTACATTCAGTCAGGCATAATGCTAAAGGAGCTATAATTCCGTCTTGCTTCTCCAATGTTAACTTGAATGAAGCAAAACTGAATTAAAGCCCCTTTAATTCTGAATGAGAGAGTCCACACGGCGTTTTAATTTAGTTGAACTAATCCACTTCAAAAATTAATTCAGATTAATTTTCCTCAGTATCCCTGAGCAGATCTGCAAAGCTGCCTGAGGGAGTTGGGAGCAATTTCTCTGTATAGGGAAATTGAATGAAATAGGCTCCAGTCCAATGGCAACTCCACAATAGTGCCTTGTGTGAGCACTGTTATTCCAGTATTAAATAGAGAATCATTTCAGATTATCTGTTGTGCTTTATGTCCTCACCCTGCCTTCCTTCACAATAATTTCCTTAATCCCAGTGACATGAGAATTGAGCCATGAGGTTTCTAAATCCTGCACTAACTTCACATTCACAAAATTAAATGAGAACATGGAATAGCAATTTAGGGTCTAGTTATTTTTATAGGAAGCATTCCTTCCAAAAGGAAAATAAACATGATCTTTCTGCCTTCCCCCTACTTTGAAGTGTTTTGGATTTCAAAACTTCTGAACCCCTGCAAAGCAGCCAGACTCAAGCTGAATCTCTTCAGTCTAACTTACATTGAACTAGAAGTAGTGAGACAAACATGAGTAAAAACAGGAATCAAATTGAATTTTAAAGGTACAACAATATGGTTTACTGCCAGCACAGTAGAAAGTTTGGATTTTTTTTCAAACTAATTATCTTACTTTGTATATGTATAAACTGGACTTCAGTGAAAAATCTTGTAGCAGATTTTTGTTTCAATTGCATTTCTTCTTTTAATATTATTATTCCCCAGGTAAAAAATAAAGGATCTTTGGAAATGCACTTTCTGTGCTTTTTTTTTTTTTTTTGCATGTCATTTTTATAGCAGATTTTTTGGCTTTATTTTCATCAGGATATAAAGCAATAAATTATTTTTTGACAAGCTAAGCTATTTAACTTGTTTAGGTTAAATTTTGACAATGACTTAAAAAAATATAAAGCAAATAAAAAAAAAGATGCTCAGCATTTTGTACTAACACAGACTGCAACTCGTTGAACTCATGACAGCATTTTCACTTTGAGGCAGCCAGTCTCAGAAAATCAATAATAATGCAGTAGCTTATTGCAGAAGAAATCACTGGCACAAAACAGACTTTTTGCCACTGGGAAACAAATTTTACCTCTGAACTTCTCCTCCAAAATGAATGATTTTAGGCCATCCTAATCAATGATCACGTGAAGGTATTTCTTGCATACATTTTCTTCACTATTCCTTTGTCTTAGCATCTTTATTTCAGGTTGTGCAGCACATGAGCATATTTAAAAGTATGTAGCTTTTGGATGCCTCTTGCAATTGCTTTGCAGGAGAAAAAGCAAATCTGCTTATGTCATCTGGAGGGCAGGTTGGGAAAGAGACTATACAGTGAGGAGCCTGTTACAGCAAATAAACTGATATTAGAGTATAAGTTCTTATCTGTTCCTTACCTCTTTTTGAGACCTGGCTATTAAGACAGCAGATGGAAAATTTTTGTTGAACGTCCTGTTGGTGGCAGCAGTCACAGTACATTTAATGTAAAAGCAAATGTAAGAGTCTGTTGTGGCCAGGTAAAGCTCTAACCTGTCCCATTGAGCAGCACAGTGAGCTCAGGCGATGCTCTCTAAAAGCTGATGGCTCCACAGCAGCTTCAATGCTTAAGTGTGTGCAGAAAATCAAGGAAATAAAGGGGAAAAAGTCAAAATTTGTGTCACGGGAGCTTTGCAAGGTGAGGCTCTGTGTGAATGCCAGAGGAGATGTGGAGGGAAGGTAAAGTTGCAAAACCAGTGTGCTCTGGGTGAAGTGGTGGTGGGGAGCTGGGGAGGGAGGAAGGGCATTTTTAGCTCTCATTTTTTATTCTTTTCCATGCAGGACACACAGAGCATAAGCAAAACCTATTTGCATCCTTGAGAGAGCCTATTTCTTTGTGAGGGTTTACTTCTTGTTGCTAGTCCAGAACCAACAATTTTCAAACCTTTTGATTGATTACAGGTGCTTCTGTTTCTCCTTTTCTCTCAAGAGAGTCTTATTTTTTTTAAATATGTTGTCGAGATTTGCTCTGAACATGAAGACTTTTTGAATTTAATGGGCATATGACATACTTAAAGCTGCTCTTTGCCTTGAGTTGAATTGCCTGTGCTTGTCCATGGCACAGGGAATGGGAAGTCGGGACATGGAGGAAGAAGCCTTGATTAAAAGCAAACAAGAAAGTCTTTTTATATCCTTTTCGGTAAAATGGTTATTTTTTTTAATCAAAAAATCAAAAATAAAGTATTATTGCACTTAGGTTATCAACTGAAAATAATCATGTTAATGTTCCGAGGGATCTAGGATTTACCTAACTCATTACTGGGGGCTGACCTAGCAAGTATAAAGAAAGATTTTCCAAGAAAAGCATCTATTTCTCAGTGTCATTCATGTTTATTAAAACTTCAAATTTCCTTTCAGAGAAGAAAGTAAGTTTAATTGTACATTTTCATTTGATCTGCCTCATCATTTCCTGAGAGAAAGTTATCATATAAAGAATATAATGTAATATAAAGAATACTTTATATTAACTTGGAGGCATAGAGGAGGGCCACATCAGGAACCAGATTAGGTGCAATGACAGAAAGGAAGCTTTTTGCAGCTCTGTTCATGCAGTGTCAGGCAGCAGGAATGGCATGGCTGCCTGTGGAGTTGGCAGAGGAGAGTAAATCAGCCCTGGGCAGCCTTTAACAGTAAAAATGCAGCCATTCAGGAGATTTTCCATATGCCATACAGTCAACACTTCTATGGAGGTGGATCTCTGGAGCAATTGGTGCTTTGGACTGCCAAGGTCACTAGGTTTGCGCACTCCATGTCGGTTTGCCTAGGGACTCTGCTTTGTTTCCATAAGGCTGTGAACATATGTGCTTGTCTTTCTGTTACTATCACAGGAGATTTGAGCTTTCATGAAGGGAGATGTGAGATGTCTCCCTTGGAGGAGGAAAGGAGGGGACACTTTAAAGTGTAGGGGTAGATTAGTAGAAAAGGGTAGATTAGTGAGAAGCTGCAATAAAGATGAGATGAGAGATACCCAAGCAGCTTTAGTGAAAAGCTGAGCTACTCATAAGTGCTGTGTGACCATATGGGAGATATCTCACTGTCTTCCTTAGAGTTGGTGCTGTTAGTGAAGATTTCTTAAGTATAGCAAATCACTAGGGCTTCCAAGATGCTTCCTTCTCTCCTTTCTATCTGCTTTCTGAAGAGAGAAGAGAAAACTGCTAGTTTATAAATGGAAGAACAAAGAGGAACCTTTACAGCTTTCTGTAAAGTAAATGAAGTAATTTAGTGGTTAAACCTTCAAACTGCATACTCTCTAGTTCTTTCCCTATATCTCTTCTATACTTCAGGAAGCCAACTCATGGGCTGGGCCCTTCTATATGTTTACTTCATCCCATGGAGGATATACATGTATCTTAAGGTGGATCCCACCTACTCTGCTGCCACACAACACAAGGTTCAGATCCCATTGCAAGGACAGACTATTTGCAATGATAAAACCAGGCCCATCTCATCCATATGCATATGTGTGCGTGATTGTGGGGTTGGGAAGAATCTGGATCCAATCATCTGTAATATAGACATAACAATAGAGTTTGACTTAAAAGAAGTCATTCCATCACTGTGTGACCCATAACAACACCTACTAACTTAGAGACGTCTATTTTCCCATTTCCTCATGATTTATTGGGGTCATTCACTTTAAAAGAAGTCCAGTAATCCAGTTACAAATTTTCCTGGCATGAGGGGATGTTTCATCATCATCTCCTTGTTGAGACCTGGAGCTTTCCTGTCCAGTATTGAAGAGAGGTTGGAGGGAACGTGAACGAAGAGGGATTTTGTGAGAACAGAGAACCCTCTATTCCACGCACAATTTGAAATGGCCTTCTATACCATCTTAGGAGTTGGAGTGGACCTTGGTGCTTTATTATACTTCTGAAGAAACTTCCTACAGATCTATTAAAAAATTTCTAGTGCCAGCTTTTGCCTTGGAAGAAGGAATGGAGCACACGTGAGTTGCAGATCTTTCTGCTTAACAAGCACGCAGCACGAGCTGTGTAAACTCACTTTGCTTAAACAAACATTCTGGAAAGCAAAGAGTTTTCAACATTTTCAGGAAACCCCTTGTTTCCACCACTAGAGAGCAAATCTGGATTCTCTCCACTACAGACAGGAGCAAAGTTCCTTGGAGGAAAATGAGAAGAGAAAGAAACAAAACAGACAAACCTCAAAGCCCCCAAGGGAATGAATAGAAATAAACACACTCAATGGGGAAATCAGTGTTGATTCCTGCCATCAGGTTCTCACTTAGTTTGACCTCAGGAACAGCACTGACATGCACCAGAGGCCAGGGAGTAAAGGGAGAAAAAAAATATATAGGACACGTGACATATTGTGCAGCAGGGACAGTTGATGTGTTTTTAAAAGTCCTTCAAGTTGTTAACACCTTCAAGTCATTCTACTTAACTGCTACTTAGATATGTAATAGCAATGGAACTTTTCCCACTTTATTATGTCTGTAGCAAACCATGGGCTTAAAGAAGCATGCCTGTTTTTTTCTCAGTGGCTTTGACTGCTGTCAAGTTACTAGACATCTATGGACTCAAATCACAGATCTGGCATCTAAGTTTTACACTACTGACAAATTAAGACTCAGTTTGAAGTTAGATGTCTAGTGTAGGCTAGTCCCAAAGAAGACAGAGGCCTCCAGTAGGCAATTTACGTCACCAGCAATTGACATTGTCAGGAACAGGAATTAACCCCAAGGTAGATATGTCTGCCAGCTAACAATAAAAATAGCTTACAGAAACAGAATGAACAACAAAAAAGGCTAATATTTTAATTTCTAAAAATAAATAAATAAATAAATAAATGTGATAGACCCAGGTCTAAATTCAAACCATAATCCAACAGGAATCAAACAACTTTCTTTTATCTCAAACAGACTAATTCATTTCTGCTTTGAAACTCTCTATGGACAACATGTGATTTAGTAAGTTAGCAGACTCAGAAGCTAACAGACCCTTTGTGGTCTAAGGTACCTTCTCCAAATTGTTTTCTGTAGAGATTTGACCCACAGTTCCTTCTGCAGAGACAACCCCAGTGGCTGGTTATTTTCACATATATACATGTATATCTTTTTAAAGATGTTCCACTTTGTTTACCTTGCTTAGTATTTGGAAATGTCACCATTCCTCAAATAGTCCCCCTCCCTTTTCAACTCCATATTATATCTCCCACAACATTTCTTGACAGTGGATTCCCATTCCTTGCTTTTCCTGGAAAGAAGCTTGTGAAGCTTTCAGAGATGCTGTTTGCTTGCCCTGTAATCACTACAGAAAGAGAGGAAGATACAGCAAGCCTAATCTTCTTGAAAGCCAGCATATCAGCATTTGCAAAGAGAAATACTTCAATTTTCAAGTTTTGAAGAAAATAACGGAGTTTTCCTAGGATCAGGAAAAAATAGCTGCCAGCTTTACAGAGAACAGATATGAAAGTTCTGTAGTGTGGGTCAAGGCATGTAAGCATTCTTGTGTCTTAAACAAGCAGCTAAATGGATGAACTGAAAAGAGGAGCATCATCTGTCCCATTAGCCATCAGCTGCCTAGTGCCCTAGGCAAAGACAACATATTGGGCGACTTTGTTATATTTTCTTTTTCACTTGGCTAGTTCTGTTTGAGTCAGTGGTTCAGACTAATTACTAGAAAATAAATAATAAAATATGTAAGAACCTCAGCAGGAGTGAACCTCTTTGCATACAGAAAGAACCAGTTCAGATCGCAGAAAACTCACATAGAGACAGAAAGAAAATAGCAAGGTTAACAGCAACAAAACTATACTTAAATTGCGTCTTTATAAATCATTTGCTGAATTTCTGGACATCCCAATAGCAGCCACCTTCAATTTCAAGGTACACAAAGTGTGCTGCCTAGCAAATCTGTCTGCTACTTAAAAGACCTTGAGGTTGTTGTTACTACCTTTTTTCTTCACAAGCAGTAGGACATTATTGTGATAGCGAAAGAAAAGCTACGGACATGCAAATCTAAACTGAACCACTTACATGAGTGATGGGGTTTATGTGTTTAAACCTAAGATGTCAGTCCATACTGCTGCTCCAGCATCACTTTGTAGTGCATGGAAAGAAATGGACACTTTCTAAGGGTTCATCTCAACTATCTTTGATACATGTTTTAAAAGCAGATCAGTCTGTGCTGCTGCACGAGCTGGAAATGATCTGTACTTAACATTGCTTGAGCTGCTCAAGGTTTGGTTCGTGCTGGATACCAGGGCTGGATTTATCCTCTATCACTCTGCACTGCAGACAACTACCACCAAACTGAGCAGCCAAGGCTCCCCTTTCACTCAGTGAAGAAAAATAAATGTGATTCATCCAATGCATTTCATACAGTTTTTAGTAGAGGAGGAGATGTGGGGTCTTGCTTCTTTCCACTGACTCTTGGAGCTGGGATACAGCTAAAGTCAGATACAGCTACAGTCATCGACAGAAACCTGCCTGTGGGCAGATGAGTCCCACACAGAGATAGTATTTATGATAATTTGTTTTTTTCTCCCTTAAAACTGCTGGTGGAACTCCAGGAACTTGAATCCAGATCCAGTCTTTTGTCCCCCTCAAGAAGCTGGAAGGAGTCGAGATTGCTGTTATAAAGCACCACTTAAAAGTATGATTCAAGCAGAGAGAAAAAAAAAAAAAGCTTCAGTAATCAAATGCTGTTCCGTTTCAGGCTATCTCCATTTTGAACTGATATATATATTTTCATAGCCACCCTATTTGACTTGTATCGGAAATGCCATTAAACGAGATGCTCCTGGCATTTTTATAGTAGCTTCAGAGATACTGTCATAAGAGCTCCTGAGCCTGTCTGGGAAACCTCATAGCACAATGTCTCTCCATTTTATACCAGTTTCAAGATTTGTAGAAGTCTGCAATGAATAGGCAATGGATTCAATTCAGACAAGTGCCAGTGGGTGCAACATTTATTGGAGTTTCTGGAAAAGTTAACAGTAATGTCATAGGAAGTGTCAGAAATGAGAACATCGGGAAATTTTCACTGGGATATATTCAGCATTTGATATGTGAAAAAGGAAGGTATTCTATACATTGAGTGTACAGAATGGAATGTTTGGGGCAAAATACAGTTAAATGTGGATTCAGCAGAAGAACAGGTAGAGTAAGTGTGCTTCTTTTTCATCTTGCAATGCTTGGGCTATCCTAAGTGATTACTGTTGCTGCTGACTATTATTTTGGTGGACATTCAATGTTGCTTAAATTGTGCAAGTAAGTGTTTTATTTATGCTTATGCTATACCTCTTAGCAGTATCTTATGGCTTTTCCATCCTACACTTGATTTCTAAAAATGGGATAGTTATCTTAAATTGGCATGGGCTTTAGTTCTAGAGACTACTCTTAAATGAAAAATTGTAATGGCTCGTGACTTATTACCTGATACAAGCCCTAGGTCCAATAAGAGCAGTCACAACTCCAGCATCTACCGTAAGCAGCTGATTTTTTCCCCAAGGATAGCTGTAAGTTAGGTCTTGACCTGACTATCCTTAAAAATCCCTTAGCAGCAATACTAAAGTTAAAAAGGAGTGTGTGAATCTGGACATTTTGGCCAAGTGCCATCTTATTAACATGGCCCAGTGTGCTAATAAATGAACTAGTACCAAGCTGCTTAATAAACTAACAGTCGGCCTGATGTTGTTTTCAATAGGAAAATTATAGCAAAGAAAATTAGCTGACATTCGAGGGAATTAACCAGATTGCTTTAAAGTAGGCATTACAGGGAATTGAGACACAGTTATGAAAGTTTGCCTGACAGAACTTGCATTTGGGAATCTCAGAAAATTCCATGTTTGTTAAATGATACTATTTAGCGTCCCAGCATTCCTGTGAACTAGGAAAAAATATTTTTGTTTTCTTCATTCACATCCTGGATGGGATCCATGGGACTGATAGACCAATTTGTTTCATGGAAATAGGCAAAGAAACAGGAATCCAGCTACAAACTTTCCTGAGGGCAGAGGTAGCTGAGATCCAGACTTTAGATTTCTGGCCATGTCTCCAGAATGCTGGAAACAGACTCAAAATATGAGTGTGGAATGTACATATGGGTATGTGTATAAAGACTGCAATATATTCAGATATCTCTCTTTACAAATAATATAACATAAAATAATATAATTACATAGTTATAATAAGTTTCTATTTTTATCTTTAAAAGGCTAAACAAATTAAAGGCCTAACAAATCCTCATACAGTTTTCTCTTCCCTTTTCCCTTTTATTTTCCCTAAAATATCCAATTAAAATATATTTCTTGTCACCAGCACAGCTGAAGTGAATGCAGCAATACAGCAGAAAAGTTTTTAAACAGTTTCACAAACCTTAGCTATTCATTTCAATATTCATAAATGTGGCAATTAGAAAAACTGCAAATAGTTTCTAGTCTTTCTAGTCTTGCAAAAAATTCACATATGGCCTTAATGCCATGAAGAGTATGTATCTTGGGTCAAGAAAGCTGCAAAGACACTCAAATAAGACTCTCTAGGACTGGCATCTTAGTGTATTGATTAACCACCCAAAACCAAGTCTGGGTAGACAGTCTTACCTGAACCAGAACTGTTTTCTTACTCAAATCAAATACATTTCAAATAGTAACATTAACAGTTTTTAAAAATAGCTTATGGAAATCTGGTGATATTTCAATAAATATGCATTCACGGTGAGTTTTTCTTTTTTAACTCAATTTCCTCTTGTTTCTTAACAGCATTTGCATGGTCCTAAACCAAAATTTGATCATATTTAGAGGATTAGAGATTAGCAAGTGTTGCCATTGCTGGAAACTGCTTAGTAACAGAGGGCTTAAGTTTATCATATATTTCTATTGAAATTTTTTTATTCAAAAAAGAACTTTTTCTTTAAGCTTTGTGTTTATTTTCTTTAAAAATAATGAAATGCTATATTTAAAAGTCAACAATTCAGGTGAAAAAGGGGGCTGTGAACTTCCAAAATGACATCACTCACGTTTGAGAATAAACAAGTGCATTTTCAGCATCCTTTCGACCACCTCATTCACTGTGCTAAGCAGCAGCCCCAACACTGTAAGTGTGTGTCAACGGAGTCATCACGTGAGGAGTCAATGCAGGGAGCATGAGGATGATGCTGATATCTGGAAGCCTTTGCATTTGGCCAGGATTCTGTTATGCAAAGACAAGCATCATCCCAAAGCAGCCAAAACAAGGTTTGATTTGCAGAACTGTTGATCCGTATGGGATAGCAGGAGGTATTAGGGAAGTGCAGCAAGAGGCATCAAAGAAGCTTTGACCACTAAGGCTGTGTCCATGCTAGAAAACTAAGTTTTACACACCTGATATCCCACATCATCATCCTAGATTTCAGTTATAGTTGCTGAGAAAGATGCTGTCAGATAGCAATTTAGCCCAGGCTAGATCTGAACGGCTCTCCGGAGAAACCTATCTCTTTGCACTGATTATAGAGGGAGCCTAGGGCAAGTGAGCATCCAAAACAGCAGCCGCATTTAAGCTAGATGAACGAGGACCACGATAGCCTTCATACCAGTAAGTTACAGTGTTTGGGGGCTTACTTTTGCTGCGTTCATCGGAATCAATTATATTCCTGAATAAATCAATTAGATGTTGGTTAACCCCAACAGAAAGAGAGAATAAGGTCCTTTGTGAGAAGGGGCCTGGAATTAAATTTTTTTTCTGTAGGAAAATCGTGGTGGGTCTCCAGAACTTTTATGTCAGATCTGCTTTTCTCACATGCTCCTCTGGTACACGCTTCTGTTTATTTGTTTAACGAATGTGGTACTGATGAGAGATGCTGAATTGATACCTTGGGGAGAGAAAAGTCTTCTATTTATCCTCAGGCATTCTGTGCCCATATCTGCAACCACGTGTTTTCCCTCTGACCTGAAGGGACCACCTTTAAGGGTGAGAAAGTAGTTTCATTTCCCGGCCCTCTTAAGCATTCCCTTTCCTCTGGATATGTCACCAAGGGACAAAGGGTCATTAGCGCTTATTTTTATAGACAAGGGCACACTGTCGAGAGGTTCATGTCCTATCCAAAACTTGCTCATGAATCTTGTTGGCCTTGGAATTTTACAATAGTAGGCTTCTTCTTCTTTTTTTTTCTTTTTTTTCTTTTTTTCTCTTTTATTTTTTGTTTTTCATAAGGCAAATGTTGTCTAGTAGAGTTTCTCTCAGAGTCACTTTTAGATATTATGCTTCAGACAAAGAAATTAATTATAAAGTTAAAAAATAAAAATAAAATAAAATAAAATAAAATAAAATAAAATAAAATAAAATAAATAAAATAAAATAAAATAAAATAAAATAAAGAATGACAGCAAACTTTTTAAAACTCATTCTAAGCCTCTGCCTATATTCGTCACACAGTTCCTGCAGATCTCTGTTAAAAAATGAGCATATGATTTGTTTCAATCTCATCCAAACTTTTTGTTCTTTATTTTGCTCCGCAGTCAATTAACTGTCTCAAGGGCAGCTAGCTAAAGTTATCCTCTTCTGTGTGTTTCCCTTTGTCTTCTGTGTCACAAACCTCACATGAAGGTAGTTGACCTCCATTTTTTAGGCAAAAATTAGTATTTGATGACCCCCCATGTTTTCACCAAGTCCTTGGGAAAGTTCCAAGAGTAAGAGAGAAATCAAGAAAGCAAAAGAAAGAGAGAGAGAGAGAGTGAATGGAAGAAAAGAAGGTAGAAAGGTCAAATATTCCTGAAACATCTTGGGTGAATTTTACGAAAAATGTTTTTTTGTTTGTTTGTTTTGCTGAAATGTGACCTGTTGCACCATCACACCTGGGCTAAAGCGCTTCTCTGAAGATAAGTCCTGAGTTCTGCTGTGTGAGCTGGGTTGATGATGGACTTTGATCCGGCAACTTTGCAAGAGTCTCCACTGCAACCAAAGGACTAACTCCCAACAACAAGAAACAGCAGAGACATAAACATTTACTTTAGTGAAGGAAAACCACCTGCTCTATGATGGCTGCCAATCCTTTTCTATCACTTCCACCTCTTCTGCAGAGGCTGAGAGGCTGCTTTGAGGACTTTATCCCAAAGCTTAAGCTGGCTGTGAGATGAACATGATTAGACTTTGGCAGTACTTTGAGTTTCTGAGGAGCTTCTGTTTTTTAAGCACATGTTAGTTCCAGCACTGTCAGTATTAGAAAGTATGAAGGTCTGGATACCAAGGGCTCTGTGGCTAATCCATTTCCAAATGATATCTGCAATGTCTCATTAATAAAACTGCCAAATCAGAGCTGCTGTGCCTTCACTCCAATAGTGCATTTCTTTATCGAGTCTGTCAGTAAGCATCTCCCATTTTAACAATTGATAAATATAAAGGGACTGGAGTTCTGTAAAATACTTATTACCATGCATTACCAAATCTAGGACGTCCTCCTCAAATTATCGCAGTGGACTCTCCCTCCATCTTTTCTTTTTTTTCAAAAAAAAAATCAGGAAATCTGTTAGAGGAAATTGCTCTTGCCACTATTATTATTACCATTATTTCTCCCCTCCCTTCACCCAATCAGGATTTAAAAACAAAACATAGCAAAAAAACAAAGGATGGGTAGGAGAAATTTGCCGGGAAAGACAATGGTTTGGTTGCTCTGATACCGGCCCCGCTTTTTAATATTCATCCCTCTAAACACTTCATCGTTAAAACTTCACGGGGTTCATTTTGCTCCGTTTGTTTATTTATTTATTTATTTATTAGCAGCAATGCCACCTCTCTGCTTGGCAGCCTTTCCTGGGCTTTGGATTTCAGCAGCGTCTGACCCCATTTCAGTCAATTTTCCATATCCTGCCTGTCTCGCATCCGCCGAGGGAACACACTGATGCTGTGTTTATGCTAATTTTATGCTCTCTGAGTTGTGTCTGTTATTCAAAGCAGTTGAAGCAGTTATTGCCAGTAATCTTATTTCTGCTGGAGCCCCGGGGGCAGACTGGGCCTCCAAATCGGGCCGGCAGACCGCGCCAGAGCCATCGCAGCCTGCTGGTAAATGGCAGCTCTTTCCCGCAGAATCTGATATCAGTTACTTCGCAAACACAGTAATAAAATGAAACAAATCAGATTTCCAAGTAAATAAACCAGACTTCAATGGCAAGCAACAATGGTCAGGACAACGGGATTTTAATAAGTGATGCCATACGCGGGGAGGGGACTGTCGAAGCAACCGATGCGTTCCTGTCTGCCTCGCAGCCCCCTTGCCCTGCATCGTTCCAGAATTTGCTGCCAGGACTCCTTGCAAAGCAAGATATAGCTGGAAATGTCCCCAAAAGGTGTGAGCTGAGCAGCTAAGCACTGAGGGTGCAAAGAAATTGCTATTTCTCTGCCCTGTGGTATGCACTGGAAAATTCAGGAGAACTTGTACAATGATGGACCCAGGGCCCTCAGCATCCATTCCAGAGAACAGCATTGACCTTACATTCAAAAAACCTGAACATGTTTTGTGGTTTTACCACCATTTTCCAGGGCACCTTGGCCAAGTGAATGAAGGATAAGCATTGAGGTGCTCGTCACCTCTACACAGGGCTTTAATACAAACTCACTTCCTTAGTGCCTACCTGAAAGCCAAATTCTTATCCTGACGTAACATTTAGAGAAAAAAACGCGAAATTCTACCTTTTCAGAGAGCCTTGCCTTTAAAATATTTAAAATTTTGCCTAAAAGGCAATAATTGAAAAAAAAATTGAATTCTTGCCAATTTTCAGTTGCCAAAAATATAAGCCATTTTTCTCCAAAAAAGCATTTCCTATAGAAAACTCCAATTTAAGAATCATTTTTCAACAAGAAGACATTTCAAATGGAACATTTTAATTTTTTTCTACTGCCATCAACAGCACTCAGCTTTTATTGTGATGCTTAAGGCCATGTTTTCAGCATACTGTGCTCTTTAGAAACTTGCCCATTTATGTTGAGTCCTGTATAAGTAGCAGGTGCTCCTGTATATAAATTTATATATATATATATATACACACACACATATATACATACGTGTATATATAAATAAAATATAAAATCCTAGAATTTATCCCCTCTACATTGTAGCTTCTCAGCTGTCAAGTATGATTAATAATCCATTACTGTTTAGTAATTACTGTTTAGTAATCTTCTTTTGTATGTTAAACTTCTCCAGCAACAGAAATATTACTTCAGTATCCCCTTCTTTGCATTTCATGGGATTTTAAACTTTATCTTTTCATTTGTGCTCCTACAAGACAGGTGGAAGCAGTCAGATCCTCTATGCTGTTCTTGCTGCAATATCTATAATGGTAAGTGTGCCCATGCTGCTCTCTGTCCCTGAGGCCAGTCCACAATATCTGACCATATCCATGATATAAAGAACTCTTGACCTGCAAAACATGGTGGGCCCACTGAAAATGTTTGGTGAAAATGATTCCCAGTCAAATTAACTACTGAACTTAATCGGAAATGATACAGAAAAGTGCCAGCTCTCCTAAGCCAAAACCACATGAGTGTCATGGAAAGCTCTTGCCTGACTCACTGTTGGCCAAGGTTGGCCTTGGACATGTCTAGCAATGACAGTGGCCCATATGTCTGTATAGCAGTACCCACCCTAGTGCAGATTAAACACCCAAATATATTCTCTCCATGAGCAGCATTAGTCACTAATGTACTTCACTTTTTGCTGCTAACTTGGATAGCACTGTTGCACATCAAGGAACGTTGTGGTTTTATTCCAAACTGTCCTTAAACTGCTGAAATGGCAAATAAGTAAGAACAACAAGAGCATTTTTTATAAGAATTAAAATATGCACTTCTTTAAATCTTCTTCTTTAATTCTATCTTCTTTAAAGATACTTTTTTTCATCCAAACGCTCTCTTATTTCTCTTTCAGTGGAAACTTGGGCACTCTAGACAGCACAACTATCCATAAGTGTTGAGATTTTTTTTTTAAAGGATGCTTTCATTCACTTTGTTTTAATTAACTTGAATTTAATTCAATTCAATTGTTTTATAGACTTATTAGTTCAAAAACAATCTTAGAATTTTTTTTTTTTTGTCTTTATATCAAAACTAATCTGATGGTGTCCTTCAATGTTACTCCCACTAAAGTTATACTGACTTCGGTAAGAGCAGAATTAGGCCACTTACATAAACTTAATAGAACACTTTTTCTTTTACACTGGTCTCCTTTATGGCATTCTGGAAGTGAGAAGTATCTGAAAATAAACATTTTGATCTAGAATTCCTTGTCCATTATGATTTTATGTTTTGGTGAATTCATACGATTCATAATGCACTTTGGAAAAAAATGCTTTGTGAATTTATTTTTTAATTTATTTTTAAAATCTACATATATAAACACAAATATAAATACAAATACAATCTAGGCAGGAAAAGCTTTGACAGAGTTCTCAAGTATCCCGTGGCAGGAAACTGCTTTTTAATATTCATGAAAATTAAGAGATTTTTGATACCCAAAGAAACACAATTAGCAGTTTCTTTACATATTTGTTTTACGTGTTTGGAAACATTTTAGACTAAGAAGAGGAATATGTATTGCATATCCATCAAGACACAGTTTCCAGAAGTGTGCATTTCTTCTAACATGGCAAAGTAAGAAGCCCTGCCGTGTAGCATTTGGGAAAAAGATTTCTTCTTTCTGGGCATTTCATAGGGCATACCACTGCAAGTGTTGCTTTGGGGACTCTGGCACGTAGGCAAACCACCAAGGAATGCCTCTCAGAAATTCTGGGGAACATATATACATACACATATAATATACGATTTATGCCCTGTGATCCAACTGAAACACACTACTGATTCTTCTGCTAGTTGAAGCCAATAGAGATAGACATTATTGGATTCCTTATTTTTTGAAAAATGAAAATCTCAGGCTGTGGTACATATCTGAGCATATGATTTGAATTTGGCAAAGACTTTCAAAGACTTTACATGTGATCTAGGTGTCCCTGCTTGTACAGGGAGGTTGGCCTAGATGGTCTCTAGAGGTCCCTTCCAACCTCAACCATTCTGTGATTCTGTGAAAATGAGTAAAACAGTATTCCAAATATGTGATGTGTATATGTGCAATAAATGTAGAGATTTAGGCATCATTCAGAAGAAAAAATAAGGGGTGGGGGGAAGGGAGCAGAGGGAGAAGATGTTATTTTTTTTTCTACATTCACCTAATAGACCATCCACCCAGATCTCAGAAGGACAAAGTTTGCATCCCTCCTAGTTATTGCACAAGCCTGGGAAAGATCTACACATCCTGGAAGGGTCTGGGATCTACACACCCTGCCGCAGCCAGGAGGACAGAAGGTCTCCATGAGCCCTAGTTCATAGAGCAGCTCCAACAGCTGCCAGAATAGTCCTCCACCATCATGCTCTACACGATTTCCCTTTTCTTGTTCCAGGCACCACTGGGCTTTTTTTAACTAAGTAAAACAGCACCACCATGAAGGATTTGAGCAAGTCTGTTTTCAAAATGTAAATTCCCTAATTTGTCTCTGTAGCAAATGGAGAGGAATAGGTGCCTCCTGAACTCCAGTGTAAGAAACGTGTCTAAACTAGGTGAGGTGAATAATCCCCTGAAGGTCCCTTTCCTTCCCCACTTGTTACAAGAGAAAATGCCAATCTGCCCTCGCTATATAGCATATTCATGCTTCAACTACTGCTTAAGATGTGGAAGAATCCAATCTCTCCTCCACCTGATGCAAACTCAAATCTCCTACTTCTTTTCAAGACAAAAAATGATCTTTGTCATTTTAAAGAAAAATGGGCTAGTTTTCCTATTACTGCCAGTTCCTTGTTGCATCAAAGATATTAATTTACTTTAACTAGCTGAATTAAATTACACATATTTACTTTTTTCCGTCCATTTAGCTCCTTTTATTTTATTGTTTATTTCCATAACAGAAAGGAGGTTTCCAAGTGTATTGGTTATTTTTCCCTAGAGGCAATGATATGCTGCATAACACAGTGACAGACCAGCCAACTTCACTGCTTTCAAAAATTAGTCTTTTTAGAGCATGAGGTTTTTGTCTCAGAGATATTTAGCATCATTTTCTTTAAAGAACCTTCTCTTACATTCATTGTGCATATCCCACCATTACCTAAGCTTTTGAAGTTAGAATAAATAAGTTGAATTATACCCACAGTCCATCCATTACCACTGTATAGATAAATAAATAAATAAATAAATAAATGGGGGAAAAATGCCTGGGCCTAATAATTTTCTCCAATCCTTTCATGTGGAATGTGGATGTATGGTTTTGCCTTACATCAGAGAAATTCAATTCTTTCCACCATCCAGCCATTAGCCAGCAAGTAACACATTTGTTCATGAATGAACATGGGAGTCTTAAAAATCAGTTCTCACCTGTTCTTTAGTTCCAGTTAGCTGCATATTCTCACTCAGCAATAAACAGAAAATGAAGAATGAAAAGGAGAAAAACACAATTTGTAGCTGACTTTTGATAAGACATGCTAATTTCTTAGAAAGATCTAGAGATTTGCTTTTTACTAAAGCTAATGTGTATACACCACTTCCCTTCCTAATCTAGATGCTGTTAGAGGCTTTTCAAATATTGCTTCTTTTCTGTTTCTCTTAATTTGTCTGGAGGTACAATGGACCTAGCAAACTAGAGCACTGAATGTCTAAAAAGAAAGTACCTCACTTATTTCTCTCTGATCAAGCAGTGCACACACATACACACACACTTACACATATGCACGTATGCACATATATACACACACTATTTTAAATCCCAAATATTGTTGAAGCGTTTATTCCTCACATATAGGCTTGGGAAGAATTTAGTGCTAAATAAATGCTGCCTCAAACCAGGCAAGATAAAACATAAATCATTGCATTAAAAACCTCTAACAAGTCTATCTGCTTTTTGAAATGACTGGGAGATGAAAGAGAGGAGTCTCATTTAAGAAGGCCCAGCGGAACAGTTCTGCATTTATATAGCTGTTATCAAAAGCAATTCATTTGGAGATCAAATAGACTGACAGATAGGACAAGCAGGGGATCACTACTGCCTTCAGGCAGCCAAAAGCAAGGATGGTTTCCCAGTACCATCACTAATATTGGGTCTAGTCAATGCTCATGTCTATTATGGCTCACTGTAACAGCCAGCTGAATGTTAATATACACTTCTTAGACTCCTACTCGGTGCCGATTTGTAGCTAAGGGAGTAAATAGTGTACATCCATTTTCCTGTCTTTTTTTTTCCCTTATAGGAATAGCTGCTTCTGCAATCATTGTGTGTAATCACTGTAGTATTTACTTTTTAAAAAGGTAATGCCACTGAAGGCAAATCAAAGAGAAGACAGTGGACTATTTCCAATGTCCTCTGAGCAACATGCTGTGGTGGTGCGTCAACAGCACCTGTTTTCCTAAAGACATGAAAGAACTTCATGCAGTTTGCTCCCTTTTTTCCCAAAGCCAAACATAAGCCCAAGATTGCCTTCAATTTCTCTATCCCAACTATGCAGCATGCCCATAAAGGAAACTTTTTTTTTAACTCTCTTTCTCTTCAAAACCATGACACACTACCACTGAACTACCACTAGTTTACCCATCTAAGGTGTGTTTACAACAATAAATAAGAAAGGAGCAGGGAATGATCCCTGGTTCTGAGGTCAGGTAGCCCATAAATGGTTTGCATCTGTATGGGTTAAGGTGAACCTCCTCAAGAGGCTTTTAGTGCACAGCACATCACAGTCATGGTCTCCTCAGCATACCATGAGATGATCCTTTGGCCTTAAGATACATTTATCTTTTTTTTTTAATCATGAAGGCTTCATTATGGCCAGATCATGAAGCGTGTATGTTGCATACCTTGTACATAGTGTGAAAGGAACTGAAGCTGCTGGAGGGTACAAAGTCTGCTAGGATAGTGATAGCAGCTTCCTCTTTATCAAATGTGCCCACAAATATACATTCAACATCTTATGATGTATCTCAACAAGGACTTGACTTCTTAATAGCCCACAGAACTCAGTGCTCTGTGAGATACAAGTTCCACTTGCGATCCATTTCCTCAGTATATCCTGTGGTTTTATCTTCTTTATTTATTTATTTGTTTATTGACACTTAGCATCTTTAAACAAACCCATCACTTGGTGGAGAGTGCTGGAGACTTGTACTATCAGTGGTTTAATGGAAGCTCCAGGAGAAAAGCAAAGGATAGGTGAGATAGGTAAGATGATTATTTTCTTATTTGTCAGACTAAAAGGGTACTGGGAGAAGTGAATGGTGCTGGAGTAGAAGGAATATCAAGTAAGAGAAGAATACAGAATGAAAAAAGTATGAAATAGCAACAGGTCAAAGTAAAGAGGATAATGCACTAGTTAAGGATTTAGATTTTGACATTAAACAGTAGATAAACTCTTAAGCACTGAAACGCCATTAAAAAATGGCTGTTAAACCCTACACAATTTCCTATTTCCAGTGTACTGCCCATTTCTTCAATGCAGAACTACAAATTGCATAGAACAACTCAGCCTGAAAGAGAAGCACCAAGAGGATGATGTGCTGGAGGTCTACAAAATGATGCGTGTCAGGCAGAGGGTAAATAGGCAACAAGGTAAACCCAGAATGACCATTCACTCTCTCTTTCCATAGAAGAACAAGGGGTATAAAATGAAAAGATCAAGCACCTGCTTCAGAAAAAAAAAATAAAATAACAGGACTATTTCTTCAAGCAATGCATCAGTAAACTGTGGAGGTCATTGTCATATGACAACAAGATGATTCTAAATACCCACAAAGGTTACAAAAGCAGTAAAAACAAATGCAGGGCAAGAAATTCTGAAGAAATATGAAGAAGAAATCTCCTTTCCCTCACTGCTGAAGCTCCTGAACTGCAAGTCACCGGAGGCTGGGATGATATACCGGGGAAGTATCATTCTCTGCTGCCCTGAATTCACTATTCTTCCCTAGGCATTCTGGTGACTATTAGTCACTAGGCTAAACAGGTCTTTGATGTGGACCAACAAAGTTATTCTTATGTCTGTATCACCAAATCTCTCTTTCCAGTTCTCTGCTGGATCTTGGGTTTTGTGCCAAAACCCAACTGCCCTGCAGATAGTTTTCCTGCAGAGTTCTTAATCTGCTGACCTGGGAACTTCATGGATTAGAAAAAAAGGCACTGACAACAGAACAAAGCTGTGGTCCTCCCGGTGAAGCCAGCTTCGTCGTAAGGAAAGGCTGTGCAACACTTGGATGCCAAACAACATGGGATGAAATGCTAATTATGGTAAGATTCCACAAAAAAAGCTATCTGCCCCTGTGAGAGACCAAGCCTCCAAGCAAGTCTCTCATGGAACAAAAGTAAGTTGTCAGATTTGAATAATTTCCCTGCATGTAGATAAATCCTCACATTTCTACATCTCCCCCTTCTTCCTTCCTCCCCCTTCTGTTCAGTTTTGCAAACAAGAAAAGAAACACTAGGAGCTATTTCACTGGATAACCATGCAAATGAAACAGGAGATTTAAATGTCTTAGCAAGGAGATCAGAGACACAGTTGGAAACAGCTGTAAGGGGCATTGGAATGATTATAAGGGAATAGGATAGGTGTATTATTTGGCTTGGTGACTTCATTAGAGATATTTGGCATCAGATGCTTAGCTGGTGTAAATCAGAAGAGCTCCTCTGTGCCTGTTTAACCCCTCTGAGAATTCATTTCTTTGTCCTGGAGATGAATTTCTGCATTATTATATTTTATTTTTCTCTACTGCATTGATCTCCAGGCAGCATTTTGGGAATAAGAGTTTAAGCTGTAAGGAGATATTTCATTGAATAGAAGAAAACGCAGAGCACACCCATTGCCTTGAAGATGTTGAGGTTCTACCAAAGGCCTACTGGGGTTCAACTAGTCCTCATCTGAGTAAAATGTAGGAGTACAGCATCCTTAGCACCAATCCAGAAGGAAAGTTTTTCAGACTCTTGCCATTCAGATTAATTGCCGAAAGGGTGCCAAATGGGGATGTTTGTCCATACAGCGATACCAAATAACTGCATCAAATTGAATCAGAATTACCACCAATGAATTCATCTTCCCTCATACATAATTCCTGAAATAAAATAAAAAATGAAATAGTTCTTCCTCATTTTTATCTTTTTATTTGTTTTCCATTTGTGTATGTTTGCTTTCACAACAGTTATGCAAGCATTTCTCTTCTCCAGACACTGAAGACAGATATATACTTTCTTTTTTTAAAATTATTTTTAAGTGGAGGGATCCTTTGCAAAACAAAAATAGAAGCATGCTTCTTACCGAGAGGAATTATCCTTTGACATATACTTTGTACAACTCATAAAGCATTCCCAGCTCACATTTAAATTGATCCCGTTCTTTCCCTTTAGTCTTCTGCTTGGAGGAGATGGGAACAAATAACCAATCATTTGAGACATTCTGCCTGTCAATATACGTCCAAAAATTTTGCTGTTTCTACTATTGGAAGTCCAATGAAAGAAAGTGTAATCAAGAAAGACAAATCACTTATTTTCTTGCACTCAGTGCACATGCAAGCTTCATTGGAATAAGTATTGAAACTGCATCTGCATTTGGTGCACAGATATCCATAAGGGCTCCAGTCAAAGGCAAAGGGCTTCCATCTCCCTTGTAGACAGGGATGTCTCGACCTTTCCCAGCCAAGCCAAGTCCAGGTCTTTAGACCGTTTGCCAGACTTCCTTCTGAAAATCTTACCATTATTCTATACCTTACAGCCATTCCTTACCAACAGTCAACCAGTTAAAAGCCAATCCTTCCTCTCTTGGCAGAAGTAATATTTTGTCATATAAACCTTTGCTTGTGCTCTAATAGTTTTCATACTAATCAAGTTTGATTTTATTTTCAAGACACACAGGAATGCTTCAGATTTCCAAAATGATTTTCTCTTGGTCTGGTGGGAACTTAATAACTGATTTTTCACTTGGATGGAAAGCTACTGAACATAAAGGAAGAATTTTTGACTAAAAGCTGCTGGAAAATGATCAGCTTTGCCCAATGTTAGCATACACGTTAGTATTCAAAGGAGCATTTTAAAGCTTGGGGTATTTGATCTTACAAATAACATCAAAAAAAATCCTTAAGGAACACAGGAAGCACCTATGAAAACACTAAAAAAAAAAAGAAAAGAAATATTTAATATTTCATCAAGGAAAAAAAAAAGTAAAACATTTTGGCAATCCTGATTAAGGATCTAGAATGGAATGTCAGTATTTTTGGTTTTAATTCTGCATATTGAGGAACATACGAAATAAAAGATACTTAGCACTGCACACCTTTTTTTCCTACAGCAAGATGCAGATTACCAGCAGAAAGACTAAACTGCTGATTAATGCCCTGGGACTCAGAGCTGGATTCTCTTTCTGCCCTTTTTATGGTGTGCCCTTAAGAAAATTCACGCCCTTCACCTCTACTTGCATGATCACACCAAGTTGTTGGCATTCATATCTGTGAAATAAATTCAGATTCCTGTTTGGAAAGCATGTTAGAAAAGCCATGTTGTCAGCACTGAGATATACCACACAGGGGAGTATTAAACTTGGATTTGGGATAGGCAGCAGAGGTCTGTTCCTGCACAGGGTATATGGACTTATTTCTGATGAACTTTTCATTGGTTCATGCAGATGAGATTTCATGAAGCACCACTGGGTAGGTCAATGTAGTTATTACACCAAGTGGCACAAACCACTGACCAAAAGGTATAAATAGAAGGATGCAGCATACGGTCTTCAGGATGATGGTGTCATTAGAAGGTTCTTCATACATAAGGGCTTGCTGATTCAAACTGAATCTGCATGCAGCAGGTCCATAGAAAAGTGCTGATGATTTCTTCCATGCAATGCCAGAGAGGTAAAATTTTATCTCCATGAAATACTCTGATCCTCATATTATGAGCAGGCACCAGCAAACCTTGTTAATGCACCATGGCTCATTGTGCATAAAGAAAATGTCCATACTTTAGGCCTCAGTGCTTTCGTTCACAAAACACTGTTCACGAGATGACTGCGGGCTGGAGCCATGAATCCATTTTGCCTTATTTACATGAATTTTCCACAGAGTCCTTCAGGAGGTATCATACTCAGCACTTCCCAAAGGAAATTATGTGTATAAAATTCATGAGAAACCGTGCTTTCTCTAGAGTATTAGTAGACATCTCTCTATTATGCAACCCAGGAATATTATAAACCAATAAATAAACCTTGAGACGAAGGATATTTGCCTCACTGAACCAAACATCCTCAGATGCATGGGGAGTGCGTGCAGTGCCTTTAAAGGATAGTCTGAGCTTTCTTTTATCTCTGAAATATCCCTAGTAGTTAAAGTCAGAGCAGTATTGGCTTAAGTTCTGTAGCAATCTTAGCACAAGAATACTATCCTAATCTGTGATTATTCTTGCAAAATCCCTATTCCATTAAGCAATATTAACAAGCCTAATATATGTCATTTCTTGGCAAACCAGAGGCAGATTTTGATACCTAAATGCAAGTGAGTCTTTCCAGATTTTCAGTAATCTGAAAAGCAAAAATTTGCTGAGGTTTTCTAGTCTGCCCGTTGAAATGTTCACTGCAGAATACAAAGCAGTGGGATGGGAACAGGAGATGGGATGGGAATGGGAGATGGGTCTCCCTGCTTGAAGACAAAAGGAATTTGTGGACCAGTCCAGGAGTCCAAGAAAATCCTCTGGTGCTGTTGAGGGTGATGGTAGGTTTAGTGTTAAATTTAAACCTGTCTCAGAGACCTCCCACGATCACCCTCCTCCTTTACCAAACGCTTAGCTAGTACCCTCAATGGTAAAACCCTGTGCATTAATTCTACTCTCAACCTGCCCAACTACCAAGTTCTATCTATGCAAAAGAAAAGCATTTTCAAATTTCAAATTATCAGATTTCTGTTCCATTACAGGTAGTTTCAGATTGTGACTGTGTTTCTAAAGTCAGGACTTTGACGGGGTGTTTTAATGTTCTGCAAACAAAGAGAAGAAGATTTTCAAAGTGAGGTGCTGGAGGAACCCATTGCAGGTTGCAGAGAAAACCTGAATGACTAGTTTAGACTGCACACTTATTTTAGCTGGATTAGTGGAGAAAATGTCAATTTTTTTACTCCGAAAAGACTTTTTTTTCACCCTCAAACTTTGGCTCTTTTGTGAAGCCTCTGCAGAATTATACACCATCTTCTCAAATTACAGAGATCAAATATGTAAACGATATCACTCCTGGAAACAAAAACATGCAGTTCCAATTCAAAAGCCTTACAAATATGCAGCAAAACAACATTAGCACCTTTGCAAGGCTTTTATCCTGACAAAAATCATCTTTAGTTATTATCTAACATGACTACAAGTTGTTTTCTGGAACCAGCTGTCAGAAGAGAAAATAAAGTCTATTTGTCTGTTGAGGAAATAAAGGCTATATAATTGCACAAAGGTTCTCTAGTGTTATAATGAAATGTACCTTGCTTGCGTGAACACAGTTGATCACACTGCTTAAGTGATCTGTCATTTGGCTTCATTTGCCATTCCCTGAATCTCTGTGTCATTCGACAATTGGATGATTACCAACTTTTAATTATGACTGGGTTTATAGTTAGCATTGCTAAAACAGCACCAGGACCTGCTCAGCAGTGACTTCTATAAACACATTTTGAGGCTGTCAGCCTATTTTTAATCCCCTTACAGTGAACCACATTAATTTTGTGCGTTTTTTTTCTAGTTTAGTAATCAAAATGTCATCGTGCACGAAGTCAAATGCCTCACAGATGTCTATTACTTGAACGCTGTTGCCTTTATCAAATGAACTTGTAATCTCATCACATAAAAAAAAAAAAAAAAAAAAAAAAAAAAGCTATCAAGTTAGTTTGACAGGGTCTATTTTCCATAAACCTGTGCTGACTGGCATTCACTAGATGTCCCTTCCTTATTGCTGAGGATAGGGGACTCTAGGGTATGTGAGAAGAAGGTTTTGCCATAGTCTAAGCATCCTCAAATTCAAGCACCAATTGTTGGCTTGTCTCCTGGAGACTCCTGCGGTCTGAAATGGCCCTGAAGTCATTTTATGCTTTGCTCTCTCCAAATCAAGACTGTCCTGTCTAGAAATCCAAGGAGGCCTTTCTCAGTCTCTATATAAATAATTCTTTCATACAGCCAACATTATTAGTCATAGTGTGCAATCGGTTCTGTATTAGAATAGTAAAGAAGCCCACTGGCAGTGTGAAATGACTGATCTCCAGTGTGGATGTATCTAGAGCACTGAGTCCCGACAGCCCTCTACCTTGAGGCATGGGAGAATTTAAGTTGGAAAGGCGGAGGAGGGATTGGGGATATTAGGGAAGCTGACAATTTGTGTGACATGACAGCTCTTCTGCACTGCCTGCACTTTTTCTTTTTTTCCCTTCTTTTTTAACCCTCAGCACCTTGCAAAGAGCAAGTAGTCTAGGTGCATGCATGTTGCTGCTGTTATTATTGCTACAGTTCATTTGTTTCAAGGGCGGTTTCAGCCACGAATGGGATACCAGGATGCCCAGCACTTGGAAAATAATTATTTAGAAACAGCCTTGGCTCTGCAGACCCTGGAGCGTGATTGGGCAGAGAGGGTTGTGTTGTGGAGAAAAGCTGCTATTAGCATTCTCGTTTTGCATGTGAGGAGCTGAGGTGCAGAAACATTAAATGACTGGCCTAAGGTCACGGAGGGGAATTGGTGGCAGCATGCAGGCTTGAACTGAGGATAGCTGATATCCAAGCTAATGTAAAAGCAGCAAGCCTGGCCCTGGATTACTTTTTCAGCGTTGCCTGTCTCCATTTTCCCCTCTGAAAACAGGATTAGATAACAAAAATGGAGTAGTGAATGTACCTGAGGACAGTTAGTGAAGGGAAATGAGTTCTTTTTTTCCGATTCCCTTTACACTTGTTCTTACTGCAGTCTTTGGTGAGTTATTTAACTCTTCCCTGCCTTTCACTTCATGTCATTTCTCTAGGATGACAGCAGTGTAGCTTTTCTTCCACTGGGACTGCAAAGAGAGTCGATTATGGCTAGCAAGAGTCCAGTATTTCCATTTGAAATTAATTTTTAAAAAATGAATTAAAAAAAGAGCGATCTATCTTTTCCCTAATTGTATTTTTTTTCAGAATTATTGAAAATTTTCCAGAGTTCCAAGGGGCTCTATATATCCTCCAACTCCTTGAAACGCACAGTTGAACTGCTGTTCATGGGCCCACAAGACAGGACCTTGACTGACATTGTTGTTGACTCCCAGGTTGATCCATGGCAGCTTCCTAAAGACCAGCCTCAAGGGGAACCAGGCAATCCCAGGACCTTCACCTCCAAGGAAAGCTGCTGATGGATGTATTGCTGAAAAGAGGAGCAATTAGACTATTTTCTGAGGGAAGGAGTGCCAACAGACTTGTGCCGTACTTGTGTACTTTACTATACTTTCCCTTTTGGAAAACAGCTCATGATGAGCTGAGGACTCATCAGTGAAAGATCTCACATACTTTGGAAATGTGTAGCTGGATTAAGCATAAGATCCCTGCTTGACAAGTCTAGAAAACAGCCATTGCATCTAAGTTATCCATATAATCCCTGGAGAGAGACAAACAGATCCAGGGGGTGATTTGCCCATCCTGCAATAGCTGTGTATGAAAAGTGAAATGAAGCACCCTCTGGAACTGCTATCCATCTCTATTAGATGTGCACAAAAGAGAACTAGATTAGACTAGACACCAAACTTCTAATAATTAGGGAAGATGAATTGCACACCTAGAGGTATAAATGCAGATAAAAGTTAGGAGGTTTTGGTTTTGCTCCTCTGTTCAGTGTCCCAGACAAAAATAATTCAATGCATGGACTCAATTCCATCCAGGGAAGGTTGGTTAAACTGCAACTTTGATGGAAATATTCTGCA
This sequence comes from Tinamus guttatus, assembly GCF_059628265.1. NCBI lineage: Eukaryota > Metazoa > Chordata > Aves > Tinamiformes > Tinamidae > Tinamus > Tinamus guttatus. The sequence goes on from NW_028288589.1 coordinate 1,227,605, forward strand.
GTGTCACCTCCTAGAGAGTAAAGGGAGAGAAGGAGAATCTGTCTCATGTTTGGGTTTCATCTCAGATACGTATCGTCTCCACCCAATTTTACATCTCTATACAACCCAGATAAAAACATAAATGTTTTCATACTATTATGAAAAGGCACAAAATATTTTGTGCCCTACCTGTGAGTATCAAAGAAGTCAAATCAACAAGCGGATTCTGCTTGGCCATAGGAAAAATTGAACTAAAAATTCTTTTTTTCTGAAAATTTAAACCACTCACAGTGGACCAAGTGTCTCTTCCTTAAGAGATATAGAAGTATTAGGACACACAGAAAAGAACTTCTGCCTCCATTCATTTGGGAATAATGTTTTAGACTTCAGTTCATCATGCAATTTACTATGCAATTTTAGATTAAATAAGTGGGCTTTGAATCATCTCTGGACTTGCTGCTAAGCCCAGTGGTGGACAGGCAGATAAAAAGTCCCGATGGGCAAGTATTAGAAGAGAGTTGCAAATTTTGCATCCGCTAATCATTGTTGCTGTGTCTGGAAACAAGAAGAAAGCACGAGGCATAACAGAATGAAATGTAGTGTCCCTCTCTTGGCAGTGCACATCTTTTCCCCAGGATTAAAATAGGGTTTGCATTTTAAATTTTCATTTACTAAACAGAAAAATATTTTACTAGGAGGCAATAGTATTAAGGAGAAATGATTCTTTGTGTGCCCTCAGGCCTGGTGAAGACAGGATTTGATTTGCTGTGTTAGGCTGGAATCTGGATTGATACACAGAGATGAGAAGGTGTTTAATAAAATTTACATTTCATTTTCTCACTTGACACCAGTCTCCTGTCACTCACCAAATGAAGGGAATACGACAAATAACTTTTGTCAGCACCTAGACATGGAGAGACAGTCGGAGGGGGAGGGAGAGCAAGGGTGGGATATTTTTAGCATCGTTTCCTTTGACGGCTGAAAGACTTGGCGTGTTTTGGGCGCTCGCTTCATCTTTAATGTACTTTGGAAAGGAGAGGCGTATCAGGAGATAATGCACAAATTAATCCAATCACACCAAACTCATCCCTGGGGATGGACAAATGACCTCCTGGGAAGCGAGGGAGATGACCTACACCCAGCCCAGCAGAGCATTTCAGCGCATGCTCCATGCTCAGCTTGTGGGTAACTTACACCTCTGACAAATGCAGAGATCATACTTGAATCAATCTTCCACGGTGCTGCTGTAAAGATCCTTTTCCAGACCAGCTTTTTGGACAGGTTTCCCTTTTCTATTCTTTCTTTTCCCCTACTGATCCCGAAATAAATCTTTTATTTTTAGTACTAAGGCCTTTCAGCCCTGATTTATTCAAAGTAAATTTAGATTTCTAACGGAGTATCCAAGATCGGGATCCTTGTCAACCTCAGCATAGTTCTTCAATATGATCATAATTCAAACATGTATATGCATAAAATTTAACTGCAGGAATCTGTACCGTGCCAGTACAGCCAGAAAGCAGCTCCATGGAGAGGGATCTGGGAGTCCTGGTCCACAACAGGTTAGACATGAGGCAGCAATGTGCCCTGGTGGCCAAGAAGGTCCATGGGCTCCTGGCTGCAGCAGGAGGAGCGTTGGCAGCAGGGCCAGGGAGGGGATCCTGCCCCTCTGCTCAGCCCTGGGGAGGCACCTGGAGCCCTGGGGGCAGCTCTGGGCGCCCCAGTACAAGAGGGACGTGGAGCTGCTAGAGAAGGTCCAGTGAACAACAAAGATGACCAAGGGACAGGAGCATCTATCCTATGCGGAAGGATGAAGCAAGCTGGGCCTGTTTAACCTGGAGAAGATTGAGAGGGGATCTGATCAATAAGTACAAATACCCGAGGGGAGAATGTAGGGAGGATGAGGCCAAACTCTCCTCAATGTTGGCCAGTGACAGGACAAGGGGTAGTGGGTACAAGTTGAAACACAGGAGGTTCCATCTCCATGTGAGGAAGAACTTCTTTCCTGTGAGGGTGACAGAGCACTGGTACAGGCTGCCCAGAGAGGCTGTGGAGGCTCCTTCTCTGGTGATCTTCCAAACTTGCCTAGATGCCACCGTGTGCCCCGTGCTCTAGGTGTCCCTGCTGGAGCAGGGGTTGGACTAGATGATCTCTAGAGGTCCCTTCCAACCTCAAACATTCTGTGATTCTGTGAATCCAGCAGGAAGGAGTTCTTTTGCAGGAGGACCAAGTATGCATTTTTTTTTCTTTTGCCAGTTGTGGGGATTTAGCCCTTACTTGTTTCTTCTGCACTTTAAGACTCAGACCTCTAAGCCCTTTGGGACTCTAGCTCAGAAAACAGCTGTTTGATGAAGAATGTGCTAGACATTCAGAAACCAAGGTGAGTTCCTCCTTACCTGGCATGCAACAAAACTTGTAAAGTATCAGGCAGAACATCTGAAAATTTGCAAAAAAAAAACCCAAAAACAAACAAACAAAAAAAACCATGCAACAAAAACAACAGCAACAAAAGCTTTTTCACCCGGGGCGCATTTGTGGGGAAATACACATCTAGGGTAAAATTGACAGGAACCTGGATGGAGAAAGTGATACACTCACCTGGAGACTGAGAGGAAAAGAAATTCAGATCAGATGCTCCTCTGAGGCCATAAGGAGCCTCAGGAGCAATGTGAAATCATGTCTGTGCATCACAGTTTGCCCTATCTTCAATATACATGAAATTAAAGAGCAATCACAAGGAAGAAAATAACCTCAATTACTTTGGATAACCACATATATATACAACTACAGCTCTTTAGTGTTTTTTTTTAACAATATTTTGTTCAGAAAGATGATGTTTTAAAAAGCACACTTTCATGCTTTGCTGACTTTTTTTTTACACTGCCTTTTTTTTCCTGAATTTTTGACAAAGTTTTCATCTTGGGTGTAACACTAAATACAAACTGAGTCACTTTATATATACAAAAAAAAGGTAACCAAAAAACCTCACCCTTAATCAGTTTGAGTTGCTTGACTATTCATTGTTTTCTTTTTTTTTCCTTCTTTCTTCCACTTTCAGTTTCCTTTCTTCATTAGTAAAAATGTGGAGAAAAAAAAAGGAGAAAAAAAGAAACGTCCCTCCTTCAAAACAGATATCAGCTTTCCGTTTCAAAAGGAAAAAAGTTCCTTTGTCTTTCTAATTTTTTTTTGGAAAGCTCTCTAACAGAATGAAATGTTGCTTTTTGTTATTATTCTAATATTTTAATTTACAGAAATCACGGCCAAAATCTTCATTTTCTTCTCTGCTCAATTGTTCATGCACTTCTGTGCATTCACTTCAGCTCCATTTTTGAGAAGGTTTTGATGAAAAGTTGAGCACACAGGGGCAGGGGTGAAGGGTTCTTGTCTGAATGCCAGGATGGTGTATTTGGCACAAAGGTAGGGGAGAACACAATAAAGTAACACTTCAGATAACTGCTGAGAATACATTAATGTCCACAAAGCAGTTAGAATGACCCTTTTTTATTAAACTTCAATCCGAGATTGAATTTAACCTATTTGGCTGGACACACACAACCATTTTGTGATATCGTGAAGTCTCCCCTCAGCGCTTGAGCTGCAAACACAGGTTCAAGGTAGTGAAAGCAGCTACGTTGCCAACTAAATGTGCCTCCTCAGGTGACCTCACACTCCAAGGAACACTTAATACTAAAGAAATACTAAATACTACTTTCTTACTAAAGAAACCTCCAAGACAACATCCTTACCTGACATGTTTTAAAGCTTGGAATGATCCTACTGGGTACCAGATTTTGCTCTTGCCATCATCTCTCTTTGTTGATGAACAAATTGCCATCCAATATTTCTCTTAATTTTAACAAGGCTTTCCTGTTGGTATAGATCTGGAATCAGTTCAAGAGTTGGCAAATGCACAAGGATTGAATAAATAAATAAATAAAATTCTAAAATCCTGTGCATCTGCATAGTCAGTAAGCACCCATAATTACCCTTATAGTGCTACATCATATAGCATTCCTGGTCCAGACAAGATTTTCTATCAGCACTCCTAGTCCAGGGTAGATGTTGTTTATGCAATTTCACTCTTAAAAAGGCTACTCTTGCAGAACCAGGACCTCAGAGAAGAAACCTTTTGAGTGGACACTTGTCTCCTTTATTTGCCATTTATACCTCTGATGCTATAGAAATAACTGCTATAATAAATAGGGAACGGGAGTTATACCACATAGAGACGATGAAAGGGTTTATAATCTCATTGCTGTTATTTGGTTTTTCTTTTTCTTTTTTTTTTTTAATTTTGTCTTAGGCTCACTATTCCTTCAGCCCAGACTGTAATTAATTTTACTACATCACCAGTTATCTCTGCTCCCTAACCAGCCTTGTCATTTTAATTTTTCACAGTCTTTCTTTTTTTCTATCCATGCGCCTGCTCCTGTATCTTCACGAAGTCTCATCAACTCTGGCCCAAAGCCTTAGGCAAATTTGTCTGTAACGCACTCCTCTACTTCAGACATAAGAGGAAAAAATCCCACTGCCACAAAAGGGCGGAGGAGAAGAGAGGGAAAGAAGAAGAGGAAGGAAGCAGAATATCTTTGACCACAGCATTGTCTAAGAATTCAGACAGTCCTGGAAAGCTCAGTTAAAAATTAGGTATTCTTTCAACCAGACTCTTGCTTATGATAATAAAGCAATTGAAATGATATTGGAAATGGGGCTACAAGTTATCTCCTCTCCCTACACTAACGCAACCCAAAACCTAATGCAACCCAAAGTCAAGGGAGAAAACTATTCTGTTGGCCTAAAATTAAAGATCATAGGACAGTATATATTAGACACCAATACACAATAGAAACACAGTGAGTCAGTGAGCAGAACACTGATTTTACAGTTATTTAGCCTGAGAATATATACTGTCTTCTTATCAAGGACTATTTGAACACACAAATTTACTCATATACAACCCATGTAAAGCTGAGAATGACTGCTGTGCCAGTTAAGTGGGAGGATATTGGCAAACTGAAGAGTCAAAGATTGAGGATCTTGAATAGAATCACCAAAACTGCTGGTGGTAAAAAAGTAATGGCATGTATTCGCTCCACAGGCTAGGCTGGTATTCCAACCATTGCAAAGTAAAGCTTTTGGCTCAGGACATGAGATGCACGTTGTTTTCTTGCACTGCCCAAGACATCCTGGACCCATACATGGATATGTACAGTATCTCTCCAGATCTTCCTTGTGATACTGGGACGTGGTTTCCTTTGCCTGTATAGATGAAAAGGTCATCAAAACAAAGCTGGGTCTGTATCAGCCATAGAGCACTTTTTCCCCAATAGAAGGTTCTATTGTATAATTTCAAATATCATTTGCATTCAATATTATTTGCATGCTATTTACATACATACTGACACTTGTAATTATAAACTCTTTTGCTTTCACAGTGCTTGGATGTGATAGACTCACTTGCCAGGAGCAGAACTACTTAAGGAGAGAAGTGATTAGGGGATGGAAGAAGTTTATTTCTGCAGATAGAAAGGCTGTCCTACCATGTGACAGCATCCAAAACTGGATATCGGTTATGAAGGAAAGGGAAGGTGTCTCAATCATTTCACCCAAAAGTGAATGTCTTTTCAAGTTATATCTTCTTATTCAGATTCTGAACCATGAGGCTTAGAGCTCTACAATGTGTATTCACATTAAAGAACATTTTTCGTTCTGCAGGAAATGCTGGAAAAAAATCCAGGTCTGTATTATGGAAGACTACATGGCCCTCGTTCTCAGATATTTTTAAGCTAGCAAAACTCTGGCACAATCAGCCCAGCTCAGCATGAAATGACTCTGATTTTGGTTGAAGATTATGCTTATAAACTCTACACAGTGCAAGGACTCTGGTGACTCCACCCATGCCAACATGATATGAAGGACACTCCACTAATATAGTGACTTTCTTCCAGTGGAGACATAAAAGAGAGGCTCTAATCCTTTATGGAACTAGAAGATCTTAAAATATGAATGAAAAGGGAGTCAGCTCTAGGAGTCTGGATGGAACTGAAGAAAGAAGGAAGACAAATCAGCTCTTACTTTCAGTTCAGCTGTCTTGAGTATATCTTCACTGATCAGAATCAAACAGCCATATAGACTCCATCGTTTCAGTTAAGGTCTTCTTGAATTATCACAACGTGAGGGATGACCAAGAGGAGAATGTATTATGTATTGTTTCATGGCTAATAACAGGATTGAATCTAGTTATGACAGGCAGTATGAGATTCATCTAACCAATGTATACATCGTCATCTGAACTAGTCATACTAGTCACACTAGACTCCTCTTCATAGAGAGGATTTAGGCACTTTGAGGACATAATTCATCTCATCCTAAAGCACATGTCTAAATTAAATCAAAGACTTCACAGTGCAGTTTCAGGGTCATCCTGTGCATGGGCCAGGTTGGCAATACTTATGTACAAGTTAGGGTTCCCTTAGCGCTGAGACTGATGTGAACCTGGGAAGTCTGGAAGATCTTTATGCCCAGAAGAGCAACTATGAGAAGTGATCACTTTTAAGACATCACTTGCAGACATATCCAGCTTTAAAGAAATAATTTGGAGACTCTTCCTACCATCTACTACTGGTAACCCATCTTAGATGCATTTACATGGTAGCATTTTTTCAGTCGAAGAAACTTTTTTCTTTTTTTTCAAATTTAGGTTTCTTATCTTACTTTCCACTGTTGGTTTGTCCAGAAACTTCACCTTCCTGCTTAAGCATGTGTTCTTCAGAGGAATATAAATTTTATCTTGTGCCACCAGGGGACCTTGCAACCAAGAGTTTTATGATACATAAGAGGGCATAATAAAGTTTCTCATCTTTCAGTTCAGTAAAGCAAAGCACAGAGGAATCTTCCGAACAACTGAAGCACATCATTATTATTATTATTATCACTCGTAAAGAGCAGTCTTCATAACAAGTCAGTGATTTAAAGGTATTAGAAAGCAGCAACATAGTGGGGATCAAACTCGGCAAAACAGTATAATTAAAAAAAGAGTTTTTAAACATGACTTTAATTAAGATAGCCTGGATGTACTTGCAGAAGTCACACCGAAATGGAAGGTGAATACATTTGATTTTTTCTCTCAGAAAAGTAAAAAAAAAAAGAAATATTTGCATCACAAACTAAAGACAAGAGCAGAACAAACAGAAAAGAACTTCTTATCACAAGTTACTTTGTGAATATGCATATATACACACATTTATGTATTTATTATTAATATGTGTGTGTATAAAGACACATATATATACACACACACCTATGACCATTGCTCTAGCCACTAGAACTAAATCAATACTGAAAAATAAAACAGTGTCAGGGTGTGGGGACAGGAACTCAATCGTCTGTAGTGTTGAGTCATTAAACTAATCCATCAAATACTTTTGGCCTAAACCAGCTAGCACTCCCCAAATATTTATTGGAGAGAGTTTTAGAGGTGTCAGAAGTGAAGAACATTCTCAACAGGCAGCCTGGAATGTCTCTAAGAGAGTTTAGCAGCACAGATATGGCCAGAACCTTCCTGCCAATTTAATAGGCAGGTAGTAAGTGCAGACATAGTTTTATTTGTACGTGTGCAGCATGACAGGCTGGTTTCCAGTGTTAATATACATGTTTTCTTCTTTGAGCACTGAGAAAAAAAAGAGGGACTCTATGTGGACTTGACTGCACCCCAGGAGAAGCTTGATTTTTTGGTGTCCTACCATCTCGCATCACTTCTCTGCTCACAACACGTCTCCTGCTTCCACGACAATGTCCTCTGTGGTGGCCTTCGGAAATCTTGGCACCTTTTTGGCCTTTTCCCTTTTCCCGTTGTGATCAGCCGAAGACTGAGAAGCATCTTCCCAGCTGGAGAGTGGTGGGACAGCCGATTGCTGCAGCTCCAGAGAAGCACCAGGAGATGCTCCTCCACGTGGCTGTTGGTAACTGTCATTACACTGGACATTATTTGTCTTTCCAGCTGAGCTGGCGTCAAGGGACTGATGATTCAGCTCCTTTAATTGTCCTCTAGCATCTCCCACTGCTCCATTTTCTTCCATATCTGTAAAAGAAAAGCTTGTTCTGTGCTTTACAATAACTGTAAGACCCTGCCTTCATCCTTCCTTTCTCTGTTAGAAACTTAAAATGAAAAAGTAGTTGTTATTGGAAAAATGGTTGTTAGAAGGATCATTTTAACAGGCCCCCAATTTCAGTTTGGCAAAAATAAGTTGCTAAAACCCAATAACAATAAACTGCTTCCACAAATAAACACACAGCAAAAATCTGAAATGGAAACAGCTGTCTTTTTCATACTGATACAAAAATAGCTCCAAAGCATTATCCAATGGTTATCAAATGCTTCAATAAATTCTTAATAATAAAGCCTATAGAATACAGCTGTTTTATAAGCTGTTTATTGCTAGGGCTGATAATCATCTTTAATACTCACTACACATCTATAAATACATCAGCCCTCTACAAATCAAGCTCGAATATAATGCACAACTTCCCAATGTTTGAAACAGCAGAGGCTATAACCTGTAATGCTATTTATAAAATGATGCTGAAAATATGTGGAAAAAAATGAAATTGATCTTATACATTTTTCATGTGGAAATGCAAAATGTTTACATCATAGTAATCCAAAGGGTTATCAAGCACAGAGGCAGAATCACTTGTAGTGTTACAACAGATGGCTGTCGAGTTGACAGCGTGTGCTATCACTTCAGTGCAAGATTGGCAGTCTGCTTCATTTGGATGCTGAAAACATTTGTGAAATTCTTGCAGGCATCTCTTCCCTGCCAACCCCAGGAAGAAAAAAAAAAAAAGGAAATTATTAAATTATTCAAGAAACAGGCCTTGGATGCTTGCTCCAAATCCAGACTGAGTCCTGCACTACATACCACATCTGTTATTGGATGACACTGGTTTTGCAACCATTCATAAGAACATATTATTGGTCCTTTCCACAAGTGACTCACAGAAAATGTGTTGTTCCACTGCTTATTACTGAGCTTGGTCTTTCAAGATTAACCCTTAGTAGCCTGAGACTTTTTGCCCAATGGCAACGTCTGAGCAGACTTATCTGCTCAGTCTTTATAACAGGAACAGTAGCAGAGGCAGCAAAGGGGTCAGATGGTTTTGCAGATTCCTAGTGGGAAAGCACCATCCTACATCCATCTGCAGGCCTCTCCCTTGATGCCAGTGGTAACTTTGCTTAGCTGAGCCTGAGACCTGCAGGGAGACCTGCACCTGGAAGATTATTTTCACCATTATTTGACTAATGAATATACTATTAGCGTTACTTGAAGACAGAAAATGTGGCTCTGGTGAGGTAGAGCGAGTAGCTCTGCTTGCTATTTTTTTAAGTAAATTATGCCTCACATTCCTCCACAAAGGACGGACTAGGATCCATGCACTAGGATTGGCTCCTTCCTCTACATTATTTGGTGCGCTAGGTAAAAGACACTCACATAACATGCATTCATAATCAACATTAACCAGTGTTTTGTGTGACATTAACATCTCCCCTTCTGAAACTCATTCTATATAGAATATATTCAGGTATTTTATTCTCTCTTTTCTCTTTTTTTCATCCCTCTCCCTTTTCTATAATTCCCTGACTTTGAACTTTATTTGCAGGCATCATTTTCCCCTATCTTCATTTCCTTTCTACAATTTCCATATTTCTTTATGCTTGCGCTCACTTCTCCTGGTAAAGATGTTTTTTTCTGACTAGCATGCCTATAGCATCCAATTTCAGAATTGTGCCTTTTGGAAATTCACTGGAAAGTTCTCAGTAAATTTTCAGTAGTCACACATGATTATGTGCATAATAGTTTTCCTCCTCATGATTGTTTTAGCATTAGGTAACTGGCTTTTTTTTTCTTTTTTTTAGTACAAATTACATACATGACTGGCTTTGACTTTCTGCTTTTTACACATAAACAAAATTATCAGGTCTCAATCCCCTATAACGAAGTTTCTTTTTTGCAATGTAGTTAAGCCTTCCTCATCTTCAAAAGTGCCATTTTCTGTTTCAAAAAAAAAATAGGTCTTACCAGAAAAGTTTGTATTATTTTTGGAATAGGCTAAAAGTTTGGTTTTGCTGATGAGCAGTTTCAAGGAAGAAATACTGGCTCGACATTTGTAGGATGTAGTAGTCTACAGTAGTCCACATTTTTTATTATTATTTTTAAATAAATTGAATAAACAATGTTTTCTCAATAAAACCCATTAGCAGGATTAAAAATCATTTAACAGACAGTTCAGGTAGCAGTTATCAATGGGAAATACTTCTGTAAGGGTGGGACGATTTGCAGTACCAGACACAACCACTGAAATGGATACTATTCTGTGTTTTTATCAGTGATCTGGAATTAAACCAGAATTAAATGATTCTGATGTCAGGCAAAGTAATATCTTGATCCCTTCTCACTTGAGATGTTGGCTATCTATGCACATAGATTTCTTCATCTTCTCCATCCTCAGCTATTTATCCTGGGATAACCACTGAGGCTTCTAGCTCCATTGGACTATGCACTGTGTCAGTACATACCAAACAGAAAAGCTTTCCATTTTAAGACGAACTGTGATGATTAATAATAAAGACTCTGAACATTTAATTGTTTTAGAAAGGTGGAATTTCTTATGGGGAGAAAAACTACAAAGCAGAAACTAAACAAAAAGACTGTAGCTTTGATTGCCTCTCTGTCTCCAAAACCAACAGCACTTTAAATAGCGGGAAATCAAACATTAGACGTTTCCAAGTCATATGTATTAAATTCACTTAAGATATTGTTATCCTTGTTTAGATTTGAACATATTGGGGAATCTTTTTGTCTTGCAACTATTCCTAAAAGACTTTAAGTGGCTGGATTTCCTTCTTCTGACAAAAATCTTCCCATGAATTATTTACACGATGGCTCCAATCAACGCTATACCTGTCAGCCTCCCCAGCCAAAATGAAAGTTCACTATGTAAAGGTGCCAAGGGAGAATGGCAGTCTCCCACTGCGAGTTTATAGACAGAACTAAGTCAGCACGCATTATGTGTCAGAGCCAACATCAGACAGAATCACATCCTTTGATCTCAGACCTCCACAGGAAGCTTAGATCTCAGACAAATTAGATAAAAAATGAATTTATAGCAGATATGTATCCTAAGGCACACAGCTGAACACTGTATTTTGGAGAAGTACAGCACATATCAAAACACATAAACTGCAGAATTTCCTCTCCCCTTCTCTCTCTGCTTTTGTGATAGATGCTAATGAAAAGAAGATAAAGCTCCAACTAGCTTCTTCCTGCCTCTTATGTAATCCACATGCTTTGGGAAAGAGGAGGAAAAAGAAATTCCTGATACAGGGTAAATGGAGTGTTCAGCAGGGTTATCAGAATGCCCTTAGACATTATATGTGCACTGTTGGCTGGTAAGAGAAAAAAAAAAAAAAGGAAAAGAAAGAAAAAGAAACCATAGGAGCATTTCACACGTGCTTTGGCTTTGGGAAGCCAAAGCTTTATGCTGCCAGCTGCATGCCCCGGAGCCTGTCTGCTTTTCAATGACCTCAGAAGTCGTGTTTGATCAGAAGATGATGAAAAGCCAAGTCTCGAGGAGGTGCGCAGGAGAGGGTTGTTTGTGGAAGTGACAGTAAGCGGTGAGGGGGAACACAAAACAGGGGAGAACGGAGCCATTTTGGGGATCTGGCCCTGAATCACTGCACGGAAAGCAGGAAGGTCCTGTAGAAGATACTGAGAGAGGTAGAGGTAACAGGGAGACTGTGGAGATGATCCCTGAGTGTTTTTTCTTGCTCTTCCTACCTCTGCCCAGTAACTGACCTTGGTGTGTTAATCCACAGCCTGCAAGATCGTCTAGACCTTTGGGAGCATTGCACAGCAGCTATCTCTATGCTAATAACGTGTTGGCTCCTCTACTTCTGGTTAAAAGAGGTCCTGTTCTCAACATGTTGTGGACACAATGGGAATGTCAGTCCCTGTCCTGCTCCAAAACCACCAGAGGAAACCACAGACTCGGTGAACTCAAGGCTGGGGAGTTTTGCTGCCGCCTTCAGCCAAGCTAGGATTTCACATAATACGTCTCCAAGGAGAAAAAATACTAAGTAGACAAATATTCAGAAGGAGGTCATCTCATTTTGCAATCATAGAATCATAGAATGCTTAAGGTTGGAAGGGACCTCTAGAGATCATCTAGTCCAACCCCCCTGCACACACAGGGTCACCTAGAGCATGGGGCACAGGACTGCGTCCAATCTCACCTCCTGTTGCAGAAATGCCACTTTCCTTCTCTCCTAGATTGCAACAAGGCTGGAGGTGATGAGCTGAACGAGGCCGTGCCCGGGCCTGGGGTGCGTTGGTACCAGCTTCTGCCCACTGCCGTATCTCGGCGTGCTCAGCTCTTCTTTCTGAAATGAAGCAAACAGTTGCATCACTCTCAATGCACCCTTGGCACAGCATCACCTACTGCTCTAAGCAACAATAAATTGCTGGTGAATTACCAGATAATCTAACATGTGTTCTTCTTGCCCAAAAGGAGAGAGGCTTTTTTTTGTGATTATGTCATCTTGTGCTTTTCCACTAGGGATCCCACTTATTCCCTCCATTAAAATCTTTCCTTGTACTGTCGTCAAGTTCACTATTGAGATTGGGACCTCATTGCAGCTAGTGTTCATGGCGCAGTTTAGGAGAATGCTCTTTAGCTTGGATTTGCAAAGCAATTTGGAAGAACAAGTTTAGTGAAACTCATGAGAAGACAGACCTTGAAACTAGTAGGAGATTGATCTAAAATGTTTTATTACTGGGATGTGCAGTGGCTCTTTTCGTATGAGTTCGTATGAGTTTCGTATGAGTTACCTGCCCCAACTATATGGAAGGTCATGTTATCGGTAGTTTCCTTCATATCCAGAAGTTCAGTGTGGCAATTTGGGAATCACAGAATGCTTAAGGATGGAAGGGACCTCTAGAGGTCATCTAGTCCAACCACCCTGCACACGCAGGGTCACCTAGAGCACGTGGCACAGGACTGCATCCAAGCGGGTTTGGAAGATCTCCAGAGAAGGAGACTCCACAACCTCTCTGGGCAGCCTGTTCCAGGGCTCTGTCACCCTCACTGCTAAGAAATTTTTCCTTAAGTTCCTGTGGAACTTTTGGTGTTTCAGTTTGTGGCCATTACCTCTAGTTCTGTCGGTGGCCACCAGTGAAAAGAGGCCAGCCCCATCCTCCTCACTGCCTCCCGTGAGGTACTTATAGACACTGATCAGATCCCCTCTCAGTCTTCTCTTCTCTAGGCTGAACAGGCCCAAATTCTGCAGAGCTTTCTCTGAGTGCCATTATCTAACCAAACAATTTGCAGAAGACAAACTAAGATGCAAGAAAATGATGAGCCAACCAAGGGAAAGAAGTGAAAGAGTCATGAGAACAGCAGCATGGTGGATGTATGAGCTGACCAACTGATTATGAGTCTTCTTATTAACAGATATTAGGAAAAAAATCAGGCTATTTTGGGGTAAGGTGTATGAATGGCTTAAAAGCTCTGCTCAGCTTGCTTTGCCATTGTTATTAAATCCAGTTGTGGTCACTCTGGAGGTTAACTAAATGGAAGAGATTTATGCTCTGCAAGTATAAATTTTCATGGCCATTTCCAACTTACTCTTGCTTTTGTTTTTTCTGAGACAGCAGAATGCAAGAAGTCCAAGGATGAGTGCAGATGCTCCTGAAGTCAGTGTAATAAGGATCATGCTAGACTTCTCTTGCAGGAGGACAGGGAAGATGGTAAATGGCTGAGACAGCACAGTAAACTTAGCCCCTGCAATTTCAAAGCAGCAGAGTTTATTACAAAAGTGAGGATACTAACTTCATAGCGAAGTCAGCAGCTTGTAGCCTTTTAACAATGATATTGCTGTTAAAAGTGCATGCTGGAACATCCCAAAAGTCCATTTATCCCCATATCCAACACTAGCCAACACTATTTATTTAGAACACCGTAACAGAAAAAGGCAAAGGTGTAACCAATTTTCTCCAGTTTACGTTCCCAGCATTCAGAATTTCCTGAAGTAGAGACAGTCTCCTTGAATGTAATCATCCTTAACAAAATTCATTCCATGAATTTGTCCAACTGACTGTCAAACTCATAAAATACATTTGCAAATTATCTGTGGCTAAGGTCGACACTATCAGGCCCAGATCAAACATGTGCACATTTTGCATAACAAGACAGAGAAATTGACTGCGATGAGAACAGTGCTAAGTCATGCACTGTTGTTAAAGTCTGCACCTCGTCCATTTGAATATAGTGGGAATCTAGAAACATTCACCGTTAGGCTTAAGTCCAAGATATGGAAAGCTCTTAGGTCTGTAACTTGTTGATATTCTCCATTATGTTGATAGCAAGTATTATAAATAAACACTTTGAGTCACTGTTAGCATGGTCTTTTCCAGCACTTCAGATAGTCCTAGGGTGTAGACTCAGGCATTCGTAATTGATCTAAAAAAATGAACCGTGAAAAAGCACTTGGCACATATCAGTCTGGACCAACAAATGCTCTCTCAGGCTATGCTCACAAGCAGTTAGGTTTTAGCACAGGTCCTGGACCACTTCCAAAATATATTTTGAATGGAGATGTGTTCTAGTAGGAAAGGAATTTGATAAAACGAGCCATTGCACTGTCTATAGAATAGTTTGAAGGACATGGATGAGTGCATCAACATATTACCTATTCAGTCCTACATCCACAAACCTTATATTTTCAGTTGATGTTAACTTCTTTTATTTATTTGATTTACACTTAAAAAAAAAAGTTAAAAAGATTTTTTTTCACTGATCTCAAAAATCAGAAACACTGGATGAATGGATCAAGTCTGATGGGATTCCTGTCAATTAAATATTAATCTAGGATAAGGAGTGAGACCACACATTATTGCAATGAATAGTCTATTCTCTCCAGGAATTACCACTGAAGGACTTAGGATCACTGCATTCAACATCTGCTGCATCTTCTGAGCTCTCTCCAAATCACAAGAGGATTCGGAATTATGCCAAGGTACACACAGAAAGCTAATCACAAAAATGCATCCCAAAAACATATTATTTGATTGTTTAATTTTTGTTTATTTATCTTGAGTCATAAGCAAATACCTTCTAGAAGAGGCTGGCAGTATAAAAGCCTTTATACTGTCTCCAGCATGGCTCTCAATTAGAAACAAGCAATAGGGATTTCTTTTTTGGTGTGTATTTTTATGATGCTAAAAGCATTAATTTTCTGATTTACATAGACGGTGCCTACGCAGATGGATCAGCTGTCTGCATTGCTATCTGTAAACATCTCTTTGCAACACTTACTAGCTAAGGGTTTAATGAAAGGGATCTGTATTAGATCAGAGGAAAGGAGATATTTTGGCTCCCCTTAAATAAGTTTTGAAAAACATTTCATTATGCTGCACTTCCCACTGAAGAGTCTGATCCTGTGGGGTGCTAGTTTTACATCTGCTCTCACTGAAATATCATCAGTGTGGGTGTTCAGCTCAACATATACTCCTTTAAAGGCCCACCTCCAAGTATCCCCTGCACCACAATTGTCCCTTTGCAAAGCCACGGAAAACTGCATCAATCAGCAACTTTTGACCGGGAGGGAGAAAGGTTTCTCATTTAAATACATAAATAAACAAATAAAAACTGGGTCTTCATTTAACCTTGCATAAGGAAGGGATTTCTTGGGTCATAAATCCTACCCCATGCTATTGTATAGATCATTTCATACAATATCATCCACGGGCTTATCAAGTTGGATGAAAAAGTACCTTGATTATCTGCCTCCACTGTTCCAAAGTAGTAAGATAGGCTATTCAGAAGCATAAGACTCTAAATGCTAGTTGCCTTCTGTAATTTCTAGCCCCTCATAGCTAGGAAACACAGGAAGAAAGAGGCACCTTTCTCTGGCAGCTCTTCTCTTTCTGACCTCTCTTGTTTTTTAGGTTCCTGAATTACTGACATAAGAATCACCTTGTTTGCCTGGGTGATGACAGCTTGGACATGGAACAAAACTCAGGCTGTTTAGAGGTTTGGCATGCATCCACTCATTCAAGTAAGACTTAAAACTCCCTATATAAACCCTACCATATAAAATACAGAAAACACAGCCTACCGGGAGGTGATGTGACAGTGAATATGAGGATCCAGTTTGTGCCTGCGCTGGAGACAGCCAGATTGGTAAACCTTGCATATCCATTGATGACCTGTACTTCAGTGATCCCTACAAATTGAAAATAATAACAAAAAATTAACAGTTTCCAGTTAAGCATGACCCTAACCACACTCCTGAACCCATTACCGAAAATGAGCAAACCGAGAGAGATCCTGTAACTTCAATGGGACTTGGGAAGGTCTGAATCAGTGTCCTATCTAATTGCAAACTGTCTAATCCCAGAAATTTCACATGGGGCAAGGTCTTCAAAGGTACTCGGCCATCAAATTCTTGATGGAGCAGAGGATCTAACTTTCTGAACATTGGTTCCCCAATCTCTCTAGAAAATAAGGTTTATTGTATATATCCATATCACAGATGTGCAGCATGAATAAAGATGTTAGGGGGATCATGCAGAGGTAATGGGAGCTATACAGATGTTTTAGAAAATTCCCACTATTCGCTTTCCAATTTCACTCATGTCTTGTGTGACTAAGATTGTCACCAAGGAAACAAAAATAATGCTTAGGAACGTGTTAGATATCTATTTTATTTTTTAGTCTTTAAAAGCAAACTACAGCAGCTAAAGGAAAAATGACGACTGTTTTAACCTCTTTCTGCTTTGCAAGTCTTAGCAATATATAAGCTTATAACTTATAGCTCTCAGAAGCTATAAAAGGGATCTGGCTATGAAAAATGTCTGTGGTGACTACCCTGTGATCATACATGAGTGATTATATCTCAACTAGAAACATGACAGTGAAATTCCCATGGAGAGCACTAAAATGAAACCTGGGACACAGAGTCTCTGTCATTTTACCTGTTCTTCTGAGCTACTAGGGAAAGCATTTTACCCCAACATTTACCCTAATCATGTTTTTATTTATTTATTTATTTGAACAGATTTTTTTCTGAAATATTTAATTGATTTTGCAACTGGATCTCTGTTTTATTGGGTATATCTTTGGGCACCAGCCAAGTCTTGGTCTTTAAGTAATGCTGACCAGGTCTGTGATTCATTCAGGCTCTTGGAATGAAAGGGGAAAAATCCTAAAGACTGACAAACTTTCCAAGTGTTGGTTCAGGTGGGGGTAAGAATTCAGTACTTCCTAGGATGCTGGGTTCCATCCAGTGTTTATAAACACAGACACTCCTGCCTTCTCAAAGACAACATTTAATAATTATTTTCTTTAAGAAGCAGGTGTCTTGGCAGTTAAGCAGCACTGGTGAGGGTATATGAAGTTTGATGATGAGGGCCACATTGATGGCCTTCCATCTCCATACTCAGGATACTGAGCAAACTGGTGAAATAGCAAATGTCTCTGGAGACACCCTTAGCCAGTGTTTTTGCTACCACAAATGAATAGGTCTGTTCAAAAAGTGGAGACAGAGCTTTTGATTGTAGGCCAGATTGAAAGACCCTTTCCTACATCAATGTTTACCTTCTTACATCAATTTTCCTCTTCTCTATCCAGAAGTGTCTACAACACGCAACTCAGGATGAACTGGATTTTCCTTAGGGTGTGTCTAATTTGTGAAGTATCAAGGATATCAGATATGAAAATCTGGAAGCTTCCTTATCTGCTAGCTGCAGTGTAGAGACTTGTAAGGTAAAGCACAGCTTTCCCACACTGCCCTGGCCTCAGTGTCCCTTCTCCTATTCTCCTATTAGCCAAACACTTCAGCGATGCTCATTGAGCATTGCTGGGCTGATCCAAATTTTGTCCTAGAAGGGCAGGGGGACAGGGCCCTGACTGACCTGGGCCAGGAAACATAGGACAAATGCACGGCATTTGCTTCACCCCTGCCTGTAAGCTGGAGAGATGCCTTTAGAGGTAACCTGGAGTCCTTACTCTAGCACTATGCTCTCCCACCTTGATGTGTATCTTCATGAGGAAAGGAAGCAGAAAGCAGGATCTTCTGCTCTGTTTAGGCTTTTGGACATCTGAAGGATCATTCCTACCTACAGGGTTATTCAAGGCAAACAATTTCTGCCAGCTCTGACTCTGTTCCTCTCCCCTGACTCTGTTCCTCTTCCAGAGCTGGGCCTGTTCAGCCTGAAGAAGAGAAGGCTGAGAGGGGATCTAATCAGTGTATATAAACACCTCAAGAGAGGGAGTGAGGAGGATGGGGCTGGCTTCTTTTCACTGGTGGCCCCCAATAGAACCATAGGAAATGGCCACAAACTGAAGCACCAAAAGCTCCACAGGAACTTAAGGAAAAAATTATTGACAGTGAGGCTGACAGAGCCCTGGAACAGGCTGCCCAGAGAGGTTGTGGAGTCTCCTTCTCTGGAGATCTTCCAAACCCGCTTGGACGCAGTCCTGTGCCCCGTGCTCTAGGTGACCCTGCGTGTGCAGGGGGTTGGACTAGATGATCTCTAGAGGTCCCTTCCAACCTTAACCATTCTATGATTCTAGGTTGGCTGCCTAAACCTATAGGACAAGAACTAATCAGAGCTGGATCTCTTCTTTGGTGCTGAAGTGACTGGCATGCTCTAGCCTTGAGTTCTGCTCCTAAATGCTCACAGCCTCCCAGTGGCAGTGCTGCATACGGGCTGCCTACTGAAAGCTCTTCATTGATGTGTTGCCTTCAGATTTGTGCCCAGAAACGGCTGTCAAGAAGCTGTCCTGAGCCAAAAACACACTATATTTAAACAATTATTAACAGAGAAAAAAGTCACAGTTCCCCTGTCCATGACCTGATAATGATAAATTTACTAGTATTCTAGTTATTTTAACCCCTTTCTCTACATGCATGCAGCGTCTTGCACAACAAACCCCCAAGTTCATTGTGGGTCTCCAGATATGCATCATATCATAAGATATATAAATAGGCAGTAATTTATACTGTGAAAAGGCTTGCTGAAGACATGGGAAGCTCAGTTTCTCTAATTGCTCCATTCTGATCATCCATTTATCTCCTGAGCATATGACTCTCTTCACAACAGTATCTGCATTGACTACCAAGAGTTTTCTTGGCTCACATGCTTACTGTAACACCACTTTTATGGAGGATCTTGTCAGCTGCGTTCAAATATTTATAATTGTCATTTCTAGTCTATGATGAAGCCTGCAGTACTGTACTGTACTTCTCAACAGAGACTATCTCAGCTTTCGGGCACATATGCTTCAAATCTCGGAATATTACAGATATATATGGGAATCTTCACAAAGATATCTCAGGCAAGCTGGTATTTAACGCAGAAGCGAGCTAATTTGGAGCTAAACTACTTTCCAAGAGGCAGTTTGGCTGCTGTCAGATGAAGCAGCCTCACTATGCTAGACGGGACCCATTTCGATTAAATGCTGCTTTCATATGCTTCAAAAGACGAGTGCAATAAGGACGTTTGTCAAAGGAAAAACTGCAGCAAACTATTACACGCAGAACATCTGTACAATGTAGTTCATTCTTTGCTGGAGTTTATTGACTATTAATTTGATGCATGTATCTTTTAAAGAATGTGAAGTGCATTTCTCTTCTGTGACTTTTCTTTCTCTCTTTCTTTTTTCTTTTTTTCTCTCACAGTATCCTCCTTCCCTCTCCATTTCCCTTCCTCCCTCCCTCCCTCCCTCCCTCCCTCCCTCCCTCCCTCCCTCCCTCCCTCCCTCCCTCCCTCCCTCCCTCCCTCCTTCCTTCCTTCCTTCCTTCCTTCCTTCCTTCCTTCCTTCCTTCCTTCCTTCCTTCCTTCCTTCCTTCCTTCCTTCCTTCCTTCCTTCCTTCCTTCCTTCCTTCCTTCCTTCCTTCCTTCCTTCCTTCCTTCCCTCCCTAAAAACAATGAAAAATTAAAAAAATGACCTGAGTGATTTTCTAACCTGTAAACCTAGATCTACAGTGGGGCAGGAAGAATTTGTCATTAGTGGAAGAATAAGCTGAAAGAGTGAGAACTCCTAATTTAGAGCATAAGCACCACTTACCTTTCCCAAATGTTAACTTTTTAAGCCAAACTTAATAGACAAATAATCTTCCTGCAAGCAAAATACATTACCTATAACAGGAAACCTAGCTTTTCATTGTGTGCCCTGTTTACTGATGTTTAAAGATCAGAACAAGGGAAGCTGGGCTGTTTTGTTTATAATCAATTTCATTTCCACTTTCCAGTTTACAAGCATATGATCATCCTCAGGTTTTCAGTTCAGTGCTGTGCTTAAAAAACGATCTATATCTAAGCATGTGCATAGTCTCAATAACCTCAAGGGAAATACTCACATGCTTAGAGTTAATCATGAGTTCAGGTCTTTTGATAAATGAGGACCAGAAGGGAAGCATTTAAATCCCTCATGAAAAACATTTTCACATTGAAGAATGCTAATTAAAAACAATAGGCAGTTATTTCTGTTTCTACTTGGCCAGATCATTTGCTGGGACAAACAGATTGTCATTGACTCTGAGGAAATTACCCCAATCAACATGAGCTGAAAATCAGATATTAGGATTTCTAATCCTGCATTCTTTGGCTTTTTGATCTAAGATACACATTTTCAAGATGAACTACTGGATATAGTCCCTTTGTGGCGACAGAGCATGGAAACACCTTGTATAAACTCCTCTTTCTCTAGCATGTGACGAGGCAGTTCACCAAAATCCTTCTAATTCAACCTTCCTTTTTTTCCTTTCCCAGACCTTTCCCAGAACGATCTCTCAAATTTATCACCATAATTACCCATAGCTACTTTGCTATAGCCCTTGATGTAAGAAAACATGTCCAAACCTTTGAGCACAGCCTCCGAGGAGCCCTTGAGGTGAGCTGACACAACCCAGGGCTCTGAGGGCAGCCCCACTTTGTCAACTCTCTTACCCTGCGAAAAAGAACAAAAGAGACAAAGATCCTCACCAAAAGAAAAGAAAGTTTGGGTGATTTTAAACAATTATAATAATCTGTTAATGCATGGCATTGACATGTTACATGTTGCAAACAACAAAACTATCACTCTCTGAGATGAGCTTAACCTCAGAGGAATCAATTCTGGCAACTTCACTCTGTTTCAGCAAGGTTTGGCAAGTTTGGCTGCTTCACTTCAAATACCCGGTGTCCCATTCACATTGCTTATGAGAAACATTATGAGATAATTTTGACATCACAGCGTCAAAGTTCAAGGAAAGCGAGTGGATTTAGTCTATTTAGATAAGCTGCAGATTTAAGTTCTTCATACACTCATACACTCATTGAAAGTGTGAATTGTGATACCTAAATATCATAGTTATAATAGGCATACAGGATCTAGTCCATGTGTGCATGAAAAGCTCAGCTTTCAGTTCTTTATTTTTAAAGGTAGTTGTTAGCTCTCCTGTCAACCAAAAAAAAAAAAAAAAAAAAAAAGGAATGTGTGCCTGAAATGAGTGTGTAGTTCAACGGAGGATTCAGTTGCCTAAATGGAGGTTTTGTGAACCATTTCAGACACCACAATCCTCAGTGTTATCTAGTAAGTCTGAGGAGCAGAGATTGAATGTGATAGCTATCAAAGTATGGATTTAAGACTCACAATATACAAGAGAAAGCTCAAAAATGTGGACAGGGTCTTTCCTAGAAGATAAGGCATGTGCCAGTGCCACTGGCTACTTATTTATAGGGAAATCTTAGGCCTTTTCTAGGTCAGTCCTATGGTTTTTGCACTTCTTGGAGATGTCAAAAATGTGAAGCATTAATAAAAATGTCCATACACAGAGAGGCAAATCCTACCTTCCTATCCAGGAAAATGATCTGCGGCTGCACGGGAAGCTGTTTCTCCATTTCTCCATCTGAGGGCTGAACCCGAACAGAGATGTTATAGGGCCTCACATACAAGCAAGTTCCAGGGTTTTGTCTGCTTCCATTTCTTTCACTTGCAAAGGAAATTGAAAAAAACATATATATATATAAATACCCAGAAAATTAATGATATGAAAATACCTGATGTGAATTCCTGAGATAATTCACAGCTTGCCTATGTCTCATAACTACAGATTACTTTCTGTTCACAAGATTTTCTGCCTTTTTTTTAGTGCAGGTGGCAATACTCAAATGTTAGTTGTGAGCAGGAAGGATAAATTAGTAGGAACGACTACTAATTTATCTTATGATGATATTTTGATACATTGCATTAAATCAGTGTGTACAAAAATATGAAACAGGCATCACTCCAAGGAGAAAACAATGCTCAGGTAATAATAACAATAATAATAATAATAATAATAATAATAATAATAATAATAATAATAATAATAATAAATAAATCTTTGTTCCTAATCCCAGATGCAGATGGAAAACTGAGGAATTAATAAAATAAGTTATTTCCCCAGTATCACATAGGATGCATGTAGCACAGGCAGATTTGTCACGTTCAGAAACCCAGTGCCTTATCCCCAAAATCTTCATTCCAGTACACTGATAACTGAAGGCTGCAAATGCTTCCTGTCCAGCTAAAAGATTTCTAATGGGTATCTTTGAGCTCTTGTAAATAAAAAGTTTCACAAGGACAGGACTTTAAGCAAAAGGTTTTACTGCAGATCTCCATCCTGTCTTTCCTATGATACTGCACTTCATTATCAGGAAAGGCCACATACTATATTAAAGGACACTGTCTTTTCAAGACTAAAATTTAAATTCAAGAATGACAGGAGAGGGCTTCTGCATTTGAATAAATAATCAACACCTTATTCTGAACCTGTATCATTTCATTCCCTCTCCCAGTGTTTTCTGTCATTTAGCATCTCTTTTATACCAACATATACATCTAAGTTATGATTGCAGTGACACTGTTTGAGGTTTTTGATTTTGTCTTTAAATGAAAATAGGAAAGTTATTCATTCATCTCGCTGGTGTTTGCTTGAAGTTGTTTACAAACAAACAAAAAAAAAAGCACAAATTTCCTTTGGTTCGTTGCTGTGAATTTAAAAAATATACTGCCTCTCATGGAGCTGAAGTACTGAAATATTCTCCTGAAGATGGGAAATATTGGACTAGACCATAGAAAGAGGAAAGATAGGTTTTAAGGACACTCGTGGTTTAAGGAATTGGTACAACAATTTAAATAGAAAGTCTCAGGTCTTCTCTTGATTGTTTTTCTTCTAAGTTGCTAACTTTCAAAAGCAATGGTATATTAGAAATTCATGGCAAAGGCACCAACTTATTTTGTGGTGCTCTTTCCCACCTCCTTCCGTAACTGGACATCCAGTGCAGTGACTTAAATTCAATACAGAAGGACACCAAATCATTGTGTTTTTATGGCAGAATGTGCACTTTTGGTGAGCTCTCTCTATCCAACTGAGTTCAGAAAAGTTCAGGTGAATCTTGGCATAGTTTATGTATGCAGGCCAGAAAAAAAAACTTATCTCTTTCTCTATTTACCTTAAACTGTCAGCAAACAGGAAGAAAAAATGGTTGGAAATGCCAGACTTCACAACCCAGGCTCTACACAGTAAATAGTGCCCATCACTCACTTAAAGGAGGTAGGAGGTGACTATTCCCACTCCCTAAATCATGCAGTGAAGTAACAAAATGAAAAAAAAAAACCCACATGCATGTTTAAAAATGAATGTTTGTTTGCAGGTGATTTGAATGCAGTCAACATAGCACAGAACACACTGTTTATCATCCACATGGTCCAGCCTGCTCCTTGCTGTGAAGGAGCCCCTGCCTTAGACTTATGTCCCTGTATCAGTGTCAAGAGGGAGGAGAGAAGAGCAGCCTTCTGCTCCCCTGGTGATTTGTGCCATGCTGGGAAGGGTTTGCAATCCCCTGCTGACAGCACTCATTGCAGAGCAGCTCAGGAGCTCAGTGCCTTGCAGCACTTCTGTAGGTGGGCACAGTGGGCAAGCAAGTGGTATCACGGTGTCTTGGTCAGTAACGGGCCCAGAGGCACCAACACGGGTCTGCAGAACAAGCTAGGGCTCTGCAGGAGAGCAAACGCCTGTTCCTCAGCAGCAAGGAAGCTGTGGATCATAGGAAGAAACCAGAGGACCAACTGAGGGTATAAAAGCATGACTGAAAAAGAGATAAGCTGAAGATAAAAGGAAGCTAAAAGGAGATAAATATTTGAGGCAGAGAGAAGGAGGCATTGCTGCAATCAAGAATTGGTTGCCATTCTAATTTATATAATCTATAATTCATATAATAATAATAAATTATTATTATCCACTGGCTTCAAGGGGAAAGAGATCAGACCCAGGGCCTGTGTCAAGGTTCTATTAAAGTGAATGTATACATCAATATTAGAAAATGAAATAGTGCCAAAGAACAAGCCTTGGCAGTGAAGCTTGATCATCTCTACAGTCAACTTGCTACTCCTTGGCAAGCCTAGGTCCAGCCAAAATTACAAAGTCCAGGACAACACCCAAAGGGTATGGCAGCATTCAAAGTGGGGTTGCTGGTGAGAAGAAGACAGGCTGTGGGGAAGAAGGTGCCATAATGAAGATAGGACATAGGCAATCTGAGGACTTGCACAAGGCAAAGCAGGTGCAGATTCACCAAAAGGGTTGCAGATACGTCAGCACCCTTGGGTCAGAGGTGTTCCCACCATGTACACCTGCATGTTCCCACTACGTCTGGTGGGAATGAGGCCAGCCAAACACCAAGTACCTGTGCGCTCTTTCTTGCATTGTTCAAGGCTTTGTCTCCCTCTGCAGATCTTATCACTGAGCAGTACAGATAGCAAAAGAGGGACATGAGCATCCAGAGGGATGTGTTAGGAGTCCTGGTTCACTCCTAGTATATGCAGAACACAAGGATGACTCGTATTTCCATAGATGCCCAGATTTCCACATGTCATACAGAAAATCAAAGCTATAGGAAAGAAACTCCAGTGGAAAGCAAGTTTCAGTTTTCCTTCACAGCGACGAAACAATAAAAAAGTAATATCGATCATGTCCCTTTATGATGACCATGCTAATGGACTGAATGAGACACATGCTGACAGACATTAACGATGTATTCCATCTTTTGCCTAGGCTGAGCCAATAAGACCAAAATTCAGCACATTCCAACCATGCACATTGCTAACACTGGCAGGGAGCTTTGAACAAAGTCATGACCACTGTTAGGTCTTTGCCCTGGAATCTAGGTGCTGTGAGGGCAGCGAGTTGGTAGGAGTAGGTCTAATAGGGAAGACGAGTAACAAGGCAGCCAGGACTGACAGTGAACTGGGATAATAAACAAGTAACTGAATCACCTTGTGTTGGTCAGGTGGGGCAAGAGGAGTAAGCTTATTTATCTAACCATTTTGAGCATTTCCTTTCAGACTGCAAGGAAGTTCTGATTAGAATCTAGCTATCTTATGTCTGTTTAAAGCATCAGATAAGGTGATTAGACTCCAAAAGAACAGTTCTTTTTTTGGCATATGTTAATTAAAATCCAACCAACCTATCAAACAAAAAAGTCTTTCTGAATGATGAGTTCTGACTTTAACCTACTGGGGCCCTACCACCATCAGATCTCCATTTGCTAGATGTGGATCTACACCAGCAACTATCCAAGCCTTAGACACCCCCCAGTCTAGCTCAGGGTGAATGTTTTCCCCACTTTGCAAATAAGGAAAGAAAGCAACTCAGCATGAACACAGCTTTCTAGGAATACACAGACATGTCTCCTCCATAAAGCAAGTCTTCTCCCCTGCTCAGAGAGCTTTCATTTAGTATTTTATGATCCTCATGGTTATGATCCCCAAAACTGAAGGCAAGCAGCTGCCTGGTGGGTGCAGCTGGTAGTAACAGCCATAGTCCAGATTCTCCTAGTCTGGAAAAGGCAACTTAAAAAAATATCAGAGATTGGAGTGACCCAATGGGTACATCCAAGGGTGAACAGGCATAAAAAAGGGTGAACTGCAATCACCAGCTGCCTTCAGAACCAGTTCATCAGACAGGAGAGAAATGTCCTCCAGATTGACTTATACCAATTGTTGGAGACCAGTGGAAATGCCCATACTTACAATGCCGCCTGCTAGTGGTCACGGAATAAGCCAGACTAAGACCTCCTCTTTAACACACTACTGAAGTTTACTGTTGGAGGAACGTCTTTTATTAAATGCAAACAGCATCATGCCGGAGGTCAGAGCCTTGCTGCTGCTGCGTATCCCAAGGTAATACCACTTTAAGCTCCACATAAACTCTTAAACAGTTTCTATCCTAAAACCAGACCGTAGGTGGTACAGTTTTTTACGATATGTTATAATAGTGCAATAAATCTGTTAGCTTAAAATCGAATCTCCGTGGCCTTTTAGAGAAATCATCATTAAATGCAAGGCCCTGTTAATGATGCCATCCCAGTGAAATTGTTTAATCTGCTAGGGGGGTGAAAGGTCACCAAATGAATTTTTTATAATACATCAACTTGACACGCAATAGGGAAAACTGTAATAGATAAAAGCAAAGGAAAAGGGCACTGTCTTCTTCTGATAGGTCAATAGCAGCCAAGAGAGTCACTCATCCACTTTTCCTTCACTACTGTGCTCCTTTTCCATTTAATATGGACACCCAATTAATACCTCAGCACCATAGACAACCTCATTTTAGGTGAATTATAGCAATTTCTTCCCCCTTCTCCGAAATGAAAGTGATCACAATACATCATAGCATTGTGCGAATTAACGTTAATTGATTCGAGTTACCAAGCATTGATGGGCCACTTCTATAATCCGGCCCTTATTGGGAGCTGGAAGGGATGAAGGGAAGATTAGATTGCACCGTCCGTTGCTTTGACGACGGCGGTCACCTGACGGCTTGTTAGACAGTTGTACGGTTCTATTGCAGGCCCCAGTGGGGTCGTCAGTAAACTGGAGTGATGTCCAAACATCATTACACGCTGCTCCGATATTAAAGCAAAGGGATTAGCACCTTATTGCAAGCAACCTGGATTTGTCATTGTGCTGTCGTTATCCAATTTCCAGATGATAATGTGACTGTGGCCTGCGGGCGTTTGGTCCTACAGCCAAACTAAGGTGTATATATATATCTATATATATATATGTATTTATATATATGTACAAACACCCCCACAAAGACCCAACACCCAAAGCCATTTAACCCTTCAGTCACCAGACTGATTAAAAAAGCATGTGAAAGAATTTTTCTCTATTTTGTGTGTGTGTTAAGCGATGGTCAAGGCTATAACACGATGGCAAAACAGGCTGACTTCAGAGTCGAGACGCCTGTCATTCACTTTTAATTTTCCACCAGCTACACTCCATTAATAGAAGTGACAGTATTTTAAATAAGGGTGAGTGAGGAAAGGATCTGTCCCTCAGAGATCTGTCAGCTCCCCTCTGCTGTGTGCACCCACGCTATGTAAATCATCAACTGCACAGCTTTACTTATGTGGTTTTTAACAGAGACCCCATTAACTGGGATCCAATACACATGTGACATAAAGCCAGATCCATAAGCAACATAAAAAAAAAAAAAAAGTTCTTGTTTGACAATGCTAAGGTACCACCTCTGAGGCCGGATCTCTTTCCAATCCCCTAGAAAGCCTGTGGGGTTTCCTGGGATCTCCAGGCTCTGATATGTGCTCCCACGTGTGTCTGAACATCTGTCACATCTTGGAAACACAGGGGAATTGGGAAAGACCCTCCTTAAGCTGTTTCCTTCATTTTGAACTGCGATATAACACAAAACCCTTGCTTTCAATGAGGCACACATTGGTTGGGCTGACTCATAGCCCTTTAATGAAAATGTATCCCTTGTCCACTCCACATAGACCTGCAAAGTGCCCTGAGTATCCAAAGGGTCCAAAGTCTGTTTGTCCTCTCTTTACTCCTCTTTACTCTTCTCCTCTGCTCTCTCCTGCTGTCCTTTCTCTTTTCCTGATTCCTTACTCCCTTCCCTCCCTTCCTGCAGGGGAACCACCTAGTTATTGTAAGCCCACTGATGGAGCAGGCCGCAACTTCAGCCACAGTTACAGTGGAGGTGACATTTCAATTCTCATTGCCTGAATTTTGTAATTCATGGGTGTCGCTTTTGAGAGTGACTGGTGAGTTTTCATAGCTGTGAGGCACTAAGTGACACACCAGACTAACAAGGGCTTTTTAGATAGGTTTACTATGTATGGTACATATTAACCTAAAGAAACCTAAAGGTAGCTTAAAAGTAAGGCTCAGTTTAAGAAGCAGCAGCTCCATTTTAATTCAAGGGCAACTACTTTGGTACAGCCCACTGCTGTTTCAACTGATTTAGTCTTATTTTTCTTTTGTGATAAGACACTTCCCTCAGTAGGCAGGGAGAATGGAGATGTCAATTCAGTGCTTCATCATTTTCAGTGACTTCCACAGATCATTGTGCCTAATTTCCCCCCTTGCTCCCCTATACAAGGTAGTAACCTCCTACAAGGAGGCTATATAGAACCCTGGAAGTCTAGCTGTGGGAGTCCTCGTAAGAATATTTCCATACTGACGATAGGCAGGAGCATCAAACTACCTCCTAAACATCCCCAGTCTGATTTCAGTTTGAAGAAGTGTTAAAATAGCAGTCCTGGAATCTAACATCTGCACAGGCAAAGGCCTTGTGCAGTATCGACAACCCAACTACAATTGTTCCTTTCTGACTCCAGTAATGTGCTGATGGTTCAGTTTTGATACTCACTCAGTTCCTGATTTATTTTTTTTTTCTGCTAAAAATGTCATCAGGAGAGGCAGTTAACAAAATGGTTTGTGATAAGAAAACTTCTCCTCTAAGATTTGGAACAAATTCCCCGAAACATTTCCCACACAACCCACTGGTTACTACCTTCAGTCATCACAGAAAGATATCTCTGAACCTCTGAGTTCATGCTGAACACCTACCTCTCGTTGACAGATCCCTGGGCTACCCATTTCCCAAGTTTGAAAATAATTATGGATTGAGAACAAAAAAATGCATTTGTCTTGATTCCTAAGTGGAGTCCTATATGATGACCATGCAGTTTTTGTGGCATAACACTGAATATATATTTATTAGTCTCCATTTTAATCTCATTAAGTTCCTCATCCCATTGTTCTATGAACAGCCCATTAAAGAATCTCAATTCTCTGAATAGAAACCTCCTAAGTTTCACCGTAAATTTATTTATTAGTCCCAACTAATTAATCTTTTAACTAGTCCCAAGCTTAACAAAAAAAAGGGGTGTGGGGTGGGAAGGGAATCAGGAGGATATTATTATTTGGCTGAAGTGATCCTCTTCAAGGAATCTAGCCCTGTCAGAAGATTCTTCTCGTTTATTCAGTTTACTCTCTGAGGAGAAATTACAGAATCACAGACTGGTTGAGGTTGGAAGGGACCTCTAGAGATCACCTAGTCCAACCCCCCTGCTCCAGCAGGGACACCCAGAGCACGGGGCACAGGGTGGCATCTAGGCGGGTTTTGAAGATCTCCAAAGAAGGAGCCTCCACAACCTCTCTGGGCAGCCTGTTCCAGGGCTCTGTCACCCTCACAGGAAAGTTGTTCTTCCTCACATGGAGGTGGAACTTCCTGTGTTTCAATTTACACCCGTTACCCCTCGTCTTTTCACTGGCCACCACAGAGAAGAGCCTGGCCCCATCCTCCCTACAATCACTTCTCAAGTACTTGAACATGTTGATCAAATCTCCTCTCAGCTTTTCTTTCTCCAGGCTAAACAGGCCCAGCTCGCTTAGTCTTTCCTCATATGACAAATGCTCCAGTCCCTTAATCATCTTTGTTGCTCTGCGCTGGACCCTCTCTAGAAGCTCCGCATCCCTCTTGTACTGGGGAGCCCAGAACTGCACCCAATACTCCAGGTGCAGCCTCACCAGAGTTGAGTAGAGAGGGAGGATCACATCCTTCGATCTGTTGGCAACGCTCCTGCTGATGCAGGCAAGGATCCCATTGGCCTTCTTCTTGGTCATGAGGGCACATTGCTGACTCATAGTTAACTTGTTGTCAACCAGGACTCCACAATCCCTTTCCGTGGAGCTGCTTTCCAGCAGGTCAACCCCTAATCTGAACTGGGTTATTCCTCCCCAGGTTCAGGGCCCGGCACTTCTCCTTGCTGAACCTCACGAGGTTCCTTTCTGCCCAACTCTCCATCCTGTCTAGGTCCCTCTGAATGGCAGCGCAGCCCTCTGGAGTGTCAGCCACTCCTCCCAGTTTGGTGTCATCTGCAAACTTGTTGAGGGTGCACTCTGTGCCCTCGTCCAAGTCATTGATGAACAAGTTGAAGAGCACCGGGCCCAGTACTGACTCTTGTGGGCCACCACTGGCCACAGGTCTCCAACCAGACTTGGTCCCGTTTATCACCACCCTCTGGGCTCTGCCATCCAGCCAGTCCTCAACCCACCTCACTGTCCACTTGTCCAGTCCATACTTCCTGAGTTTCCCTATGAGGATGTTATGGGAGACTGTGTCAAAAGCCTTGCTGAAATCAAGGTAGGCAACATCCACAGCTCTCCCACCGTCCATCCAGCTGGTCACCTCATCGTAGAAGGCTATCAGGTTCATCAGACATGACTTTCCCTTGGTGAATCCATGCTGACTACTTCTGATCACCTTCTTTTCCTTGACATACCTAGAGATGGTCTCTAGGATGAACTGCTCCATCACCTTTCCAGGGATGGAGGTGAGGCTGTAGTTTCCTGGCTCCTCCCTCTTGCCTTTTTTGAAGCCTCGAGTGAGGTTGACTCTCTTCCAGTCCTCCGGTACCTCCCCCACTCTCCAAGACCTCTCAAAGATGATGGAGAGTGGCTGAGCAATAACCTCCACCAGTTCCCTCAGCACTCTTGGGTGTATCTCATCTGGGCCCATAGATTTATGGGTGTCCAGTTTGCCTAAATAGTCCCTAACCCAATCCTCCTCGACCAGCGGAAAGTCCTCCTCTCTCCTGGTTCTCTCTCTTGTCTCTGGGCTCTGTAGTTCATGGGGACCAGCCTTAGCAGTAAAGACAGAAGCAAAGAAGGCATTTAGTAACTCTGCCTTCTCTGCATCCTCTGCCACCAAGGCACCCTCCCCATTCAGCAGCTGACTAACATTTTCCCTGGCCTTCCTCTTGCTGCTCATGTATTTGCAGAAGCCCTTCCTGTTGCCCCTGACATCTCTTGCTAACTCTAATTCCCAATGGGCCTTGGCCTTCCTCGTTGCAACCTGCATTCTCCGACAATATTCCTATATCCTTCCCATGTGGCCTGGCCCTTCTTCTGCATTACATATATGCTCTTTTTCTCACTGAGTTTACTCAACAGCTCCTTGCCTACCCACGCAGGTCTTCTTTAAATTGCCTTTAATTTTAAATGCAAATTTCTCTCTTAATAATCTACTCCCATTTGTTCAAGTTCCATCATTTTTCAGTGTCTAGAGCTTTTCTTCCTCTCTGATATTTACTCTTCCAACATATTTTCACAGATAGGATTATATTCCCCCTCAGCCTTGCTTTGCCAAGCTAAACAAGCCAAGCTCTTTCATTCCTTATTTCTTAAAATAAACTCTATTATTTCTGTGATCATCTTGAAAGTCCTTCCCTGTAACTACTCCTAATTCAGTCTGTCTTTTTCACCCATGAAAAAATACTTTTCACTAGCTTCTACTGGCTAGTTCCAGACACCAGAACTGGAAATGTGAACAAGTGCTTCCTTCGCTCTCAGCTCATGAAAGTGGAAGACAAAGCAAAGCAAAAAAAAGAAAAAAAAAAAAAAAAGAGAGACTGTGGAAAGAATATGATCAAGAAGACTATGATGAAAGGAAGAAGAGTTGCATGAGGCCAAAATGCCCTTTGGTGTCCAGCTTCATCCTGAATAGCCATCTATAAATATTCTCTTCGGCTCTACCAAGACCCTAGTTCCCAGATCTGGGCAACAACAACTTTTCTCTGGAAAATATTCTGGGATTTCTCTCTGAGCCAAGGACCTGCTGGGTTTAACCCAGGAACCTTCTTGATACTGTGTCATGACGCAGCTGTGTAACATCCAGATGTAAGAAATCAGGTCTACCCGCTCAGATATAGCCTCAAGCCTACCCAAAAAACTGCATGAAGGTTATCAAACCCAAGCACTTCAAGGTTAGGAAGTGTCAGAATTAATCAAGTTTGGACCTTTAACTCTGCCTGCCTCTGTGTAAGGCTTGTGCCACAGTAAATGAGTACTAACTTCTCATTTAGTCCTTTGGATGGGTATTGCTCTCTGAAAGAGCACTTCTTTGGCAATTTGTTTCACTTTTATTGCTTGCTGTGAGTCTCAAACATCATTATTTCCTGCACACACACTGTTTTTCACATGTTACCCCAAACCTAATGTCTGCAAATTTCAGTTTGTAACAGGTTAAAGGTAAAGGTCTGTCAGGGATAAGCTAGGTACCTGCCTTAGAGTGGGGAGATGAACTAAATGGTTTCTAGACGACTGTCCAGCTTTATATTTCAGATTTTGTATAAAACGCCCACACAAATATACACCATGAATTTGCTGTTGTGTTTTCTTACTCTTTTGCATTATATTTGCACTAATATTTGGCAAACTTTTCAAAACAGATTATTATCTGTAAATGCATTGCAATATATGTTTATAAACACCCATTCCCAGAAAGATCATCTCTTTCTTTCATTGGCAAACCAATGAGCCGTGCCCTAATGACCCTAACCATGGAGATAAATTAAAATCATGTAAAAAACTCATTTTTTTTAATGGCATGGCAGTAGGATACACAGAATTATTGCCTTGCAGCCACAGAAGGTTTTCCAAGGCTACCTTCAGCCTTGCTGTCCTGGGACGGAAAGAACATCTAGTTTTTGCTTATCAAACATCTTTTCCTGTTGTCTTTAAGTAAGAAGAGCCATGAGTCTGAAACTGCAGGGTGTCTGGCCCTGCAGGAGTTCTGTTTCTGTAAATATCTGATAGCTTGATTGGATTTTGCATAACTCGAGGGTGAAAATATTTCTCTGTTCCTTCCAGAGAATAAATACATGGGGATACTTAGGCTGACTTGTAAACTCAAGCCCTGTACTAGCATGTAGTACCTAAAGAAAGACAGATAGACAGTGGGGATATTAGGTGTCCCAACAAGAGAACCCTGATTTCATTTCCCAAGTTATCTGTGGCCTTATTGTATCACAAATGTCAGTCATGAGTAATTCCAGAAAAGCTATGACTGATGGGGAGTAATAAATAACACTGTAGAGGAGCACAAGCAGCAAAGGTGGTTGGGCTGTGATGTGGTCACTGATTTGGCGATTTATTCTTCTGTTGAATGTTTGTCCCACATCTGCCCCTCTCTGGGCTGAGCTACTGAGATGATGAATCCCTGGTTTGAAGCTGGCACCATTCTTGCCCCTCCAATAAAGCAGCCTCCTTCCCAGAGGTTTGACCTGATCCTTGCTGCTTGGAGGAGGTCACAGCAAATCCACATCACCTTGTGCACCGCCAAGGTGCAATGAGGAGGGCTGGTGTCACAGAACCGCTAATTCCTGATGCCCAGAGAAGGCAGGAAAACTTCTCCATGTGCCACCCCAGAGAGCAGTGTGAGGTGCAGGGACAATATCAGTTGCATCTGACAAATTGTGCTCCTACCTGGCATGCCAAAGAGTTAGTGAGCCTTCCCTGTAGGTGATCCCTCTTTGCCCACTGTGACTTTTCATGGAGGTAGTGAGGAATCCACACACATTTAATAGGGTTGTGTCAGATCTCCTCTGAAAAATTATAGCTTCTACATTTCCCAGAGTGTAGCTATCATTGATCCTCTTGCACTGATCATCAGTAATCTACACAGGGAATGAGGGGTCATTTATCTGTCAAACTCTGCAAACTGCTGGGCATCTCAGAAGAGCATAGAGAAATGATAATATTTGGTATTACACGCTGCAATATTTCCTATAACTTTTTTTTTCTTAAAAACTGTCCCACTTGCATCAAAATAGAAGTACCCCCCACTAACTGATGTTAGTTACTCTGTGATGATGTTAGTTACTCTGTGATGATGATAGTGATGTTGTGCCTATAAACATTATTCTGTATGTTCAGGGTCTGGCCCTAACATAAGACCTGATCTTGCAAGCAACAATTTCTCACTGTACTTAATAAGAAACTACCTCCAAAAAAAAAACAAAAATAAATGAACAAATAAAATCTACAAAAAAAAAAAAAAGAACAAAGCAAATACTCCTGTGACAAAAGTTTA